>NW_022436963.1:25744396-25882545 GCF_009761245.1 Sapajus apella
CTCTGGAGAAGGCCCATTACAGTTCTACGCTAGGTTTTACTTGGCTAGAACTGATTATCTGTAGAACTCATGTGCTAATCACTCATGGTACCTTCCTAATGTGTCAACTTGGCTGAGTTGAACTGCATCTCCCAGAATTCCTTCTTCCTAACGTGTCAACTTGGCTGAGCTGAACTGCATCTCCCAGAATTCCTTCTTCCTAATGTGTCAACTTGGCTGAGCTGAACTGCATCTCCCAGAATTCCTTCTTGTATGCTTCTAGTTAGCCTGGGCTACATGAGAGATTCTTATGGAAGAGCTGAGAGGCAGAAGGGAGGCAGCAGCCATTCTGATATGGTATCCCTCGTCTGGCTCACCTCTTGCTATGAGGCAGGAGCCAGCCTATGGCTGCTCTTCCTTTCACTGGATCCTCCATTGCTTCCTTGGACTCTGAATTGGTTGTGTGTGTATGTTTAGCTCCATGATGGACAGTCTCAGCACCTGCTGGACACACATAGCACCAAGATCAAAGTCAACAAGAACAGATGCAGCTCTGTTGTCTCATGGATTCTAGCTCAGGCTTGTGGATCTCAGCTTGCTAAAACCTCCCCAGCTGCAAATCCATCTTTCTTTCCCAACTGCCTGCAGAGAGATTAAGGTCAAATTCCTGCAATGAATGCCTTAAATCCCTTGATACACATGCATGCGCACACACACACACAAAATAGATATCTAGATAATTTTATTCTTTAATTTTATACTGTGTAATTAGTATTATATGTATGTACACTTGGGTATATGTAAAATGTCCTAATTGTTTTGCATTTCTAATTAAGCCCTGAGTGTTACCTCAATCTGTAACAATTTTAAGTATCAAGTTTGTTGTATTGAAGAAATGATGTTGTGTTCAATTAAGAGACAGTATTTCATAAGAAACAAAGCAATGTTTGTGTAATTAGACCTATATTCAATAACAGGCTCAGACTTCTAAACCACATGATGATGGACAAGTTATATAACTTCTCTGGGCTTGATTTTCCTTATTGGCAAAAGAAAGTTATTGGAGGACCTCATGAGACAACACATTAAGTGCCTAACACTTTCCCAAGCATTTAAAGAAATGATAGATACAATTACTTGCATTGTTGTGTTGTCAGAATTAGTACTAAAGACATGGGTAATTTAGTCTCTACAAAATCATCAATCCATATAATAATATTTAATGAGACACAATGATAACCCTATTTTCTATGTGGCAGAATCATAGGAGCACTTTGTTCCAGGCCTGGCATTTTGTTTCTGAAATACCAAAAGTACTCTTCTAAAAGGAAACCTAATTTGTATGTATAAATGAAATTAACAATGGAAATTTAAAAAATAACAGTCCTTGAACATTGTGAAAGAATCACATTCACCTTTTTTAGTTGAGTTATAATTCATATGCAGTAAAAGGCACAAATCTCAAATGTTTATTCTGGTGCATTCTAACAGTTCTGTGCACCAAAAAAAAATAACTTTTTGATTACCCTCCTCCCTCTTTTCAGCCAATTTCCTCATTGAATCTGCACACCCTGGTTTCTACCACTCCAGATTAGTTGTGCCAGTTTATTGACTTTATATGAATGGCTCCATGACGTATGTATTCCTTAGTGTCTGGCTGCTTTCATATAACATAATGTTGAGATTCATCCATACTGCTGCACATATGAATCATTTGTTCCTTTTTATTTCTGACTAGTATTTATTCTATAAATATACTACAAGTTTTTTATATCATTCTCCTAAGGAAGGCATTTGTGTTGTTTCTAGTCTTCGACTATTGACAAACATTCTTTAACTTATCCAAACTTTATTCAGGCTTAGGCTTAATGTCTCTATTAGGCATATCTGTGCATTTACTTATAAAATTTAGTTTTAGCAAAGAATCCTGCTAAATGTCCCAGTGGTTTTCCCTCTAGAACAAGCATGCTTCTTGTGGGGTGTTTAGCAAGAACACTCCATTCTCAATATTCGATCATCCTCAATATCTGGTCAGGTTCCTCATCTGCCGTTATCCACAGGTGATGTCTGATCACCCCAACCTGTCTTCAGCATGAATCCTATTAGATTGGTTTAGCCAAAATCCCCCTTACCTCTGATGTTTCCTTTCAGTAATTTTCTATCCACTGACCCCCACACTGCTTTGTGGCTATAAATTCTCATTGGTTCATGCATTGTTTGGAGTTGAGCCCAATCTTTCTCCCACTGCAAGAGCCCATTGCAGTGGTCCCTATACCTAACGTGATGGTTCTCAACAAAGTCTTCCTCACTGTGCTTTCACAAGTGTCATTGAATAATGTTTTATTTAGCACGATGATAGGCAAGGCTGCTAAGAACATCGTTAAGTCATTTTTTGATACATTTTTATGTATTGTAAGTACATAGCTAAGTGTGGATTGCTGATGAATAGGGTGGTGATATGTTTTACTTTATAAGAGCCTGAAAAATAATGAATTCTAAGTTCTCATAATATTTTACATTCCCATCAAAATATAAAAAAATTTCAGTTATTTCAACTGATTAACAACATTTGTTATTATTTTTTAATTTAGCCATTCTAATGAATAAAAAATGAAATTTCACTCTGGTTTTTCTTTATATTTGCTTAGTAACTGACAATGCTTAACACCTTTTCTTGTGTTTATTGGCCAGCTATGTACTTGTGAAGTATCAATTCAGACATTTGTACCTTTTTGTTGGGTTGCTTTTCTTTTTAGTATTGATTTAAAGCAGTTAATATATATGTATTCATAATAAATGGTACACTGTTGGTATACCATTGTTGGTATATTGATGGTATATTGGCTATAGAGCTACAATGGAATTTTGCTTACTGACTTTGTCTTCTTTGGTTTTGCCAAAATTCACTAATTCTGGTTCATGTTTTGGAAATTTTTGATATTTTGTTATGTACAAAATAATGTCATATAGATATAATTAAAATTTAAAATTTTCTTTGTCATTCTTTATGCTTTTCATTTTTTCTTGTTCTCATTGATTAATATATACATGTTTATATATTACATATATTTGTTGTGAATATGAGTCTTTTGTCAGACATAGTTGTTGCAAATATTTTTTCTAAGCTTGTAGGTTGTATTTTCACTTCCTTAATTGTGTATTTTGATGAATTCTAATATATTCATTTTGAAAACTTTTATTGTCAGTGTTTTATGTGTCTTAAGAGATAATAAGGATAGTTTTCAAACTCTTTGTGACTCTAGATTTTACAATTAGATCAATGATTGTTCTTAAATTAATTTTTGTATATGATGTAAGAGTCGATGTTCTTTTTTCCCCATCCCCCCCCCTTTTTTTTTTACAGATACTTAGCTTTTCCAAGATCATTTGTTAAAAGATTTTTCTTTCCATTCCACAAGAATTTCGCAGCTTTGATAACAGTCAGTTGGTCAAATATGCATTTCTGTGAACTCCTTGTTCTGTTCCATTGATCTATTTGCCTCTATTTATACCAATAGAGTGATATCTTCATTATTACAGTTTTGTATATAGACTTCTACTTTTCTTTAAATTGCAGAAGTTGCAGTGAGCCAAGATTGCATCATTGCACTCCAGCCTGGGTGACAAGACCAAACTCTTGTTAAAAAAAAAAAAAAAAAGATTGCTTTGGTTAAAACAGATTGTTGGCATATCATTATAAATTTTAGAATAAGCTTGTCCATTTCTTTAAAAATCTTGCTGTGAATTTTGTTGGGATGTAGGTCACTTAACTGTTGGTTTTGATGAGAATAGTCATTGTTATCATCTAACTCATACTGGGGTCCATTTCTACACTAACTGAGATCATCTTTGGTTTCTCTCAACAATATTTTATAGTTTTCAGAGTAGAGATCTTACTAAATTTATTCCTAGCAATCTAATATTTTGACATAAAAGGTATTTTTAAAATTTTATTTTTCCCTTTATTCATTAATAGGATATGGAACTACAAGGAAATGTTGGTCGCTAACTTTGTATTGTTGGGCTTAGCTAAATTCATAACTTCTGGTACATGTTTTAAAAATTCTTGTTGTTTTAAATATACACAATCATCTCATGTAGATATTAAATTCTTAATTGTTTTTCAGTCTTTATGCTTTTAATTTTTTTAATTTTTTTCTTGTCTTATTTCAGTGGCTAGGACTTCTGGTACAATGGCAAGAGCAGATATCTTTGCCTTGTTTGTGATCTTAGGGATGAAACTCTTAATATTTTATCATTAAGTAAATATTTTGCTTTTTTTAAAATCAGGTTGAAAAACTTTCCTTGTACTTCTAGTCTGCTACGTGTTTTTATCATTCTAGTTATTATAATGATGGTATGTTTTTCTTCTGTTATCTGTTAACATTGTCATTTACATTGATTGACTTTCTAATGTTAAATTAACCCTCCATTCCTGGGATAAACTCCATATGTTTATGATGTACTGTATTTTCATATATTGTTAGATTTGCTAGTATTGCCATAAACATTTTGAATTTATAATAATTAGTGACATTGATCTATTTTATTTTCTTGTATTTTCCTTGTCAGGTTGTGGTATTAGGGTTATGCTGGTCTCAAAAATCAAGTTGGCTTGGGTCCTTTCTTACTTTTAATTTGAAAGTGTCTAAGATTGGTATTACTTCTTCCATAAATGTTTGTTAGAATTCAACAGTGAAGACATCTGAATCCTGAAATTTTGTTAGATGGCTTTTGATTATGTCCTTGATGTTGAATATTGGCCTATTGATATTTTTAGTATCTCTTGTGAAAGTTTTATAATTTTTGTTTTTCAGGAAGTTTATCCATTTCATCAAACTTTCTGAATTTATTAGCATGGTTTTATTCACAGTATTCTCTTACTGTCCTTTTCATATTTGCAGGGTCTATTTCAATATCCCCTCTTATATTTGTAAGTTTGGTAATTTGCATTTTCCATTTCTTTCTTTCTTTCTTTCTTTCTTTTTTTTTTTTTAATAAATTGCAATACCTGTAGTGGTACAAGTAGCTTTTGGTTACATGGATGAGTTGTACAGTGGTGAAGTCTGGTTTTAGTGCACCCATCACCTGAATAGTATATATTGTACCCAGAAGATAGTTTTTCATCCCTCACCTCCCTTCCTCCCCACCACTTTCTGTCCATTATGCCGCTTTGTATGCCTTTGCGTACTCTACTTGCATTTTCTCTTTCTTGGTCCAGCATGCAGGGAATTGGTTATTTTTATTAATCTCCTCAAAGGTTCAATTTCTGACATTATTTAGTGTCTCTATTATTTGTTTGTTATTTACTTCATTCCATTCGTTTTCATTATTATTAAAATTTCCTTTGGTTTCAAACTTTATCTGCTTACATTTATTTTAAATTATTTTAGACATTTTATTGGCCCAAACCATGGTAAACCTTAATGAATGTTCCATAAGTGCATGGAAAGTATTTGTATTCTGCACATGATGATTGCAGTGCTACATAGAAATTAATTTATTCAAGTTGCTTGATAGCATTGCTTAACTAGTTTGCTTTTAAAGAATTTTTGTCTATCTTTTCTCCGTATGTTTATATACTCATTTTTATTTTATATTCTGATATTTATTGTCTACTCATTCTTGCTCACATTCCAAGTATATTAGCTTTCCAAGGCTCTGTAAAAATTACTACAAATGTGATGTCTTAAAACAACACATTTTTCTTTTATTTTTCTTTCTTTTTTTTTGAGATTGAGTTTTGCTCTTGTTGCTCAGGCTGGTGTGCAATGGTGTGGCCTCAGCTCACTGCCCTCTGCCTCCTGGGTTTAAGCAATCTCCTGCCTCAGCCTCCTGAGTAGTTGGGATTACAGGCGTCCACCACCATGCCTGGCTAATTTTTGTAGTTTTAGTAGAAATGGAGCTTCACCATGTTGGCCAGGCTGGTCTCCAAACTCCTGACCTCAAGTGATCCACCCGCCTCAGCCTCCCAAAAGTGCTGGGTTTATGGGCATGAGCCACCATGACCAGCTAAAACACCACACATGTATTATGTCATAGTGTCTGTGGGTCAGGTGTCCAAGTATTTTTTACTTGGGTCCTGTGTTTAGAGTCTCACTAGGCTCAAATTCAGGTGTTGGCTGAGCTACAAACGTATCTGACATTTGAGGTCCTCTTCCAATATCGCTGCAGGTTTGGCAGCATTTATTTCCTTGGGGTTGTAAGATCAATGTTCTTACTGACAATTGATTGGAGTTTATTCTCAGCAACTAGCAGCTGTCATCAAGTCACATGGTGCTCTTGCAATATGGCAACTTCCTTCTTCAAAACCAGCCAGAGGTTCTCTCGTTAGTCTCCTATGACAGAATATTACATAACATAATTTAATCATAAGAGTGATTATCACATCAACTTCGTCATATGGTGTAACCAAATTGAGGAAATGACTAACTCATGGTGCTCACAGCTCCAACCTACAACCAAGGGGAGAAAATCATACAGACTATGCATAAAAAGCCGTGGAAATCTTGGGAGACTTGTTAGATTTTTTCCCACCACAATGAAGAAATCAACATGAGTCAATAGATTTGCTCTGTTACATATAAAAAATTTCCAAGTGTGTGAGACTGCTGTCATAAATTTATAATTAACTGGTGGTTCCTTGCAGTGATGGGTTTGGGCATGGAACCATGGCAGTGGGAGCTGGGCCATATTTAAACAGCTATGCTTTGTAATGAGGAGAGAGATTTTAATTGCCTGAGGAATATCTCAGAGTGGAAGCTTGTGTAAGAGGCACTTTCCCAGGCACTGCCTTGTGGGAAAGGGATTTTAAAAAGAAATTATCTGCCGAAAGCAGGAAACAAAGGACCTTTGTAAAGGGGAAGAGGTTGAATGACATTTTTCAAAAGAAAAATGCTGCAATATAAGGTGAGCACAACTAATAACCCCACCATCTTAGGAAAGGCCATACAATTTACGAAAGTACATTTTTTATGTTTCCTTATTCTATATTTATTATGGAAACTGTGAAGAGGCTGGATTCCATGTCTTAGTTGAAATAAGAGCAAAGCACAATTAGTCTGGCAAGTGAGAAGAAGGCTGGTGGCATCTCTGTGGCACTGGAAATTGCTCTTTAATCAACATACAACTTCTCCTTCATCAATTTTGTGACCAAAAAGTTCAAGGAATGACACGTGTTTTCACTTTTTTCATTCCTCTTTTTCCTAGCCCGTTTTCTAGCTGTAAATAGAGGTTAACATCATGATTTCCCACACTACAGTTTTGGAATTATTTGGCTGTTTTATAAACTTCTAAGAAGCTTAATTGTAGGAATAAAAATAATTTGCTGCTGAAAGCAGCATTTCAAACATGTTAATTTTAATTTATTTTAAAAAACTACTTTTGAATATTTATAAAATTCAGAAACGCATATATAGGAAAATAACAATTATCCATATTTTCCCTCTCTCAAAATGAACTGCTGTGGAAATCTTGGTCTATTTGCTTTCTTTTTTTATCTCTTTTAATCTTTCTGCCTCCTCCTCCTCCTATTTTATTTTATTTTATTTTTTTGAGATGAAGTCTCATTCAGTTGCCCAGGCTGGAGTGCAATGGTATGATCTCAGCTCACTGCAACCTCCGCCTCATGGGTTCAAGCAATTCTCTTGCCTCAGCCTCCCAGGTAGCTTGGACTACAGTTGTGTATCACCATGCCCAGCTAGTTTTTGTATTTTTAGTAAAATGAGGTTTTACCTTGTTGGCCAGGCTGGTCTTAAACTCCTGACCTCAGGTTATCCGCCTGCCTAGGCCTCCCGAAGTGCTGGGATTATAGGCACGAGCCACTGTGGCCGGCCTTCTCCTCTTACTTCTTCTTCTACCTCATTCTTTCTTCTTCTTGACTTCTTTTCCTCTTCTCCCTTCTCCCCTTCTTCCTTCCTCCTTCCTATTTTCCTCTCTTTCATTCCTCCTTCCCCTCCTCTCCCTTTTCTCTTCCTCCTTTTTCTTTTTTCTCTGTGTCATCATTACATTTTTTATTAAAATTGCCTTTACAAGTATAAAGAGCAACGTGAAACAAAAATTAAAGTTCTTATAAAAGCAAACTAAAAACAGTGACAATGAAATACACTGTAAAACCATATCCACTACTATGCACATTAGGTAACTATCATTTCGTGTTTTACATCTAGAAGAAGGCTAAACAGAGAGAATGATAGATAAATACATATATGAAAAGCGATATAATGACTGCTGTTATAATTCAGAAATATTAAATTTAATTTTAAAATTTTATAAAAAGAATTGAGTAAACTTAATGAACTTCAAATAAATATTTCTTTATTACAAGAGACATTTAATAAAAGATACCTTTAGGTTTACAAAAGAGATAATGAAATGCATTAGTAGTCAGATTCCTATTTTTAGCCTATATTTGCCTACCATGTATAACTAGGACATGGGTATTGTCACAGATCTCCTCCTGTTCTTTCAAGTATTTTAAATACTTGAAAGATGTTTTCACTGGGTTCCATATTCTTGGCTTGTGTTTGTTTTCTCTGTAGCCTGTGTAGATGTTGCTCTGTTGTCTTCTTAATCTAACTACAGACATGTTCATAGTCATCCTGCCTGAGATTTCTCCCTAATATGTTATTTGTTTGTTTTCCTTTCTGAGTGCTTAAAGAGTTATTTCTTTATCTGTGAGGGACTAACCCATCTATTTTTTGGTGTGGAAGATCTGTGTCAACTTTCATCATTTTCATCTTACACTATTGTTTTATTTTACTGTTGTTATGATGTGATTCTACAGATTTCATGTTTTTGTTAATTTGTCCACTGTTGTGAACAATTATGAGTAATTATTTTGGTTGAGTTTTTAATTTTTTTCTGAGTTGGTTTCCTGTTTTTGTGTCCTATTTACTCTCCTTCTTTATTATTTTTTCTTGCCTTCCTCCCCTTCATTCGTTCCCTCTCATATATATTTCTGTTATTGCCAGGCTGTTTCTTTTCACCTGGCTTATGCTTGGTGTATTAGTCTGTTCTTGCATTGCTATACAGAAATACCTGAAACTAGGTATCTCTTAAAGAAAATAGGTTGAATTGGCTCATGGTTCTGGAGGCTGTGCAGCAAGTACAGCAGCTTCTGCTTCTGGGGAGGCCTCAGGGAGCTTTCAGTCACTGTGGAAGACAAAGGGGGTGATGCATCTTACATGGTAGGAGAAAGGGAATGAGGCGTCTCACATGGCAGGAGCAAGAGAGGGAGACAGAAGGTGCAACACACTTTTCAACAACCAGATCTCGTGAGAACTCACTCACCATCGTGAGAACACTACCAAGAGGGTAGTGCTAAGCCATTCATGAGCAATCTCCCACATGATCCAATCACTTCCCAGTAGGCCTCACAGTCAACATTACGGATTACAGTTCAACATGAGACTTGGACAGGGACACAGATCCAAACCATTTCACTAAGGCTATTCTGTCTATAGTTCATTTGCTCTTAAATAGATTGAATGAAACTTGACTCTTCTACTAGCTGACACTGATTTTTCTTTCCAAGTTAGAAGTGGGTTGGGGATTATGTATCTCAACCACATTTCTGCAGATTTAGATGGGACGGTAGGATGAGGGATGTGAGGTGAATAAGGAAAACTCAGTTAAGGCTATATGCTCCACTTTTGAGATTTTGCTAAAAGTCTTGATCCAAATTTTGTTCTACCTGTATGCAAGCCAGATATTTCTTTCATGGACTACCCTTGGTTTTTAAACTTTCTTCAAGCTGTTATGCAGCCCTGAGCCCTTTAGTTGATTGAGTCATTTCCTTTGTTTTCTTTCTTGGATTCCTTTTCTTACTTTTCAGTACAAAAAGGAAAAAGGAAATGGATGCCCACTCAGTTTACTTAATTCCAGAGTTTGGGAAGCATTGATAGTCAGTGGTTAAGGGATTTTGTTGGCTTGTTTATAGAGCTCCCAGACAATGAGATCAGTGTTAGGAAGCAAGTGCTTTATCTCCTGTTGCCACTACTATCTGCTAACAAATCTTCTGATTAAAAAATTTTTTTTTTCCTTTTCACAAGTTTTTCAAGCTATTCTATTAAGCTATTCTATCTGCCTTGTTTATTATCATTTTTCCTAAAGTATAATGGCTCATTTTTTGTGCATTGAGAATGACAATTTTGTGTTTTACTTGCAGTCCCCAATTGTAATTAATTCAGGAACTAGAACTGCTTTATAAGGTTTTAAAAATAAGTTGTTTTTTTTTAAAGTAGTACAGCTTTATTTATATTTTCCAGTTTCTGGTAGTCATTTTCAGAAAAGTGATTAAAACTTCACCATTGAGGTAAAATCAGGAATGAAATGAAAATGTTCAAAATGATTATTTCAGCTTGCAAATATGTTGCTTCATTCTCACTTGCTCAACCAGGGCAATTTTATTTATAGTTTTAATATATGAAGCAATTTAAGTTGTTCTCTGTGTTAGAGGTTGTCTTAATTTGGGTTGCCCCAGTTGCAGAACATGAGACAAGGATTTATGTCAGGTAGTTTATTTGGGAGGTAACCCCAGGTAAGGAAGAGAGAAAGTGGGCAGAGAAGAGAAGGTATTAACAGTGCTTCATTTTCAAACCAGAAACCTACATAATAGCTACAGAAGCTTTGGAAGCCACTCCTCAGTTATTCGACCTGAGGAAGGAGGAAGCTGGATTATTAATACTCTAAGTGTCTGCTAGTCTTTAGTTGGGGGCTGTCCTGAGGTTGTTAATCCTTAGACATTTTTAGCTTCTTGTAGGGTCGTCAAAGCAGTTTTCATTCTGCCAGAGAAAAACCTCAGGCAAAGCAACCTAGGTGCTGAAAGTTGGAAGATGAGCCAATGAGCCCTGAATTAGGAATGAAAAATTACCATGGCCTTGATGGCATCTGCTCTAGATAGACTGGTGTTCTTCCAGTTTGCTATCATGTACAGTGGTAATTTTGTAGCCAAATGAATACAAATTGTTTTTAAATTATATGTTAAAACCTGACAGTATGCAATTGCTCAGGAAAGAATAAAATTCTTTTTTAATGCTCATAGAATTCAGGGCAGACCCAAGGAACTTGTGAAACTAATAATTTATAAATAACAAGGGTTTACCAATTTTACTCAAGTATTTGGCTTAATGCACGCTTTGATTTCTCTCAAGTGACACTTAAAAACACAAAGGTTTGTAACAAACCGCTCAAGAGTAGTATGTAACAACATTATAAGGCACATTCCAGGAAATCACTGTAGATGAATCAAAAGAACAAAATTCAACTACAACATTACAAAAGGAAAGAAAATTCACTGGACAATATTAACTTAAAGAAGTTTAGCTTCTATCTCAACATTTGAGGTTAGAACATTTTAGCCTCTCTTTCCTCAGAGGCCCCATTGATATCATAGCATTGAAGTGCAAATAATAATAAACCCAGAATCACAAAGAGAATTAACACAAGTAAGAGCTCAACAAGTTTCTAGAAGCGAGAAATTCTACTGTTTGAGCAATCACTCTATTTTAGTCTATGAAGCTGTTGACCAGACTATGGCCCCAGAGGACTGTAGCGGAGGTGAGATTCAGCCTGAAAACCAAAACTTCAGAAAGGCACTGCAACAGGAGTTGGAGGAAAGGAAAGAGAGAAATAATAATGAAGGTGAGAATTGAAGAATTAGGTTAAGGTCTGTAACAAAAGAGATGTGCTGAGCTTTGCTTAAACAGGAATTAAGCAGCCTATTATAAACAGTTATTCCCAACCCAGAAGGGTGTTCTACAAAGCTATTGGATGCAGCTTCTTGGGAGAACTAAGGCATTTTGTACAGGTGATGTTGCCCTGCAATAAAACCAGGACATTAATTCACCAACTTTTAAATTCTGTTATTTAATAGAACCATGTATAACCTGACAGTCTTTCCTTGCCGGATCACTCTGAATTGAAACCTTACAGTTAATAGCACAGACTTCCGGGTCTGCCTTGTCACTCTGATAAAAAGCCTATCAAAAAAAAGAAAAATGTATTCAAAGGTAAAAGAAATGCATACTAGCTACCTAAGTATTCATCCCTGTTCTTCATTCTTAAATAAAAAATAAGTATTATCAGATTTATGAAAAAAATCTAGCAATATAAAAAAGAAAGCTCTAGATTGAAGAAAAGCTGAAACATAAGGATAGCCATAATTCTTCAAAATGATTACTTAAAAACAGAGATATCTTCAAAACAGAACAATAACAAAACAAAAACCCTAAAACTAATATTAATTTTTCAAAGTGATTAGGAAATGATTGCTTTCATAAAATGTGGAGAATAGCTATGAAATATGAAAATTACAGATCATGAAAATAACTCATAAAAGTTTGATTTAAAAAACTTAATGAATTGAAGAATGAAAAATAAATAAAATATTAAATTGAAAAATTAAGATAAAAATTAATCATAGAAAATATTTTATAAAACTTGAGAAATGTTGGGAGGCCAAGGCAGGTGGATCACCTGAGGTCAAGAGCTCGAGACCAGCCTGGCCAACATGATGAAACCCCGTCTCTACGAAAAGTACTGGTGTGGTGTCATGCAACTGTTATTCCCAGCTACTTAGGAGGCTGAAGCAGAATTGCTTGAACCCAGGAGACGGAGGTTGCAATGAGCCGAGATCACACCACTGCACTTCAGCTCGGGTGGCAGAACAGGACTCTGCCTCAAAAAGCAAAAACAAAGACAAAAACAACACACACACACACACACACACACACACACACACACACACAACACAAAACTTGAGAAATGGAGAGTTACCACAGAACATTTAACATCTGGCTTATAGCACTCCAGCGCTACTAAGAAGGAGAGTTAGAAAAAGTAGAAAAGAGGGAGTAATAAAAAAAAATTGCACAGTAAAATCTTCTGAAGTGGAAGGGAACTGTGAGTCTGTAGAATAAAAATGCTGGCCGGGCGCGGTGGCTCAAGCCTGTAATCCCAGCACTTTGGGAGGCCGAGGCGGGTGGATCACGAGGTCAAGAGATCGAGACCATCCTGGGCAACATGGTGAAACCCCGTCTCTACTAAAAATACAAAAAACATTAGCTGGGCATGGTGGCGCGTGCCTGTAGTCCCAGCTACTCAGGAGGCTGAGGCAGGAGAATTGCCTGAACCCAGGAGGCGGAGGTTGCGGTGAGCCGAGATCGCGCCATTGCACTCCAGCCTGGGTAACAAGCGCGAAACTCCGTCTCAAAAAATAAAATAAAATAAATAAATAAATAAATAAAAATAAAAATGTCTATGGATGAATGTGAAAAGAACTACACCCATTCACACTTGTGTGATATTATGAATCATGAGAATATCCCAAACTATCAATAACTTGAGAACATTTGAAATATTCAAGACTTTGGTCATTTATCATTTTGTTACAGGATTCCTGGGGTGTTGCTTTTCTTCCTGGAAACCTCTGTGGCTGCTGGTGCTTTCTTCCCTGAGTTTTTGCTAGGGTTCGCTGGGCTCATTCTGCTCACTTGGCCTGGCAGGCTGTGCTGTGTTCACACTATCAGCCTGGATCCCATGCCCGCCAAGGGTGAGCCAAGCATGGAGCAGCAAGGGGTATATGAGTAAGAAAGGATGGGGTCTGGCCACTGTGCACAGTCAGGCATGCCAGCTGCTGTAGCAGAGCAGGCAGTTCCAGGTGTGGGCACAGGTGACGGCTCTCTGCAGGGTGCAGCAGGACTAGGTACACCACAAACAGCTTGTGTGGCTGCCACCAGGAAACACACAGTGCCCAGAAGCTTGGAAACTCCAGGAACCGCAGAGCCCCAAAGAGGGAGTCACAGCCCTGGCTTGGGGAGCTCCCAGGCCTGGGATCCCTGAAGGGGGCCACAGCCCTACTCTCATTTTCTTCACCTGCAATGTGGCAAGCAAGGGGTGTGTTTTAGCTCTGTTAGTGTTATAGCTCTTTCAGCTCTATTATTTATCAGGTCCTGAGTACGTGTCCTGTGTCCAGGATGAATGAAGCACATGGACATGTGGAGGGTGAGCAAGGTGAAGAGGTGCTTTACTGATTGACAGAATAGCTGGGAGTGGGCCGTGGAGGGGGGTAGCTCCTCCCTGCAGCCAGTCATCTCAATATTTGCTGCTCTCAGCAGAGAGGAGGACTGGAGTGGGTGATTTCTCTCTGCAGCTGGTCATCCTGATGTCTGCTTAGCTCTGGCTGAGCCCAGGTTTTATGGGCCTCAGAGGGGAGGAAGTGTGCACTGGTTGGTCCACGGGTGGCCACAGGCATGCCCGGAAAAGGTACTACAATTTCCCACTTCCATCATGGGACTAGCAGCCTGGTCGCCAGCCTTCAGGCCCTCTCTAGCCTGAAGGTGGGGCCTCACCAGGGACCTCTCTCCTTTTACCCACGAGCCTGTCTTCCTCTCACTGCCATTCATGGCATACTGGCTCTAGGTGCCAAGGGGTACCTATAGGCAAGGGCCAAGCTTCCCTCAGCCCCACATCAGCTTCCCTCCTATGCTTATTGGTGCCCAAAGTCCTGAGGGGACTGAGGCAGCGAGGCTGGCATGTCAGCAGTGCCCTGAGCACGTGCACACCTGGCTAGGCTGTGACAGCACCCTGGCTCAGCCCTGAGATCAAAGTGGGCACAAACAACAGGAAGAATCTGGGCAGTGGGAGCAGGAATTTCTGAGACTGCACGGGCTGGGGGAATTCCTTGCACCCCAAAGAGTGCAGGGATGTGTGGGTCTGTAGCCACAATTTGGGCACCTTTAGCTGCACAGGGGCCCAGGTCTGCAGCCGTGGTTTGGGTGGTTGCAGCTGCACCCAGGAGTGCAGAGCTCCTCACTGCTTCATGGAGCTGGAGGCCATGGTCTGCTACCATGACTAGGGTGGCCGCAGCCGCACCCAGGAAGATCCCACCCACTAACTTGAAGATCCCGCTTACCCTCACTGTCTGGTGGTTCCACAATGTGTGCAGCCCAGGCTGCACCTCCCTGCTGCAGCTGGTGTGATGGCAGCAGCCACTCCAGACAGGCCACCGTTGCCATCAATTTGTGTATCTTTCATTGCACTTTCCATGATATACTCTAGCAAGATGAAGAACACAAGAGTAGATGTTGTGAGATAAACAAAGAAAACATAGATCACATGACCCAGACAAGCATGGATATTACCTATGAAAGCAGAGATATTGCAGGGTAAGAGTTTTTAACCAGGTGGTTTTACTCTCAGATTGAAGCAGATTTACAGCATTTTGGGAATTATATATTTCAGGGAAAAGACTTTATGTAATACAGAATGTGTGTGTGTGTCATTACGTATGCATAAAATGAGTTGAAACTGTGGTAACCATGGTGAAGATTTTTGCTGTTTTGGTTTCATCGGCCCGGTAGGAAAAGGAAAGGCAATTGGAGTCCAGAAAAAGCCAAATTATATATAAGAAAATCTTGATCCAAATATGAATCAAATCAAGACCTGGAATAAGTTGAAGCAAAAATAAGAAAGTCAATTCTAACTGACCAAGGAATATGCTCCTCAGAGCTGCTCCAGGGTCATAATTTGGGACCAATAAAGTGCAGAATTCTCAGTGTGACATAGTCTTACATGAAGTCAACGCATTTATAATAATGTCGATAGAGTTTATTGCTTTTCAACTTCATGAATAAATTTATATAAAAGTCAATGCAAAAAATTATAAATATAATGTTAATTTTAACAGCCTGAAACTCTTTCTCTATGAATTTTTCAAAAACAACCCAATAACATGGGACTATTTGGAAAAGATAGGAAGTGAAAAGTAGAGGAAGAAGAAGGACTAGAAGGGGAAAGGGAATATTATCTTTTTCTTACCTTGATAAAAATTGCTATGTTAACTGAGGTTGAGGGAACAAAAATACACATGTAAGAATATTATTCAAAGTTATATTTTAAAAAATGATAATATACACATATTGCACTTGGGAGGATGATTGTTATACACTTATATATTCTCTGATTTTAATTATATTGTCTATATTACTGTAATAAATATATTAATTTATGCACAATATGGAAAAGCAATGGTTTGCTTTTCATGTTACTTTATCCCTTATGTGACACTTTATTCAAGAGCTGTAGTTTTCTATTATTAATGTTTCTGTGATGGGAGGTGGTTCCATTTATAATTGCTAAAATTTTTTAATTCATTTTCTTATTAAAAGAAGAAAATAAACAAATAAAACATGGCAGGTAAAATTCAAGGCAGATTTAAACCCTAAAGGTAATTCTGAAAAAGATTTAAGAGCAAGGGAAAATGGTAAAAAAATAATTTATAATAAATATAAATTCCCGAGTAGTCAATAAATCTGTTATACTAGGCAATTCATTGTGAAAGGTTTAACTTATTTCAAAGAAAAGGAAAATTCAACAATTACTTTGATAACAGATGATTTTCATTATCTAATTACAAATGCTATATCTCTGAGTCTGTCTAATCTAGTTTCAAAATTAATGTTTAGACCATTTTCTATTAAAAATAGATTATTTGAAAAAACACTGTACAATATATTTGCTTTAACACAGTCAATTGTGGTTGTATGATGACAGCTTTTTATGTATCTGTAGTAAAATTTACAGTTTTATTCAAATGGCTGCCTGAGACACATTTGTAATATTGAGGCACACAAAGGTTAGGGATATAAAGTTAAACCCTACAGGCTTCTAACCTACTGTGCTTCATTTCAGTATCTTGTCATTGAGGTTCTCTGTGACGTGCTTTGAGCTCGACTGCTTAACAGAGATGTGGGAAAGCTAGAGGGTCAGTGAAAAGGATTAAAAGATTGACAAGATGATGGTAGGATATAAAAATTGCAATTGAGTTTGGCAAAGAAAAATTGAGAAATAACTAGTCACTTCTGCTGTTTTAACTGGGTGACCTTGTATAAATCACAATGGGGACTTAGTTTCTCCATCCTTAAAATTAATGGACTATTTTAGAATATTGTTAGATCACTTCCACATCTAAATTGTATAATTCTCAGAAAGACTAGCACAGAAAATGTATTCTCTTAAAATAACTTAAATTGAAGCAAGAGAAATTTAAACTAGATATTGCAAAGGGAAAAAACTGTTAACTCTTCAGTTAGATTCTCCTGAAAGAATGATTTTTTCCCATGGATTAAAAAAAAAACAATAGAAAGCTAATTTGTGTGGAAAAAATATTTCTGTACTTGTTTATTGGGAGATAATGGGAATAAATCTGTTTTTAAAAATTAACAAACAATCTTAAAAATCTAAGGTTTGAAAAACAAGTCAGTCATACCTTTAGTCATGCTACTATTTGCTCTAACCACTCCCAACTCACCAACCTTTTCATCTTTCTAAATCTTCTTTGTAAGCACCCCCATTCACAGGGCCTTTGCACATGCTGTTCCTTTGGGCTGGAACACTTTTCCATCCATCTTTAAGCCTGATCATCGTAAAGATATAAATTTAAACATCTCTCCCCCAAGGACATTCCTTACATTTCCTCATCATGTCAAATGCCCTGTTAAGAACTCTTTTAGCACCAAAATATCTCCCTTACATAGGATATGTCAGAGATGAAATTTTCATTTTATTTGTCTATTTATTAGGATATGGTCTGTTTCCTCCATCTCCTCTCTATAACTCCGTGAGGGCAGGGACCAATGAGAGTTTCATTGTGGATACAATCCCAGTGTTCTGACACGGGCCTGGCACATAGAGAGCATAAAATACACTTACATTGAATGAAGGAATTAATGTTTTAAAACCCTTGTTCACATTCTGGCAAGTCCTGGCTCTCTCTTCAATATTATCATTTCCTATAATTTTGAGGATCAATGAAGTTCTTTATCATGATTTCTTCCTTCACTTTTACTCTCATATTATAGATAATCCCTATTAATTCAAAAATCTTAATTCAAGAACTAGATTGTTAGGATAATGAAATAGTTGAAGAACAATGTCATGCACTATAAAAAGAACCACACCGTATTAACAAGGCATGGGATCCAGTCTAAAATTTGACTTACTTGCTCCATCCCTTGTTCTTTGTTCTTTCTTATGCATAAAATAGGATTAATAATACAGTATTTGCCTTACACATCACGCTGGATGATTTTATGTATAAAAATGAGATAATTCCCAATTTTGTTGTCACTGTGCTAACTATTAAACTGTGGATGTCTATCAAAATATAGCTAGAAAAAAGCAACAATGTATGAATATTTACTGTAATTTTATTATTAAAGCTCTTTCTGTAATGCAAGCAAAATTCAGGTAGCTTAAGGAAAAAGAAACTGTTATCTCATACAAACTGAAAATCTCAAAAGTAGTTCAGGTTCACCTTGATTAAAAGGCCTAAATGGTTGTTGGTTCACTCTAATGATGGTCTCTTTTGCTGTGCAGAAACTCTTAGGTTTAATTAGATCCCATTTGTCTAGTTTGGCTTTTGTTGCCATTGCTTTTTGTGTTTTAGTCATGAAGTCCTTGCATGTGCCTGTGTCCTAAATGGATTGCCTAGGTTTTCTCTAGGGTTTTTATGGTGTCAGTTCTTGTGTTTAAATCTTTAATCCATCTGGAGTTAATTTTTTTATAAGGTGTAAGGAGGGAGTCCAGTTTCAGCTTTCTGCATGTGACTAGTCAGTTTTCCCAGCACCATTTATTAAACAGGGAATGCTTTCCCCATTGCTTGTTTTTGTCAGGTTTTTCAAAGATCGGATGGTTGTAGATGTGTGGCATTGCTTATCTGTTCTGTTCCATTCATCTATATCTCTGTTTTGGTACCAGTACCATGCTGTTTTGATTACTGTAGCCTTGTAGTAAGTTGAAGTCAAGTAGCCTGATGCCTCAGGCTTTGTTCTTTTTGCTTAGGATTATCTTGGCTATGTGGGCTCTTTTTTGGTTCCATATGAACCAGCAGAATGGGAAAAAGTTTTTGCAAGCTACCCATCTGACAAAGGGCCAATATCCAGAATCTACAAAGAACTAAAACAAACATACAAGAAAAAAACAAACCACTGAATCAAAAAGTGGGCAATAGATATGAACAGACACTTTTCAAAAGAAGACATTTATGAGGCTAACAAACATATGAAAAAATGCTCATTATCACTGGTCATTAGAGAAATGCAAATCAAAACTACATTGAGATACCATCTCATGCCAGTTAGAATGGTGATCATCAAAAAATCTGGAGACAACAGATGCTGGTGAGGATGTGGAGAAATAGGAATGCTTTTACACTGTCAGTGGGAGTGTAAATTACTGCAACCATTGTGGAATACAATGTGACGATTCCTCAAGGATCTAGAAATAGAAATTCCATTTGATCCAGCAATCCCATTACTGGGTATATACCCAAAGGATTGTAAATCAATCTATTATAAAGACACATGCACACATATGTTTATTGTGGCACTGTTTACAATAGCAAAGACTTGGAGCCAACCAAAATGCCCATCAAAGATAGACTGGATAAAGAAAATGTGGTACATATATACCATGGAATACTATGTAGCCATAAAAAAGGATGAGTTAATGTTCTTTGCAGGGACATGGATGAATCTGGAAACCATCATTCTCAGCAAACTGACACAAGAACAGAAAATCAAACACCGAATGTTCTCACTTGTAAGTGGGTGTTGAAAAATAAGAACACATGGACACAGGGAGGGGAACATAGCACACTGGGGTCTGTTGGGGATGGGATCTAGGAGAGATAGAGCAGGGGATGAGGAGATTGGGGAGGGATAACATTAGGAGAAATGCATAATGTAGGTGACAGGGGAATGGATGCAGCAAATCACCATGGCATGTGTATACCTATGTAACAACCCTGCAAGATCTGCACATGTACCCCAGAAGTTAAAGTAAAATAAAAATAAAAATAAAGTCTTAAATGTTGTCCTGAGCCCATTAGCTTTACCTTTACTCTGCTTTCATTTTTGTTAGCTTTAGTCTCAGATGGGATCACATGTGGTAGCCAAGATAGCCATACATGGCTGTACATGTTTCTCAGTTTCCACCTCAAATGTCTGAGTATTTATTGTTTGGTCTTGTCTCATATATCATTCCTCAGAGCCAGTCATTCTGGCATTTGATTAGTTAAGCCTGAGACAAAATCCCACTTTTTTGACTCAATGTAGGGTTAGTCATATTCACACATGGACTGAATTGGGGGTAAAGAAGGAAGGAAGTTAGAGGTTTTATTGGAAAAGAATGCACTCTCTGGGAGGAAGGGATACTAAAAAGACAAAATAAAATATGTCTACCACAATATTTATCTTGGTACTGGGTTTACCTATAATCTGTTATGTACTTTTTGGTTCTCTGTATTTTCCAATAATTCTACTATAGCCATGTATTGCATGAATAATAACAAAAATGCAAATGAGATACTGTACATAATGGTGTACTCTAAACTCCAGAGAGCTATATAATGCAAGAGATTATTGCAATTGACTGAATTTTTTTTGAATCTTAGAAATAGGATAAGAAAGAGCATCAACCAAAATATCTTTAATCCCCAGCATTTTAGAATGATTGAGAATGTTCATGTAATTTTTTTAAAAATGCCTGATCTAAATAAAGAATTTGAAATTTTTTTTTTCTAGCATAAATCAGTTGTTGCTTCTAAAGGAAGATTTTGTCTATTTACTTTGAATGCCAGTGAGTAACTGTGGCTCCTTAGAAAACTCAGTGCCTATGTCTCTATGTACTTTAAGGCCTAAGAGAGCATTTTCTCGTTTTTCCATTTTTGAATCATGTTTCATTATTTATTGTTAGCACTTCAGACTGTCAGTATATTGGGACTGTACTGGATCTTAGAGTTGATGTAGTCTCTTGCTAAAAAGTGGCTCAGAATGGTATCATTTGACTTTCAACAGGGTTCCATGAGTGTATTCTATTGAGTCAATCATACTGAGGAAAACAATCTAAATAATTGTCTTCAGCTGAAACTTACTGTGATGTTTGTTTTTTTTTCTCGCCCCCTCATCTTTCACAGTTTTTCAAAGGAGCCAGCTTATAGAAGGGTTCTGTATATGATCAATTCTCTTAGGTCAGGTTACCCAGGAAACAGTCTGAGGCAGAGATTTGCGAGCAGAAGGAGGTGTGTTGGGTAGTGTTCTGGAACGCCACCTACAAGGGAGTAATGGAGTAAGATTCCACAGA
The DNA here is from genome assembly GCF_009761245.1 of Sapajus apella. Classification (NCBI taxonomy): domain Eukaryota; kingdom Metazoa; phylum Chordata; class Mammalia; order Primates; family Cebidae; genus Sapajus; species Sapajus apella. The sequence goes on from NW_022436963.1 coordinate 25,765,520, forward strand.
GGGAAAATTTACATTGTGATGTGGTCGGAACAAAGGCCATCAGCTGACCCTACAGAGAGGTATGGAGCTGCAATGACCCTTCAGCATTGTCCCAGATGGAGGCAATCTAGCTTCGCTTTTGTACTCCAACAGAAACCAGTGTGGGCTGTTTCTGGGAAGGACACACAAGGTGGGTGATGCAGCTCCCTTTGAACGAGCACCATTCTTTGTTTTATTCTTTTTTCATATTTCCTCAATCCAATTTCGTGACCTCATTTTTTAAATTAATGCTTAATTTTTGTGAGTTTGTAGTAGGTGTATACGTTTACGGCGTACATAAGATATTTTGATACAGACATGCAAGGCATAATAATCACCTGGGTAAATGGAGTATCCATCTTCTCAAGCATTTATCCTTTTCTTACAAATGATCCAATTATACCTTTTTAGTTATTTTAGGTGTACAATTAAACTATTATTGACTATAAACACCCTGTAGTGCTATCAAATATTAGACCTTATTTATTCCTTTTTTTTTTTTTTTTTTTTGTGGCCATTAACCATCCCCACTTGTTCCCATCCCAGAGCCTTCCCAGCCTCTGGTAATCATCCTTCTACTTAATGAGCGCAATTGTAAAGGGGAATCACCGGTAAGCCTTCAGCAGCCAACATTTCTGGTAAGTGGAGAGATGAATACCTTTGTGAGCACAACACAGCTTTTGCTACATATATCTGGTGAATTTATAGTGCTATTTAGAAATTGGAACATAAATAACATTTGAGTAATCTGAATAATTAGGGCAAAAGTCTAATTAAGGACTTTGCCATTTATATTTAGCTATTAAAATCAGTTTAATTTTTATAATAAAAAGTTACCTTTTTTCAATCTTTTAATTGATTCTGAAAGATTTCTTTTTTTTCCAGTACTTCTTTTTCTTCAGCCTGAGGAACTTCCTTAAATTCTTCTTACAGTTTAGCTGGGCTGGCAACTAATTGTCTTTGTTGTTCTTTGATTTGAAAATGCTTTCATTTCCCATTCATTCCCAAGGTATAATTTTGCTGAATATAAAATCTGAGTTGAAAGGTTTATCTTTTTGTTTGCATATTTTTTCAGTCAATACTTTAAAGACTTTGTGTCACTATTGGTCTTGATAGATTTTGATGAGAAATTCACAGCCATTCAAATTGTTATTCCCCTCTGTGTAATATATTAGTTTTGCTTGTAATGTCATTTGTTTTTGCATTTTATTATGTGTCTAAGCATCATTTTCTTAGAATTCATCCTATTTGGAATTTACTTAACTTTGAGATTCTGCAAAATTTTGTATCTCACCAAATTTAGGATATTTTCAGATACATTTCTTCAAATGCATTTCTGGTTTTGTGAAGAATGATGGTGGTATTTTGACGGGGATTGCACTGAATTTGTAGGTTGCTTTTGGCAGTATGGTAATTTTCACAATATTGATTCTACCCATCCATGAGCATGGAATGTGTTTCCATTTATTTTTGCTGTCTGTGATTTGTTTTGTAGTTTTCTTTTTAGAGGTCTTTCACTTTTTTATTGGAAGTTAAATTCATTGGTTTGTGGAAGTTTGACTGTGCATGTAAGGTCCTGAGCCCTGAGCCCTCTGCTTTTTATGTTGTTTCAGCTTCTGCAGGACATCTTAGATACATTCTTTGTGATTTTGAATGATAATACAGAGAAATACGGCCTGTTGGATTTTCAGTCACTGGTAAGTCACTTTCCTGACTCTTTACTTTTATTTATTAGTCCTGTCATATATTTCAGAAAATTTAAGGGAAACAATTTGTTAGAGTGAATCAGCAAAAGATATAGATGTTTCCAATAGAAAAGGAACTGAATGTTGCCCAAAGAAGACCAACCAACCTACCAGGCAAATCAAATTTGAAGAATCTAGCATAATCAAGTCCAGACCTTGGCTTTGTAGTTTCTGGATCTTCAGTCTCATTGCTATTGCAGTGTTGCTTGGCCCCTGAAATAGTGACTTCTATGAGGTCGGAAACGCAGAGAGTAATAGAAGAAATCAAATGGCCCATTTCTTCACCTAAAAAGTAGGATATAACCACAACTCAATACCACCTTACTCCTGCAAGAATGGCTATAATCAAAAATCAAAAATAATAGATGTTGGCATGGATGTAGTGAATAGAGAATACTTCTACACTGCTGGAGGTAATGTAAACTAGTGCAACCAATATGGAAACAGTTTGGAGATCCCTGAAAGAACTAGTAGAACTGCCATTTGATCCAGCAATCCCACTACTGAGTATCTACTCAGAGGGAAAAAAGTCATTATACTAAAATAATACTTGCACACATATGTTTATAGCAACACAGTTCTCAATTGCAAAAATGTGGAACCAATCCAAATGCCCTTTAATCAATGAGTGGATAAATACAGGTATTGATCGACTTACCACCTATGCAACTTATAACCATCCGAGTTTACGAGCACAATCGCTAGCCAGGACTGCTCCGCGTCTGGCAGCGCAAACGTTGCCCAGCTGGGCGTACCACAGTGCAGACCAGCTTCCAGCAGCACTACCATCTCTGCGTGCACCATTTCAACTGTACATATAGCCTACTTAACTTACAACCAAATCGTGTTACAACCAGTCCGCGGTCCCGACCATGGTCGTAAGTCGAGCACTAGCTGTAAACTGTAATTATGATGGAATGCTGCTCAGCCATAAAAAGGGATGAATTAATAGCATTTGCAGCACCCTGGATGGGATTGGAGACTATTATTTTAAGTGAAGTAACTCAACAATGGAAAACCAAACATAGTATGTTCTCATTTATAAGTGGGAGCTAAACTATGAGGATGCAAAGGCAAAGGAATGACAATAGATTTTGGGGACTCAGGGGAAAGGGTGGGGGGGGGTGAGGGATAAAATCATTCCTTTTTAAGACTGAATAATGTTCCATTGTATATATTTACCACATTTTTAAATTCAGTCATTCACCCATCTGTGGACACTTGAATTACTTCTACTTTTTGACTATTGTAAATACTGCTATGAATATTGGTATACAAATATGTCTTCAAGATCCTGCTTTCAGTTCTTTTGGGTATATACAGAGATTTGGGATGGCTGGATTATGTAGTATTCATAAGTTAAGTGACAAAATGGGAAATTTAACAGCAAACTGGAAATTTTTAAAAGTCGCAGTTATTAAACACGTGAATGATATAATGAAAATTATGATCTCAGGAGTTGAGGTCAGCTGAATGAGTTTAATCAGCAGATTATACAAAATTGAAAAAATTGAAAGTAAGGTCAAATAAAATATACGAACTGAAGCCAGAAGCTTCAAAAGGATAGAAAATATGGAGAATAACAAAATGGATATTTAGAATATAGCACAAATGTCAACTAATGTAATTGGACTCCTAAGCAGAGGAATGAATTGGGTGGAAGGAAGAGTTGAGAAGATTGTGACTGAAAAGTTTTTTTAACTACTTTAAAAATTCAAGATAGAGATATAAGAAGTCCTGTAAAACCCAAGCAGCATAGATAGAAGGAAAAATATGCTAAGAAATGCCGTTATAAAATTGCTGAAAGCAAAAGATACATAATAAATCATAAAAGCAGCCAGAAATCTACAGATTCAGCTAAATCTGTATCAAAATGCCCTCTCTTTTGAAGAAATTTATGAGCTGATTCTAAAATTAAAATGGAAATGCAAATAATCAACTACATATAATATTTTAAAAAATGAACAGTTATAATACATATATTATCTACCTTTAAGAACTACTATAAAGCTTTAAGAACTACTATAAAGACTAATGTAGTACTTGTATAATAAATAACAAATAGATTTGTAGATCCAATTAGAAAGTCCAGATATAGATCTCCCTAAAGACAACTTATTTTAACCAAGGTGTTAAATTAAATCCATAAAAAAAGGAAAGTGTTTTTAACAATGATGCTGGATCAATTCTATATACATCACTCCATACACCTAAATTAAACTAATTCAGGATGATTCCAAGGCCTAAGTCTGAAATCTGCCACCATAAATCTTATGGAATAAAATATGCAAAAATGTCTTTTTCATTTCGAGTAGATGAACTTTTATTAGACAAAATACAAAAGCACTAAACATTATAAAAATCAATAATATTGACATTATCAATATTAAAAAGAAAACTTCTGCTTATCAACAGAAACTATTAAGAAAACAAATAGACAAGCCCCAGACTGAAGTAAAATATTTGCAATGCATAAATTGAACAAGGTCTTTAATCTAGAATATATAAAGAGCTTCTACAAATCAACGTTGTAAACAAAAACAACCAGCCTAGGCAACATAGTGAGACCTCGTCTCTTCAAAAAATAAATATTAGCCGTACATGGTGTCACACATCTATAGTCTCACTTACTTGAGAGGCTAAGGCAGGAGATGCTTGAGCCCAGGAGGTTGAGGCTGCAATGAGTCATAATCATGCCACCTACTCCAGCCTGAGCAACAGAGCTAGAGTGTCTCAAAAAAAAACAGCGTAAAATAACCAAATAAAAAAGGCCGAAACATTTGAACAAATGCTTGTCAAAAGAATATGTAAGAGTGACCCATAAATACAAGTCTGTAAAAAATGTTCAACATCATTAATCATCAAAGAAACACAAATTAAAACCACAATAGTATACTACATTCTAACCAATTAAATGGATATAATTAAGAGTGACAATGTTAAGTGTTGGCAAGGATGAGGAACAGCCTTAACTCTCATGAATGCCAGTGGGCATGTAAAATTGTACAAATATTTAGGAAGTTTCATATAACATTAAACACACATCTATCCCAGGGATTCCATTTCTAGCTGTTTACACAAGACAGAAAAAAAATGTCCACAGCAGTGTTTATAAAAATACTTATCACATGTTAATTATAAAAGACCCAAATTTGAAACTCAAATCCTCATCAACAGGAGAGTAGAATATGCTATTTTTGATATAGTAATTCTATACAATACTGTTTGACAATTAAAAGTCAATAAATAGTACCAATATATGTCATATTGTGAATGAATTTTATAAATAATTTTAAGCAAAAGAATCTAGACATAAAATACCTTATGCTGTAAGATTTCACTTATTTGAGGTCCAAGAACAGGACTATCATAATAGAATTTAGGATAGTAATACTTCAAGTAGAAGTTTGAAACTAAATGGAAAAAAACAAGATGGTACTTTCTGGAGCGATGAATATGGTCTACATTGTATTTTTCTTTGGATAGTAATTACATGAGTGAATAATTTTTCAAAATTCCATTTTATTGCATATAAGTTATAACTCAATAGGAAAGGAAACTGGTGAGGTATTGCTACATATAAGAATGTCTAAAAATAAAAACAAAACAAATAATGGTAATTGCAAGTATTGAGAGGTTTATGAACCCATGGAACATCCAAGAAGCCCCAGTAGTAGGGCAAGTTAACACAACCAGTTTGGAAAACTAAAGGTTAGTGTTTGCCAAGCTTTGACTTAGCGATTACACTCCTAGGTACCATATATTCCCGAAAGAAATGTGTAGACAAGGCTGGTATAGGTTGTCTATAACAGCATCATTTTAATAGCAAGATTTGTGGTGTATTTATATATAGCAATGAAAACTATCGCAACCATATGGAAAAAATCATATTACTGTAAAATTTAGTAAAAGAAATCCACAAAGAATAATTACATACCATGTGAGTTCACTTATATAAATTTCAAAAATGATTGTATTTAGATTGATTTCTTGTCTTTGCTATTGTGAACCATGCTGCAATGAACATACGCATGCATGTAACTTTTGAACAGAATGATTTATACCCGTTTAGGTGTTTACTCAGTAATGGGATTTCTGGGTCAAATGGTATTTCTGTCACTAGGTCTTTGAGGAATTGCCACACTGTCTTCCACAATGGTTGAATTAGTTTATACTCTCACCAACAGTGTAAAAGCGTTCCATTTTCTCCGCAACCTCACTAGTGTCTGTTGTCTTTTTGACTTTTTAATAGCTAATAAATGCTGGGGTTAATATCTGGGTGATGAGATGATCTCTGCAGCTAACCACCATGGCACACATTTACCTAGGTAACAAACTTGCACATCCTGCGCATGTACTTCTGAACTTAAAATAAAAGTTGGAAATTTAAAAATAAAATGAATTATGAATTTTTCTGCATTTTTGTTCCAATGTTTTATTTCAATTTCAGAAAGGTCATTGTAAAACAGATGAGAGAGTCTATGCTGTGGATCAGATAAGATAAAGAGGAAGAAGAGGCTTAGACAAAAAGCAAGAAATATATATTTAGTTTCCATTTTTACTATCAGAAAAATAGCATCTCTCTTATACATTTGTCAATTTTTTTCTTCATTGATTTTTACTATATTCTTACTGGAATAAAGTCACAAGTCTATAGACTTTTGAAAAATTTTTGTTCTTCCCTTTCATGTGTACTCTGCATGACACTTTTTACAGTTCAGTAATGTCACACTACCTTATTATCTGGCTGAACATTTCATGCATAGGCTCTTCTTTCTACATTTGCTTTTACTACTTTTCTGGTTTTCCATTGACTCCCAAATACTAGCTTTCTGGTGATGCTAATACCTTTTACAAGTCTGTTATACCTCTTTCAGCTTTTATAAAAGCAAACCAAAATTTCTGATTGCACCTTTAAATAGTATAATTAACATACTAAATTTTGATATTAGGAAATTATGAATATAATCATAAAATTTACGATTTAAATATATTATTACCCTCGTTTAATTTATATCTAGTATATACTTGTAAAAAACTACTATAGCTTCAGATTATTGCTCAAATCTAGTTATATGTCTTATTCTGCCATCCAGTCCTTTCAGAGTGAATAAATTGCTTTGTAATAAATAAATTAACTTGTTAAGAAGATGGGTTATGTAGATATCTACATGATTCCAAATATTTTCCTTGTGCAGTGCCAGTTTTTAAACAACAATGTAGGATTCTGAAAAGTCAAGGCATTTCCATCCATAGATTCTCTCCGGTATATATTTTGGCTTGGGAAAAAAAAGTTTGCTTAAATATGTGCATTTTACACAAATACAAAAATAGTAAATAAATGTAAAATGTGTTTATAGTAAATATACCTATTATCCTTTAAATAGTGCCTACTATATCGTGATACCACATGTACAGCTTTTATATTTTATATTGATTATAATTTTCACTATGAATCTCTATAGTAGATATGACTATTCCACTTTGCCAATGAGAAAACAGAGTCTTAAGTAGGCAAAATGACTAACAAAACATACACATGCATGAGGGTTCCCACTGGTGCTGTTGACACCTGTCCATGATTGATAATTACTTGCTTAGGGATTTGGTTACTCCTCGCCCTACCGGAGAGAGTAAGACAATCAATAGCTCAGCAAAGGGGTTGGGAAGCTCTGATTGGATGAATGGTAGAGGTTAATTTGTTAATGAGGCCAAAAATGTGAAATAAATGGCTCATGACATGGCTCAAATCAGTGGAGAAATAGTTTTTCTGGAGTGTTTTAGCACTAACACTACATAAAACTTTGTGGTCAAGTATATGAAAATGTGTTTGTTCAGCCTCTGCTTGGTTCCCTTTTATCATGTCCTTCCTGTCATCAACCCACCACCCTGTTCTTCGGGGTGCCTGGCTATTTAGTACCTCATTCAGAGCTTATGGACTCTGCTTACCTTTCTAGGTTCTTCTTCCCCGCCACCCCCAGCACATATCAAAATGTTCCTGTCAAGTGTCACATATCTTCAAAATGTTGGTATCTGGTAACATACCACGATAGAGTTTATTATGTTTTGAATCCTTTTTAAAAGCCCTAATCTTCTGCAGCAAGTAAGAATAAGTGGCTTAAGCAAAAAGCAAGTTTCTGTACTCAGCTAACTGAAGGTGATGGTGGTTCCAGCGTTACGTGGTACTGTACTCCTGGACTCAAATAGTACCATTAGGGAATTGTCTTTCTGAGTCTCCTAACTCTGCTATTTGAGCCGACTCCACTCTCAGACAGGTTATCCCTGGCCAGGATACCTGCAGCTCCAGACTTAGGTATTAACAGCTCAGTATCTTCAGTGGAAAGAGAATGCATATTTCATAATAGTGGTAGAGAAAGACCTGGGTTTTGTGACTTCGGTTGGTTTGTTGATAGTATGCTGGCCGCTAGAACAGATCATCAACTCATTGTGGTATGGTCTTCTCCTTAGATGCTGCGTAGGGGGAAAAAAAAACATATTGAATGCACAGTAGTGTGTTTTCAAACAAGCTCTAAGGCGGTCATATTAAGATGTATGTAACTGAAAGATTTGTGAAAACAATTCTATTTGAGTTTTTGCAGTTTCAGTATCAGAGAATTGACATTCCATGGGTGGAATTTACATGTGCAGGCTGATGCAAATGCTTTTTTGGACTAGCTGGGCTTTAGAGAGAGGAACCAACTTCCGCTATACATGAAGTGGCAGGCAGCAATGAAAGAATTGTTCTTAATAAGATTTTATTTTGAAGTTATAATTTTCTCATCACACATTACAATCCTGTTTTCCTTGACAACATCTTTCTTGTGTTTTCTGACTTTGAAATGTTGTAAGGACTGTTGTTTCCTATTTCTGCTGGATATATAGTCGCTTTCTCTTTCTGCTATATACATAGTCTCTTTACAACCAAAAATGAGAGGGAGATACATTTGTTTTGGTTTTGGGTAAATACTTCTTGTACATTTCCAAATTCATGTCTTTACTCTTGGATTTCTTGAAAATACAAAAGTTCTAAAGTTTGTGTGGCCAACAGTGAAAAATTATGGTGCATAAGGAAACATTACTAGTTTATTTAAATAGCACAAGTGAAATGTCTCTAGCAACTTGCAAGCCATTAGAGATATTTCTCAGAGGTGTATCCTAATGCCTAATAAGTCAGCATGTAACTGCTGGATATTTAATCATGGGTTGCTTGTGCAGTTTAGAGTTGAGGATAAAGGATCAGGATTGAATTTTGCATCCAAAATATCCCTCTCTCCATCCAATCAGATAAGGTTTGAGTAATCTGTCTGTGTGTAAAACACAGGAGCATCATCCCTAGAGTTTAATTCAGAGTCAGGGAAAAATAAAATATGCTCTACTATGTAAGCACATACCTTCTTTACTGAGAATGGGTCGCCCAGACACCAAGGTGTTTAAGGAAATAGATGAGATACAATAATTCCAAGTACAGACCAGTAAAGGCCAAGTTAATCTTTCAAAAGACAAGTGGGTAAGCAAAGTCCCTCAGTAGCCACTGTGTTGTGAATGCTTGTTAAGAGTTGAACATGGCTAGTTTTTATATGATTGAAGGTTCAACACAATTTAGTGGGAAGGAAACAAGATATGATTTGTAGAAACCAGTGAAAGAGAAACCATTAAGGAAGGTTTTAAGGTTTAAACTGTTTCCAGGAACATTTAAAAGAAAAAAAGTTTAGGTCATAGCTCCCAATTGGCAGTTGCCCCAAAAAGTGCCAATGAAAAGATTCTAGCTCATTAACTCCTTTCTTAGAAGACCTAAACAGAAACAGAAATTAAAGAAGTAAAAGACCATAAATCAGGAAATGGCAGCCCTGGTGTCTGGGTGAACGCTCACTTGTTTGTGAGCAGCCGGCCTGGTAGACAGTCCATTACTGCAGTTTCAGAGACTGGCTTGAGGTGTGGTATAATATTCTTTTCATAGCATCAGAAAGTCAATCTGTGTCCATTAAATATGAGTTTTCTTCACTATGATTTACAAAATAGGACAAATATTTCTGGATTCTTGGAATTTCCCTTTAAAATTTCAAATCCTCCCTGCAGTATGTATGCCATACTGCAGAACAGGGGTTGACAACATTTCTTGCAAAGGGTTACATAATATTTTCCACCTCTTGGGCACATGCTCTCTATGGCTACTGCTCAGCTCTGCCATTATAGTGTAAAAGCAGCAAAAGGTAATATGTAAGTGAATGTGTGTGGCTATGTTTCAGAAAAACTTCATTTCCAAAAATAGACAGCATGCTGGATTTGGCCTGTAGGCCATTGTCTGCAAACCCCTATTATAGAACATTGTTTTCCTTGGGGCCATGTCATTGTAATATCTTGACAATGATTGGGTACAGAAATTGTGGGTTGTAGACACATGAATAGCCAAGTTTCAAATTACTGGTTTATGCTGTCCTAGTAGCCTAAGCTGCATGGCTTGGAATAATACAGCGATATCGCTATTAATTGATATAAACAGTAACTGTGTTATAACCAGTAAGAGTTGTGATGGTTCTCAAAAGTTTGCATGTTTTGATTGCTAATGACCATTTTAGAAACATTAAATTGTAATTTTCTTTACACACACATATAACATGTATAAATACATGTTGAAAGTTTTTTTCGATGCCTTAATACTTAGTGGGTAAGGTAGCTGAATTGCTTACAACACTGAGTACTAATTATATCACAGACTTCTGGACGTTGTTGGTAAACTATATTCTATTTTATTCTTTTGTTCTTGAAACAAACTTTGTTTTTTGAAGCCATATTTTGAAGTTATTTTATTTTGCAGCTTCTATTTTCTTCTACTCTATCAAAATACAATATCGAGGTAGTTCTTATGGAAGCAGTATAGTGGTTAAGACCCTTAAGCATGTGAACTTTGAAATCAGATAAATCTGTATTATATCTTAGCTCTGCCTCTTACTAGTTGTTAGGATTCAGTTCATATGATGCAACTTCTTTGAGTCTGTTTCTTCATCTGTATATAAAAAAGTGGGTAATGTGTGCAAAACAGCACATCCTGTAGCATACAGGGACCGCTCAACAATTTACAGCTATTATTGTGTCATCTTTAGTAAGATGGGGAAAACCACTTAGTCATTTACCATTATTTTCATTATACTTAATATCTTGTTTGATGAGATGGATGACTGTTGTTTTTCACTTTTCAAATATCCATTCTCCCTTCAACTGGTTATTTTACCTGGAGTTTCTTTGTGGTTTTTCAGTAGCTAAGAATGAGACTGCTCTCATCTCTGGTTCAAAACATAGACATATGACCCATCTCAGCCATAGGATTGATTCAAATGTGGGCATGTCACCACCCCCCTCCTTTTTTAAAAAAAAAAAAAAAGAAGGAGAAGCAGAGAGGATGCAAGCCTGGATCTGTTGGCAAGAATGTTTTGCCAGAAACTGTACCTAACCATGAACTTTTCATTCTGGTAAATCAATAATTATCTTGTTGTTTTTTGCTCTATCCATTTTGAGGTGGGCTTCTGTGACTTTGTAACTAAATGACACATGCCCAATGCAACTATTTTACATTTGCCAACAGGACAGATTATATCAACTGATCAATATCTAGACTTTGTTTTTATCCTATTCCTTTGGTTTTCAACCTCTTGGGGATCAAAATTCAAAGTAATCATGTGGCAAAACCTAAACTTGTTACAAAGTTTGACAAAAGACAAAATTATCTTAAATTTAGCTTAACACCCTTAGTTGCCTTATTCAAATCATCCGCCTGCCTATGATTAACTAAAGCTCAGCTGTTGTGATTGGCTGCAACATAGGTATTTGTTGTAAGACTGCACTCCTAAGTTAGATTTTCAGCTAGCCTATGTACTCAGTTAGGCTGCCCTTCATTAAGTAAGGCATCAAATAAAGAGGCATCTCCTTTCTGTTTAAGAAGATCAAACTTTTTATTTTGTCACCTGAAATAACAGAGTTCTCAATAAGGCTTTCTCTGAGAACATAAAATCAGAGTGTTAACTCTGGAGAGAAGGTTAAAGACAATCTTCTCCCCACAGAAGAGCACTTTGTCCTAAGGGATAAAGCCACCTATCCAAGGTTGCCTAAGAGGTTACAAAAAATAATTCGAATTGCAGTTTCTTTTACTTGCAGAAATACCCTTTTAATGTGCATTTGTATGTTCAGCAAGCCATATTGTTTGTGCTGTAAGAATCCAAGTGAGTAAGATTTCTCAGATAAAAATAGGAAGTAGCCACAGATGTATCTGTTTTATACACAGAACCTGATTATGCCCATACAATAATAGCATCTGCTTAGATGCAGGCAATAGTTTAATATAACTGTCAAAAACTTGTTGGCATTTGCAAGTACATGGGATGCTTTGGATAGTTTTTTAGCTGCTGTTTTTTGACATACACATTGCTGAAAACTTCATATGGATTATGTTGAAAGAAATTACCAGTACATATGAGTTTGCAATAATTATAGTGACCTTGAGAAGTTAGCCTCTGTAAGCCTCAGTTTTCTCATTTGTAAAGTGGTTATAATAGTATTAATTTTAGGTTCATAATATAAGTAAACATCAAATTCGCCAGTATCTGGGAGGTACATAGCACTGGGCCTGGCACATAACGCCTTAGTCGACTCAAGCTGCAATAACAAAACATCATATACTGGGTGGTTTAAACAACAAAAATTTATTTCTCACACATCTAGAGGCTGGAAAATCTAAAGTCAAGGTGATGGCTGCCATTTTGCTATGTCCTCACAAGACATTTCCTCTGTTCTCCAGTGGAGAGAGGGACGTTTGTCTCTCTTCCTCTTGTTTTTAGGCCACAAATCTTATCATGGGGGCTCCACCCTCCTGATGTCATCCAACCGTAATTAACTCCCAGAGACCCCATCTCCAAATACCATCATAATGGGGACTAAAACTTCAACATATGAATCCTGTGAGGATAGAAATATTCAATCTATGGCACATCGTATGTGTTCATTATAGGTTAATGTTCATTATTAGACTATTATTACTTTGCTACTATATTGTTCTTCCACTTAAGATTAAACCTTAGCATAGGCTATTTGGAAATGTTTCTCCCCTCACGTATAATGTTTGTTTACAAGTCTGGGATTTTGGTGAGCTTCCTCAGGTATTTTGCCATGTAACAGACTGTGCAATAAAGTGGAGTGGAGTGCGTGTCTGAAATGGGTAACAATCACAAGCTGATCTATTTGTATGATAATAGTACAGTTAAAAATAAATAGGTTCCCATACTCCTGAAAAATAGAACTACAATTTCAGGAAGTCAGTGAGTTCATTAGTTTCTTTTAACGACCCAACAAATAACATTTCACACATTATGGTCTTCCACTGGGAGCCCTAAAAAAGAAAATTAAGCTTTGTGTCACAGCCTGAATTCTATTGGTTTGATATATAGCAATCCTACTCACAACAGCAAGACATCAGAGAAGGGGAATACTAGGGAATGGCTGGGGAAGGGAGGACAGTGGGGGAATACCTCAAAATCATATTTGGAAAGAACTGTGATACTATATTTTTCCACCAAATGCAAAGCATATGATTTGAACCGGGTGGTGTGTATATTTCATTGAGGTTCAAAAGGTACTTGAAGAGATCTTATAACATTGAGGTCCAGATTGGTAGCTTACTTGGCAATATTGGCATCTCTTTCATTTCATTCACAATAGCAAATTGTTGATAGGATTCCATTAAATGGCTGGTTACCTTCTAGACTTACGGCTCTCAAACATTAACACGCATGCCCGTCACCTAAGCATCATCTTAGAATGCAAGGCGGGACTTGAACTCATACATTTCAAAGTGATTTTCAAGGGGTGCTCATGCTGGGGTCCACAGACTACATTTAGAGCAATGTCGTCAACTGAACTTGCTGCCAGCATGAATAATCTATACCTGGGCTCTCTCACAACTAACTACTATTGAGGAATTGAATTTTTAATTTTATCATATTTAAATTGATTTAGCCACATGTAGCTAGTGACTACCTTACTGAACACCACAGCTCTAAGATCAATAAGAAAATCTCAACTATAACCCTACCAGTGTCCCCTCTCACTTTAATCTCTCCAAGGGATTCCCACTGTTTTTACATAAGTTAAAAACAGAACTAGTATCTACAAGACTCAGTGTAGTCTGGTGGCTGCCACCTCTCCAGCTTCCCACATTCCGCTTGTTCTCACCATGTGGCTGTCACCACCCTGGGCTTCTTTCACTACTCTCTTAAGCTCCTTTTAAATAAGATTCATGACATCACCTTCCTTCTGCCTCCAACACAGCCTTCATTTCTCCTCTTCCCTTAGTTGATTTAGTCTCAGCTTTGGGTTTCAGTTCAGAGAAGTTTTCCTTGGAATTCTTAGCAAGGCCAAGCACTCACGATTCAGATTTTCCACACTTCATGCCTCTTGTTCTCTGTTATGAGTCTATGTTTATTTCTGTGTTCATGTGTTAATATCTAGCTCATCCAACAGGCTGAAATTTAATGGGAGCCGGGATTATATCTATTTCTGCTTATCATTGTGTTCCTAGCAGTCAACACAGGATATAGCATATAGTGTGTGCTCAATGTTAATTGAATAATAATGTTTTAAATATATATATATGCACATACATGTATATATGTGTGTGTACATATATGTAATATATATACAGTCGTCCCTCAGTATCCCTGGGGGATTGATTGTAGGACCTTTTGTGGATGCTAAAATTCATGGATGCACAAGTCTCTGATTTAAGGTGGCATTGTATTTTCACATTACCTATGTATATCATCCTGTATGCTTTACATTATCTCTAGATTACTTATAATGCCTACTATGAAGTAAATGCAACATGAGTAGTTATCATGTTATATTGTTTAGGAAATAATGACAAGAAAAAGGAAGCCTGTACATTTTCAGTACAGAGGCAAAATTTTTCAAGTATTCAACCCATGGTTGGTTGAATCCATAGGTGCAAAACCCACAGATATAGAAGACAACCTGTACATATATATGTATGTATATGTATGTGATATACATGCACAAGCAAACACACATAAAAAATTACTTGAGGTGTTTGTTAGAAATGCAAAATCCCTTTGTCTCATGTCTTCAAATTTCAATTTAGTAAACATGGGCCCAGAGGTCCTCATTTTTGACAAGCACTTGAGCTGTATCTTTTACAAGTTGTCTGTGGGCTCTTTGCTGAGAAATCATGTTAGAGGTAGCCCTTGAAAATAGTAAAGTTTTAGTTTTCTGAACTATAAAACAGTAGCTTAGTCACCCTCCTTCAAGGCCTCAAGGAAGAGCATTCCTTACTCTCCCATGAGATATTTGAGCAAAGCTGGAACAGAGCTGAGCAAGGCTAGAAAGTATTGCTTTCATAAAACATCCATGTATAGTTTCATAGTACAGCCAGCAAGCAATTCATCCCAGTAAAAGAAATTGTAATAAAGAGCAACTTGCATGGAGTAGGAAAAGAACTGGATATTTTGGTGAATTAAATAAAACTATGATGTAATTGCTTAAAAACATTGCTCCCAATGGCATACTGATGAGTTGTGCTATAATATTTAAAAGAACAAATGTAACATGGCCGATTTAAGGGAAAACACATTGACTAGCAAAGGTCATTTGCTTTATGGATGCAAATCATTAGTGAGGAGAAAGCCAGGTAAAGGAGATGAAATAAATGAGGAGAAATCCAACTCAGCGGGAGCCCAGCCAAAAGGAAGATGGCCCCTGTTCCTCTCATGTCAAAGGTGGGATTGAGAAATGAAAGTCTCACTTCTCTATCTTCTAGCCTACATTATGCTGATTGGAAAAAGCACAGTCTGAAAGGAAATAGAATTCACCTTTTTTTTTTTTAGAAGGAGGCCCAGGATATAAAAGAAGCTTAGCCCTGATGATATGACAGTGCTTCCTTCTTTGGTTTATTCACCTCATTTCCTCAATATGAATTTGTTGAAAGCATAGCATTTCCCTCTGCAGCCACACTGTCTGGGTTCATATCCTCCCTTCATCACTATTGCCATTACTAACTGGGAAAGTTGCTCAATAATGTGAATGCTTCAGATTTTCTTACCTGTAAAATGGAGATAATAATACATATGCTCCTTGACTTAGCGGGGGGTTATGTCCCAATAAACCCATTGTAAGCTGAAAATCTATTAAGTCAAAAATGCATTTAATAACCTAGCTTTATTGAACATCATAGGTTAGCCTGGCCTATCTTAAATGTCCTCAGAGCACTTATGTTAACCTGAAGTTGAGAAAAAGCTTCTAACACAAAGCCTAATTTTTAATAAAGTGTTAAAAAATCTCATATAATTTATTGAATATTATAAGGAAGGTGAAAATCAAAAAGGTAGTATAGATACTCAAAGTATGGTTTCCATATGGATATGGCTTTCTGATTATCATAAAGTAAAAAAAAAAATCATAAGTGGAATCATTGTAAGTATTCCATGGAATAAGTACAGATAATCCTCTCCTTACAATGATTAATACATTTAAAAATCTTAGAATGATAGTTGCATTGGAGGTACTACATTGGTATTAACTGGTTTTTTGTTTTTGAGCACATCTTTAACCTGGTAGCATTTGGAGCCCAGTGAAGCAGGGAGACAAGACAGTACACAATGGAAATATAAATAATCACTAATTTGCCATCATAGCCATAATAATCAGTAATTAATAGAGTATGCTATAAAATAATGAATGGCCTGTGGAAAAAGTAAAATTTAAAAGAAGAATCATCTTAGGGATTGAGAATGCTAGTAAAGAAGTGGATTTTGCAAAGTAGATGAATTTAATTCTCACAACAGGCCCATAAGGAAATTATTGTTATTCTCCAAAGCACAAAGAGGTTCAGCAGCTTTCTCAAGATCACACAGCTAGTATGCAAGTCTGAATCTAGTGACCATCACCGTAGTTACCTGGAGGGTCTTGGTTGGTCAAACAGAGATGATGTCATGAGGAGAACATAATGGAATGAATCATGCATATCAGAAGAAAAAGTGCTTTAGGCAGAGGTGACAGTATGAAGGCAACAAGGAGTATGATCCTGGTATGTTAGAGGAAGAGCAAAAACTCTGTCATGACAAAAGTTGTTAAGGAAGGGGAGATATTTGAGTCAGAGAGATAATAGGAAGATGCAATTCATGGAGACTATTTGCAATGGACTGAATGTGTCCTCTCAAAATGTGTTTCTGAAATTCTAACCCCCTCCCCCCACAATATGATGGTATTAGGAGGTAGGGCTTCTGAGAAGTGATTAGGTCATGGGGATGGAATCCTCAAGAATAAGATTAGTGCCCTTATAGAAAGAGAGGAGAGAGCTTGCTTGCTCTCTGCTCTCCACCATGTGAGGATACAACAAGAAGACAGCCATCTGCAAACCAGACAGAGTGCTTTCTCCTGAACTTAACCATGTTGGCACCTTGATTTCAGACCTCCAGCCTCCAGAGCACTGGGCTAATGCAATGTTGTGCAAGCCTGGCAGTCTGTGGTAGTTTGTGACAGCAACCCTATACCATTGTAAGAATTTGGCTTCTGCTTAACAGTAAGATGGGAAGTCATTGCAAGATTTTTTGTATTATCGTACATGATTGTCATGGGAAAATATTCAAATATATAAGTGAAAAAACAAGGCACCCAATTGTACAAACAATTTAATTCTAGAAAATAACTTCTGAAGAGAAATACAAAAACATCTAATAGTAACAAATATCTCTATTTGAAACATGGCTGGCTTTTATTTTCTCTTTGCACTTTTGGGCATTTTTCAAATAGTATAAAATAAGTTTGAATTATATTTATAGCCAGAGAAATGTAATATTATTTTCTAAAATATAGGTGGTAGCTAAGCAACTGGAAGTAAAACATAATTATCTGATAATATGATTATCAAACAGCCACCTTAGGTATTGTGTATATATTACTAATAGTTGATAAGGAAATCTTCCCACTGAGTCTGAACAATCTGGTTATTAGAAATAAATTTTCTTTACTCAATTGGGAAACAAACACCTTACCTATATAATCTGGAAAAATAGATTTATGCAGACTTGCCTTCAGAACAGATATGCTTTGTTCTCTCTGTCATCAGAGGTTTTAGCGTCTTTTCATAAACTGCGGATTAAACTTGTTCATTTAAAATTTAGTAGAGTTTTAAGATAGTCTCTTAAATTTTATGTGAAGTTTGGAAGATAATAAATTTAGTAGTAATTGATAAAATATGATGTTCTGTTGGAAAATATTATAATTCTCTTATATCTTTGAAATGTTAATTTTATGTTGAGATTTGGATAAACTATAATTATGTCACAATGATATTCCCCTTAAAAGAAAATTATATGAATAGAAGGAGAAAATAGGCATGCATTTTGCATATGATTTTATAATTATTCTCTTTCTGCAGCAAATTCTTCCCTTTGTACACATTACAGAATGACTGGGTGTTTTAGCTTAAAAAAAATGTATTTAAAAGGAGTATTTTCTTTATTTCTTATCCCTTAATTGAAATCAAAGATGCTGTGTCCATTAGGTATCTCTATGAGATCAGTGGCAGATAATTCAAATTAGATTAAGAAATAAGAAGAAACTATCAACACATATAAAGAATCACAAAGATTGCTCTAGAGATGGAGCTATCTTCAAGGATAGCTGAGTTGAGACCCTGGGCCTCATTGTGAGGACCTTGTTGCATTCTATCTCTCAGCTCTGATTTTGGCTTTGTTGGTTTAGGTCTAGGTGGCTCTAGGTTCTTTCTTGTGTCAGCAAGACGTTTGCAGCAGGCTTAACTTCTCATTCTTCCAGTTAAAGAGTAGGAGGAAACAGTGAAATTCTTTTTCTGGTAGCTTCTTCAAAAGTTCTGAAGTTGATTCTGATTGGCCCTTGTAAAATCATATGCCCATAATAGAATCAAACTGCAGTGACTAGAGGAATGCCAAGATTTAGTTCCCCTGGGAGTCAGTCCTGGTTCTCCTTTCTCAACAATGTGGAGGCAAGGGTGGATTACCAGTTGAAAATCAGGGAAACAAGGGTTGGTGAGGTAGTCATCAAATACCCACGATGTCAACATTGCCAAAAAATCCTTTTATAAGTGTAATAGTCATTTTTTGCTGCCTAAAAAACAACCTCAAGTATCTCGTTGCCTTATAATAAATAGTTTTCTTGCTTTTAAGTCTGTGGATCAGCTCCACATGTCTAGTTAGACAATAGCTATCTGAGACATGTTTCTCTAATGGCAAATGGCATAAAAGCAAAAAAGCTGAGCAAAGTTACTGAAATGCTTTTCAAAGCTTCAGCTGATAGCTGCAACACCATTTCTTGAGGCCACATTTTATCAAATAAGGCAAGTCACATGGCTAAACTGAACATCAATAGGATGAGGAAACATGCTCTTCCCACTTCAGTGGGAGGTAATACAAAGTCATGTGACAAAAGGCAAGGAGTTTGTAATTCTAGTAAAGGACAAGGGTGAAGAATAGAGAGCAGTAATCCAATTTGCCAGAGTAAGTTTCTAGTACTCTGTTGATGACAAAGTTAGCTGTCAGAATTTCTCTCCTTCAAGTCTTCAAGTACAGTCCACATTCACTTCAAGTAGAGTTTGTTATTAAGATACCCCCAAAATAGAGCCCATCACCATTACATTTATTTTCAAACTAAGTTATATATATATACACACCTATATATTTATAAGTTATTGGTGACATAACAAATCTAATGACTAAAATTATTACAGACATTTTCCATATACATTCCATATTCCACAGTTTTTGAGTTAACAGACTTTACTGAAATCTTAATAGTAGTTCTGGAAGAAGAATTCAAATGTCAACTTCTGGTTTCCAATTGAAGTTTTAAAACTACCTTTAATTTATTCCTTTTTTAAAATTATACTTGAAGTTCTGGTGTACGTGTGCAGAATGTGTGCAGGTTGGTTGCATAGGTATACGTGTGCCATGGTGGTTTGCTGCATCCGTTGCACCATCATCTGTTTTAGGTATTTCTCCTAATGTTATCCTTCCAGTTTTTTATTTCTAAAACACAAAAGAAAGTTAGGTCAAATCATCGGTAATTCTTACTACCCTGAGATTTGATTGGTTCGAGTCATAGCTTTAATATGAGTTAAGTGTATTTTTATGCAGTAATTTGGTAAATCATCTCCATAGATCATAGAAAAGTACCCACTTTTGTTCTGCCTGATGGGTAATATGTTCTAGATGAGCAATTAGGCATTAGTTATACACAGCTTCAGCTTGTTTGACAAATACTTTTTTCAATCACACATTTATCTCTCTTTTTCTGGATAAATTGGCAACATGCCTTATATAGGTCTTTTCTGTCCTGTTTTCATGTAGCTCCAGACTGCTGGTCTAAAGAATGTTTGTACATAATTAGATAAGTATCTTATTTCATCTTGAAGATGAAATCCAATTGTTATTAAAAATAATTATACTGATAGATGTAATTTTTATTCTTTCAGTCAACCCTATGTATTTTTTCCTTTAAGCTATCATTTGCAAATATAACAGTTTAAGGACTATAATTCATGGCGTTGCAAATAAGGATTGCCTAAGTATAATAGCATATTTGATATATTGTTTCTGTGTCATCGGTGGACATGGCAATATGCCACACTGGTGTTTCTCTGAAGCAGGATTTTTCAACCTCAGCAATATTGACATTATGGGCTAGAAAATTCTTTGCTAAGGGAGGTGAGGTGGGAGGCTGTCCTATGCATAATGGGATGTGAGCAGTACCCCTGGTTTCTACCCACTAGATGCCAGTAGCATCTCTTCCACCCAGGCTATGCTAATCAAAAATGTCTACGGATTGCCAATATCCCCTGAAGGACAAAATCAATCCCATTGAGTGCTATTATGTGATTCCTATGAATGCTTATATATATTACAGCAAACCTGCCCTTTCACCCTGCCAATTTTATTTAAAATTGTTGGCTTGGAATTTCACAAAGGAATATGGAACATTGAGATTAATATATCTATGTACCTATGAATTTGAGCAATAATGAATTACATAATGAGAAAAAATGTTTATGTACTTTTAATGAGGTTTTTCATGTAAATGTTTATATGGTAGTGAGGTTCTGGTCTACCAGATTTCTTTCTATTCCTTTCATTAGAGATGTCTTTTTTCCCTCTGTTGTCATTATTGTTCCCTCAGTGACTACTAATTTAAAAGTTTGCATTTATTCACCCTCTTTGCTGTGCAGAATATTTCATAACAGGGCTGTTGTGAACTTCATTATGTCTATGAAAACTTACTCTGAGTAGGCAGTTTCTCTAAATTAGAAGAGTCCAGGGAGCAAGAATCCTTTATATTTGGGAAGAGAATGATTTTGGATTAATTGAACATAGTTATTAAATTATCTCATTTCTTTAGTATACCTGTTGGCAGGGACAACAGATTCAATGGTTCAAGGTGTCATTTCTAAGTAGAGTACTTTGGCAAAGTTCACAATCTTGAAATCTAAAACAATTTCATAAGGCTTTAATTCTGGGCTCTCAAGTGTAAACTTTAGGAAAAATATTATATAGCAGAAAGAATATGGGCTTTGGATAAATAGAACTGGATTCCTGTTTTGACTCCCACTTCTGTGGAAGTTTGACCAAGTTGCTTAAACTCTCTGAATCTCTGTTACCTCTTCCGTGAATGGAGATGATGCATTTTATTGATGAAGAGTGGGGAGAGCGGTAATGTTCTGGCTGTGGGAGGATGAATACACCTTGAAAGTTGCATGTACTTACTCTCTACACTTCCCTTTATCCCAACAACAATGATTTCACTAAAAACTGCTCTCTGAGAGTCACCAAAAACCTACTTACTGATAAATCCACAAAACACTTGGCAGATTTTTTTTCTTAAGCAATTGTTCCTTTGTTTTTAAACAAAGGATTTTCAAATATTTTGTATAAAGAAGTAGAGAGTAAATAATTTTGAATTTGTGGGATAGATAGTCTCTGGCTTATTTACTCAACTCTGCTCTCACAGGGCAAAAACATTTATAAACAATGTTTAAATGAATGGGCATGGCTGTGTTCCAATAAAACCTAATTTACAAAAGCAGAGAGTTAGCCAGATTTGGTCCATGGGAGTAGTTTGGTAACCCCTCCTCTCAACCCCTCATTGCCTTCCCATTTTATTTGATATTGTTTAGCTTTCTGGCTACATCTTCTATGTCTTTGAACAATCCTCCTTTTTTTTCCTGGCTTTTCTCCCTGCCTGTGGATTAATTGTCCAAATTAAGGAAACACCACTGGGGAATAAAATATTTGGAAAGTATGCATCTGACAAAGGACTAATATCCAGAATCTGCAAGGAACTGAAACAAATCAGCCAGGAAAAAAAAAAAACAAAAACCCAAATAATACCATTTAAAAGTAGGGAAATGACATGAATAGACATTTCTCAAAAGAATAATACAAACAGCCAACAAACATATGAAAACACACTCAACATCACAAATCATTAGGGAAATACAAATAAATTAAAACCACAATGAGATACCACTTTACACCCACCGCAATGGCCATTATTAAAAAGTCAAAAAACAATAGATTTTGGCATAGATGTGGTGCAAAGGGAATACTTATGAATTATTGGTGGGAATATAAACTAGTACAACATCTATGGAAAACAATATGGAGATTTCTAAAAGAACTAAAAGTAGATCTACCATTTGATCCAGCAATCCTACTACTAGGTATCTACCCAAAGGAAAAAACACAAAACAAAACAAAAGCATTGCTATATTAAAATGACATCTGCGTGTGTATGTTTAGGACAGCACAATTAACAATTGCAAATATGTGGAATTAATCTAAGTGCCCATCAATCAATAAGTGGATGACGAAAATATGTTATACCATGAAATACTACTTAGCCGTAAAAAAGAGTATAATAATGTCTTTTACAGCAACTTGGATGGAATCGGAATCCATTATTCTAAGTGAGGTAGCTTAGAAATGGAAAACCAAGTACTGTACCTAATGTTCTCACTCATAAGTGGGAGCTGGGCTATGGGTACAAAAAGGCATATAGAGTCGTGTAATAGACATTGGAGACTCAGAAGATGGGAGGGTTGGAGGAGGGTAAGGGGTAAAAAACTATGTATTCAGTACAATGTACACTACTTGGGTGATAAGTACACTGAAATCCCAGATTTCACCACTATGCAATTCATCCATGTAAGCAAAAACCACTTGTACCCATAAAGCTGCTGAAATTTAAAAAATAGAAAAAGAAATTACCATTGGGAAGAAGTAGGTGTGTTTCAAAATAATACCTTCATTTCCACTCTCAAGCCATTTTATTCTGTATGAAGTCCAAGTCTCAGTAAGGCAGGCAAGTTGTATCGCTATCTGATCTCTGCCTGCCTTCCCATCTTGTCATCAACTCCCTCATTGCCTGCCATCTGTCCCAAGCTATTTGCATTTTCCCAAGTTGTCTGGTGTTTTTTCTTATCCCTGTGCTTGGCATATATGAATTCTTCCATTTTACCTTTCCTCTGAGAATAGTTGTATTCCTCCTTGTATTTTATCTTAGTTAGCTTCTACATCAGCATTTTTTGTATTTTATTGTGATTGTTTACATTTTTCAAGTCGGAATAACTAAAATAAAAGCAAAAAATAATGCCAATCTCAGATGTTGATGAGAATATAAAGAAGCTGGATCATTCATGCATTACTAGTGGGGTTGTAAAATAGTACAACCATTCTGGAATATAGCTTGGCAGTTTCTTAAATATCTAAACATCTAATTTCCATACGGCCTAGCAATTGTACTCTTGGGCATTTATTCCAGAGAAATGAAAATTTACTTTCGTGTAAAACTAGTACATGAATGTTTATAACAGTTTTATTTCTAATAGTAAAAAACTAGAAAAAACCCATATGTTCTTCTACAGGTGAATGGTTAAACAAACTGTGGTACATGCATTTTATTGGTAAACACAACAACCTAAATGTTGTGTAATGATTTCCAAGGGAATTATGCTTAGTGAAAAAGCAATCTCAGAAGATCAGATATTTTATGATCCATTTTTTATAGCATTATTGAAATGACAAAATTATAAAAATGAAGACTAGATTAGTGGTTGCCAGTGTTTAAGGATGCTGGGGTGAGGAATAGAGATGTGGGAGGAAAGTCGATTTGATTATAAAAGGGCTATATTTGGGATCCTTTTGTTGATAAAATTGTTCTATATCTCAACCGTATCAATGTCAATACTCTGGTTGTGATACTATAGCAAGATATCATTCAGGGGAAATTGAATAAAAGTACATGGGATCTCTCTGTTACTTTTTACGACTGCATATATATCTACAACTTTCTAAAATTAAAATGTTTAATTAAAAATGTATCAGTCTGATTGATTCTATGATATAATTATTGTTGGACTGCTATGGGAATGCACATAAAGGACACTATACTTATTCTTGGAGGTCAAAATACCAGGGAAGGCATTAAGGGGGAAGTGCTTTTTTTGTTCGAATCCTGAAGATAGAACAAATGTTACACAGAGGAGCAAGGAGAGGAAGGTTCTGCTAAGCCAATGGAATGGCGAAAGTAAGACTATCTGGGGCACTGGTCAGGTCGTGGAATAATTCACGTTCTGGAAGCCATTCTGTGATTCATGTCTCTGTTCTCCACAGTAGAGCTTAAGTCACATGATTGATGCTCAGTGTACTAAGTCCAAGTGCTTTGGAGAAACAGAACCAATAGGATACATTGAGAGAAAGAGAGAGATTTATTGTGGGAATTGGATTATATAATTATTGAGGCTGAGAAGTCCCATCTGATAGCTGAAGGGCCAGAAAAGCCCGTGGTATAATTCAGCTGAGTCCAAAAGTCTGAGAACCAGGAGCTCCTATGTCTAAGGGCAGAAGGATACCAATGTCCCAGCCAAATATGGAGAGGAATATCTTTCTTCCATCTTTTTGTTCTATTTGGGCCCTCCAAGGACTGGAGGATGCCTTTCAACGTTGGTGAGAGCCATCTTCCTTACTCAGCCTGCTGAGTAAAATACTAATCTTTTCTGGAAACACCCTCACAGACATACCCAGTAATATTTTCACAACTCTCTGGGCATCAGAGCCTAGCCAAATATATACATAAAATTAACCATCAGAGCCAAGTATGGTGTAACGTTTCCAGAGTCCCAGCTAATCAGGGAGGCTGAGACATAGGGATTTCTTGAGCCCAGATGTCTGAGTCCAGCCTGGGCAACATATGAGAACCCCATCTTAAAGAAAAAGAAAAGAGCTAATCATCACAACTCAGTAAATGTTTGTGTGTGATCCAATGACACACTTCCAATGTTTTTGGAAGTTATGAGTTAGATTAATTTTTAAGAGTAGATATTTACTTTTAATTGATCTTCTTAATATATTCTTCAACTAAGATAATTAAAAACACTAAATTTCAATCCCAGTACTCTGGATAAACCTTCACAGAGTATATGGTCGGCTTGATCCACCAGTTCATCCTTCCCCCTAACCCATCAATACCCAGCATAGTACACAAAGAAGACCTCCATAAATATTTATTGAATGAAATAAAGCTATGAATATTGCAAGAATTCAGCACCTGTTTGGAGGAAAAATTAAACAATTTGCCAAACCTGAAAAATGTATTTATACAAGACATGAAATAGATTGTGAATGTTACTTGTTTATGACAAAATAATTTCCTTCAAATTATAAAATGTAAAAGCAACTAAAATATTAACCAAATAAGAAATAAAATAATGAAAATTAATGATGAAAATTCTAAACTCTGATTTCAGAGTCATAACAACCTTCCTAAGGTAGCCAGGTGATATTCATCTTTTTTTTTCCCACAGTGATTATTCATTTAATAATTTAAAAAATAGCTGCAGAATGCTACATTTACAAAAAGCACTAATAAAATCTCTATTTTTTTTCCAATTAAATTCTGTAACCTTGGCATTGGCTGTTTGTATATATTATACACACAGCCACAGGCACATATATAAATGCACTTAGCTTCTTTAACTAAAAGCCTATCAATTCGGAATGAACTTGTTTTCCCAACACCTACTATTATCATGCCTCCTGTCTTGTACATTCCTTGAGTGCATCTTGTAAAACGGCCTTATATTTCAAGCTAAGTTGTTTTTAAAAGCTCTGAACATATTTATGTTGGAAATAAAGTTTATGGGGAAAATAGCATTTAAAAAACATTTTTTACTGCAATGTGACCAAAATCCAGGAAAAGAAAAAAGAGCAAAACATGATTTTCTTACAGGCCCATTCTGCTTAATCTCAGTGTTGAAATTAAGAGATACAACTTATAGAGAACACACACTGCTGCACCGGCCTGTAGAGTTAGAGCAGACTTGATGTACTGGTGGGCTAAGCAATCTGCCTCTGCCATACGGGCGGAACCATAGTTTCTTCTCTAGATGTCTCCTTGGCATTTTGTGCCCCATCAACCCTGGCTGCATCTCTTCCATTTCTAGGCGAAATGATGAAATATAGTTTAAGTATCTTATACTACATTCTCCAAAGAATAATCTGAGAAAACAATGCATATCACATTTATTCATAACCTGTTATTGAGATATACATAGAATAGTTACTTATTAAATTTTGCTAAGTCTGAAATAATGCATTGTAACCGTGTAAACATGAAATATTTTTCAAAGTGCACAAATGAAGTAGGAAATGAATACTATCTATAGTTATTTTAAAAGCAAGTCTAGCCGTTAACAAACTTCTTGATAATTCACAACTCAATCAGGCAAAGGAAATAAAAAAGTGATAATGTGATTCTGATTTAGGGAGATTTGAAAAATGAGAATTTAGAATTTAGTAGTAAAACTCAGTGTCTAATTTCAAGTAATTTTGCTCCAAGGGAACTAAAACTAGTTGTAGGCATAATAATAACTTTCTCAAATTTTTTTTTCGTAAAATTTAAGTAAAATAATACATGTAATGCATGTGGTTCAATACTTATCACACTGTAGTGTTTGATATAAAATTGTAAGATGAAATCATAATCAAAATCAAAATAGTGTTATCTTTGAATGTTTGGATTATGATTTATTGGGTTTTTAGTAATTTTTAATGAAATAAATTTGTCCTGTTGTTTGTCCAATACTCTGTAATTGTAATAGTAACCATATAATTGCAGAAAAGTTTACGATATTGGTTGTGGCCTTTTCTATAATTCTCAATGGTTGTTTCTTTCTTTGTATCCATCTTGAGACCAATGAGCAGTAGAAATAAAAAGTATATAAAATGTACAATTTTGTTACCCAGAAGATTTTCCACTTTCTTTATGTAGATCCTTTCGTAGCCCTAAGTGATTAACCATGTGGAAAGGGTTATGATCTGGCTGAGACAATGAATTATTTTTATAAGCATCTTGGTCCATTCCTACTGATGTAACAAAATACCATTGACTGGGTAACTTATAAACAACAAAAAAATTTATTTCTTATAGTTCTGGAGGCTAAGAATTTCAAGATCAAGACATCAGCAGATTTCACGTTCAGTGAACACTCTCTGCTTCCAAGATGGCACCTTGATTCTGTGTCCTCACATGGTGAAAGGGAGGAAGGGCTAAAGGCACGAATAGCTCTCTCAAGCCTCTTTTACATGATCATTAATCTCATTTATGAGGACTCTGCCCTTATGACTTAATCACCCCCTAAAAGCCACACCTCTTGATATTTATATTGGCGATCATGTTACAATTTATGAATTTTATGGGGACACATTCAGATCATAGCAATAAGGCTTGGAGAAATCATTCAAATTAAAAAATATATAGACTGTTAAAAGAATTACCTTGACTATATGAATATTTACTATACATTTATCTTTAAGACATTCTCTTTTCTTGTACTTTAAAAATAGTGAATGATGACTTTATGTTCTCCTTATTTCTTGTTTTTGTCAGCCCTAACTTCTCACCTTCATTTCAAACCACCCACCATCACAAGCAACAACAACAACAACAAAAAACCCAAGAAGTCAGACTTTGTTACCCTTGTCCCAGAAGGTAGTGAGTTATCATAACTTCTTTTCTTTGTATTCCACTGCTAGTTATTTAAAATTTCTACTGGAATGAGAGAAATTAGTTTATTCTAGAATCTCCCCTAAGACAAAAACTCTAGTAACCATAGCATCATTGCCATCCAACCTCTTGAATCCACAATAAAATGTGGCTAGAAATGCTTAGTGCAGTCTCCCAAGGCAAACATTGCTGTGATGAGTGACAAATTGAAACAATGGGAGCTGCTCCTGTTGCCATGGAAACAAGCCTTTCCATCTGAGTGGTTCAATCCCAGTATTCAAAATCTCAAGCTTTGCAAAGGTATGCTGGTCTTAACTCCCCTACTGGTTAGCACTCTCTCCCAGACTAACACTGCTGGGAAGACTGACAGGCAAAAACAATAGGGTCTACTCCTTATTGCCATAGTAACCCAGGTTTCCAGTACTTTGCCTTGACGGAAAGTTAAAAGAGCTGTGTAGCAGATGTCTACCACACCAAAATCAAATGACAGTTAAAAAGAAGAAATGTGATAAGTTCCTTGGAACTTAAATGAGTACCTATTGGGGTAAATGTAATGAGGGTTGTGTTTTCTAAAAAAATTATGCATGCTACAATACTTCAATGAATCACAATTTAGATCATGAAGTGCTGGAAGAAAGTTTGTTTATCCTCCTGCAAAGACATTTACATAAACTACAATGAACTTCTCTGAAGAGAATTAGCAAGCACTGAGTTTTTAAACAGTTTTCTTTGGCAGTCTTTTGAAGGAAAGACTGTTGAACAACATAATACAGGCATCTCAGTTGAATTAGCTGACTAAACAGATATTGAGGTGGCATTTTATTAGCAAATGATTAATCAAAAATGTAATGAATTCATTATCCTTACTTAAAAATTAAGAAAAGCAGATTTTTAAAAATGCTTCCTGTGTAATGGATTATCTCAGGATTTGGTCAATAATTTGATATATGAGACAAATATAATAATTAACCTCACACAAATTGAGTTAATGGGAATTCTGAGAATAATGGGAACACTAAGCCTTAAACTTGAACAGCTGGGTTCTATTCTTTTTATTTTACTGTCATACTTCAATCTATACAACATGTACTTACTAAATATCCTTAGATAATTTAACCAAAGTATAACTTTTGGTCTCAATTAAGTGAATCTACAGTTCCAGATGCCACAGGCCATGGCTGTATATGCATTCTTTATTTTTCACTGTGATATTCCCTATAGACATGCATGTGGAGCAGATCGTAATTTCCCCTAGAACTAATATTATGATCGGACTTTGAGTTCTAATCAACTAACATGGAGTAGCATGGAGTAAGTCAGAGCCTAACTTATCAACCTATCAGCTAGGCAGATCCAAAACCCATAGCGCTCCAAGATGAAGGGAAAATGAATTAAAATATGTGATCAGTCCTGTGAAATGCACATAAAGCACAATATGCATTGGTTACTCAGGGTATCTGGTATACTACAACTTGTACAAATAGCTTCCACAAAACTACAAGGCCATCAGTATGAACTATTGAAAATAATCGGTCAACCAGTATTTATATGAATGAAATATTTTATAAATAATTGTACGGGGATTATAAATGATGAGTTTGAGTGCCTGTTCTAAAGTTTACCAGTGGTATGATTCTGTGAAGAAAAATCAAACTGTTTTTCTTCTGCTCTTAACCGACAACAATCAGCACAGCCTTCTATGACCAAATGGGTGGCGATTCTTTCCAGCAGTAGGAAGCAAACAATTCTGCAGTGGACACCAGCTGGGTGCCTTCTAATTTAATTTCCGCACTATCTACCTTGAGGTAGGTCCCACAGGTTGAGGGCTCAGTCCCCAAGACTGTGCCTCACTTCAGCTTCACTTGCAAGCCCCAGGTTGTCTTACACATGCTTCTGACAAACTGCCCATAAACCGGGGTTTCCAAAACCCCATCAATTAATTTGCTAGAGAAGCTCACAAATCTTGGAAATACTTGTGTTTGCTGGTTTATTGTAAAGGATATTACCAAGCATACAGATGAAGGGTTGCATAAGGTAAGGTATGAGGGAAGAGGTGTGGAGCTTCTGTGCCCTGTATGGGCTGCACCATTTACCTGGTGGTTCAGCTGTGTAGACACTCCCCCAACCCAGTCTTTTCGGTTTCTATGATGGCTTCATTGGATAGGCATGATTGTTGTACTCAAGATTAGATATATGTTCTGTGTTTAAAAAAAGAAGACTCCTTGTTTTCTAAAGAAAATTTTATGTTGACGACAGAAAGTGTGAAAGGTTATTTAGAAAGAGTGTGGGTCGAACTCCTTTTGCTTCTTATCCATGAAGAGATATTTACAGCTGATGATATATGCATGATCTTTAGATTTGATTTTTTTTAATGCAGTCTGGCAGTGACAGCTCCTCTCTCCTTTTATCCTACTCCCCAGTATCAATCTGTTTGAGGTTGCAAGGAGCCCTAGAACAAACACCATCAAATGAGTAGAGTGGGGCACGTGGAAATGGTTTTAATGAGGCAAAAGGAAAGCCAGGATGAAATGTGAAATAGAAGGTAGCAATTCTTGGCATTAATAAATTCATCAAACTTTAAATTAGAAACTTAAAAGGGGTTAAAAGGAGCAGAAAAGGCAATGAAAAACATTTGTCCTTAACGTTCCTCCAAATAGTATAAAATAATACAGAGGGAAAATCTCTGTATTGTATTCTTATCTCTTTGTTCTTCTAACCTGATTTCCTGCTATTTTTCCAAACATACTCTGATCTCTGCTACTCTTAAAAAATACTCAGTCCCTTTGTTACATTTACAGAATTGTTTATGCTGTTTCATCACTAAGACTGCCAACCTTCCTAGGAAAAAATAGTATCAGAATTTTACTTTCCTTTAATGTGTATCTCAAAAGGTAGCTTCTTTATGAGCTATCCCTGATACCTCCCATTTGCATATGAGCTCCCTCCTGCCTTTCTGGGAGCCCTTCAGATTAAATATAGAAGTCCCATTGAAAACTGTTTTGCACACAAAGGAGAGATAAGGTGAGAACGAGAGAAAGTGACAGAAAGAAATCAGAGAAGAGCCAACCATGTCAATTTCAGACATAGGTGTATGACACAAACTAAGCTGGATATGGGATATTTGCTGCTTCGGAGGTGGACCCTGTTTCCCATATTCCTAGATTACTTTGACCATCTCATCCTGTTGTATTTAATTCTATTATTTTATATATGTATATATATATATACCAAATTATATATATTTGAGATTATATATCTTATATACTAGAATTAAATTATATATATACACATATGTGTGTGTGTGTGTGTGTGTGTGTGTGTAGCTGCCAAACTCAAATCAAAAGCTACATTAGGTGCTCAATTGAAAATCAATTATTTCGTTACCATTAATACAGTAGTCCTCCTTCATCCATGGAGGATATGTTCTAAGATCCCTAATGGAAGCCTGCAACCATGAATAGTGCCAAATTGTATATACACTAATTTTTTCCTATAAATACATACCTGTTATAAAGCATAATTTATATATTAGGCACAGAAAAAGATGAACAATAATAACTAATGATAAAATAAAACAATTATAACAATATATTGTAATAAAAGCTACATAAATGTGGTCTCTCTCTCTCTTAAAATATATTTTTATGCTGTACTTACCCTTCATGTGATGATGTGAGATAATAAAATGCCTACTTGATTACATGAAGTGAGGTGAATGATATGGGCATCGTGACTTAGTGTTACATTACTATTGAGCTTGGACACAAGGACTGTGATAAAAGCACAAAGTTATTGTGACAGTTGATCTGAGAAGTGAGATGGCTACCAAGTGGCTCATGAGAGGTGGTGTCTATAGGACAAAACTATTTGTACCGCAGGGATGACTCACATCCAGGGGGAAGGGAGCAGGATGGCTAGATTTCCTTACACTGCTCAGAATGGTGCAAAATTTAAAACTTATGAATTGTTTATTTCTGGAATTTCACATTTAATATTGTTGGCTTGCAGCTGACCATGCATAGATGGGAATTGTTTTATTGTTTTTGCTCCTTGTTCCGCACTGGACTCAGTGACACTTTACTTTGTAGGCAAGCTGCCATCAGACATTGGAGTTATTCAAAGCCCTCTTTGAAAACATTTGAAACAAAATATATTAACCTTAAAATCCAGAAAATTGAAAAATTAAAATGAGTCAATATTTAATGAAATGCCTACAAAAAACATAAAATCAACTTTTGTTGATTGGTGGTAAAATTAGTATTTGTAATGAATTTTCACAATAGAAAATAATATGTATAATGCATTTTTCTCTGTTTATACTAACTTCCAAGGGTGCGTAATCCAAGAACCCCCCCAAAAATGTAAATTTAATTAGTTACTTGTAGCTACATTATTTCACATGCAAATAATGCAGATTCTTACATTTTGAGTGCTTTATAATGTGTTTGATAATATGTGAGGTGAGGATTCTGGAAGCTAGAGTGCTAAGCTTTGTAAGCATTGGGTGTCCTTTTTGAGAGATGATACAGAGATAGTACAGTTGCCATCTCAAAGATTTTTAGGAGTAAATTTGACTATACTTGATCATCTTCTTACATGCTAAGTTGGGAATGATGGTGTAAGATGCGACTCAGCTCTGGCTCTGTTGTGGCACTCCTGTGTCTGCCATTACAGATATTTATGTTTGCTATGACATTTTTGTATTCCCTTCCCACTCCTGTTACTTAATTACTCCTCTTTTAAATTATATTTAGTGTTTATAGTTTAGATCCAAGTTGCTAGGCTTTTAACAATGTAACTGGGTTGACAAAATGCACGTAGACCTAAGTGTGCAGGAAAATTACAGCTTAATTATTTTATGTAACTAATCTAAACTTTTTCACAGGCTCTCTTTCTCTGGGCAGTGGGGAAAAAACGTGGCTGATCAGCAATAGCTCAGCATTTTCCAGTTTTAACAGTATCTTTCAGTTCTAAATAGAACCTCTTTGTTAAATAGTCAGTCAGATTTGAAGCCAAGTTCCTATCAGGAATGTTTTAGTTTTCTTCCTCATCCTTCCCCAAGGTGGTATCTGCGTGTAAATGAAAGATCTTCATTGTGTTTCATGGGGGAGAAGCTGTCTGGGGTTCTACTTGGTGTTGGACTCTTCTCAAGAGTGGCTCATTTGGTACTGGTGTGTTCACTGGTGGTGTCTGCTGAGTTGCAGCTATCTTTATTCTTAGACAATCAGTTATTGCTGCTGCTGTAGTCTACGGCTGGTGACCTTATGGTAGATCCTTTAGCTCAGTATTGATTATTGAGTCCCACTTCAGTAATTGGTGTTGTAACAAATCCATCCTGAAGTTTGCTGGTGACTGTCACTGAGCCTCATCGTCATGGTCAACCTTATCATTCTTGGATACAAGGCCACTCTGGCTACATTGTTCTTAATGGTGAGTGGATCATTTTTGGGAATCTCCCCAGCTCAATGTCTTACTTCACCATTTTCAAGTAGTCATCCACATAACAAAGTTCTCTATAACTTTTTTCTTTCTCTTTACATCTTTCTAAACTCAAACACAATTTCTGTTTTAAAAAAATGAAACACATACAGATACCACACAGAAGCTAACTTAAGTTTTCACAACTTACATTTATTGAACAAGATAATTTTTGAAATGTTTTTGTTTTAGTTCATTTAGGCTGTGTAACAAAATACTGAATAGCTTATGAACAACATGAATGGATTTCTCACAGTTCTGGAGGCTGGGAAATTGGAGACCAAGCTACCAGCAGATTTAGTGTCTGGTAGGTGCCTGTTTTCTGCTTCACAAGTGGTGCCTACCTTCTGTGTCTTCCCTTGGTGGAATGAGCAAGGCAGCCCTCTGTGGCCTATTATTGTAAAGGAATTGATCCCATTCACAAGAACCCCATCCTCATAACCTAATCACCTCCCAATGGCTGTCCTTATAGTACCACCACCTTATGGGCTAATATTTTAACATATGGATCTGGGGGGAAGAGGGTCACAAATATTCAGACAATGACAGTTTTTATGGCTCATTATAATCTATTTATCAATACTTCTTAGGCATGCGTTGTTACAGTTAGTTTTGAAATAAGAGGCTCTGCTCTTTTGGATACATGTGCTTGTATGCATGAGGGAGGATGATTTACCCAAGCTGTGCCAATCATGTTCTTTTTCCAAAGATGCTATTATGCAGCCCTTACTTATAATTCAGAAGCAGAAAGAATGAATGATAGTGTAAAAAAACAATTAAAATAGAGACAAAATAATTTTTATGTTCCAAATACATTTTCACTCCTTGTTCTCATTATTTTCAGTAGCCTTGCTACATCCTCACATTTGAACAATGAAAAACACTTTGGATCTTCATAGTAAATGACCACTAGATTTCCATAAGCTAAGTGAAGTTGATTTCTGGTATATTTAATTAAAGAATGAATTAACACTCTGTGAGGTTTGTTTCTTTCATGACCAAATTACCTCACCAAAAATGAGATAAAGATTTTGATCTTTAGTTTTGGATGGTATAAATGAACTTCAAACAAAAATGGCTCTAAAATTTTAGAGGAAGTATTGTCTCGATTTGTAGCTCAGAAGTGTGACAATTCAAACTTGTCTTCTTACAGTTGTAGAGTTGAATAGAATCTTGTTTCTTCATATGAGTCTACTTACTGCCAGCTTCGTATTACCATACTGGTAATTTAAACAGTTGCTACAGTTGCAGAAGAAGAAAAAATCTATTTCTATTGACTGACATTAGAAAATTTTCTGTTTTATTAGTATACTAATATAATGTATACTATACTAGTATACTACTGGATATTTTGCTTTAAATGCCGCTGGTATTTTTAAATCAAAATTGCTGTATTATCTTTTATTTTTAATGTAATTTTACCAATATTTTCTAGGTGTCTTAAAATACTGATGTTGTTTTTTATTGTTTTTCCTACTTGCATCCATTTCATTTCTTCCAGTTGCTGCACCTCAATTCTTTAGAAACAGTTTCTTCCTCATTTCATGCAGCCTTTGTGAGGCTGCCAACCCAGGCATTATAGCTTGCTCCAGACAGTCCACTGGATCCTGTTCTTTAGATCCTGATGTAGTTTTTGAACTTCCTAAGCCCTGGTTTTGCTAATTTTCCTTCAGACTTATAAGTTATACTATATTCTTCTTCAAAATGTCTTCCTATGATAAATACTATTCTTCTGTTTCCAAACAAAGAATGCTAATAGATAAAGCCTATCAATGCTTGATCTGTTAATTCATTATCATGCTTTAATTCTTTTTGATTAATTCTTTTTGTCAATGTCCAAGTCTTGAAAAGGCAAAAATATAATGAAGTACCAAAATACAATGTAAGTTTCACCACAGTATTTAAAGTATCTGTTATTCCAATAGTATCAAATAGTAAATGCATTTAGTAAAGAGATCTTCCGAGCAGGCTTCGTGTGGGGAACAAGACCATTTTATTTGTCACTTGGGTGCAAGCAGGCCGAATCTGAGAAAGGACAGGCGAAGGGGGTAAGGTGGGAATTGGCTTTATAGGTTGGGGTAGTTTTATTTTATTTTATTTTATTTTATTTATTTTTTATTTTTTTTAAGACTGGGTTTCACAATGTTGGTCAGGCTGGTCTTGAACTCCCGACCTCAGGTGATCTGCCCGCCTTGGCCTTCAAAGTGCTTGGATTACAGGCGTGAGCCACCACGGCCGGCACAGGTTGGGGTAGTTTTTTGGGGGGCAGGGGTGTTGCAAAGTAAGATCAGTTACACTTGTTGGGGGTAGGGGCAAGGAGTATACATGATCTCAAGTTCAGTTACAATGGCTGATGGGGGTGAGGCAGAAGAGCAGTTACGATGGCCAGATGGGTGAGAGGTATTCACATTATCATAAGAAGAGTTAGGATGGCAGGGTTGGGTGAGAGATATTCACATTATCATAAGAACAGTTAAGATGGCATGGTTGGGTCAGGGGCTTGTCTGGGGAAGCTCTGCTGGGCAATCAGGGGCAATGGTGAATGCAGGCAGGGGGTGGGAGACGATCAGCCGAGGCAAGCAGGGCTTCAGAATTTCAGGCTCCAGGCTTGCATATGGAGACCTGGCAGTATCTAAAGTAAAATTATTTCAAATTGTTTAAAATAATAAAGAATAATCAGTACAATTTTCTAGTATTTTTTCATATGAAAAATTCTCTCATCCAAAATTACTCAACCTAATGCGTATAGATTTACATGCATTTTTTTCCTGACTTTTATATTCTCATGAGAACTATTTTATGCAATCATACAAATATTTATAAACATCTAAGAGTTACATAAATCACATATAAGTTTTAAAATATTGGAATAGTATTTATACATATAAAAAAAGAAGAAATACATTTTTGCATACAGATGTATGTCATTGCTTTATGTGAGCATGTATATGATTGAGTGAATATTTGTGTGTGTATGTGATTATTTTTTAATTTACAAACACCTGATGGGTGAAGAACTTCCTTGTATAAATGACTGCCCTGCCCTATATGTGTTCCTTGTTATTTTTCATAAGTCATCTCTTGACTCCTATGGCCTTCATATAATAGGTAGGGATTTTAAGTTATTTTAATTTCAGGGAGAATTTTGGTAGAATCCATAAATAGCAGAATAGAAGAGTTGATCCTTATATATTAATGACTCCAAACTGAGAATCAGCAAAAAGTAGCTATTCTGTTCCTGTGGATTCACTCATCAAGTCTTACCACTTTTGTATCACTTTGAAGTGGATCCTAGTCGTATCTACTTCCTCTATAAACTGCATATTGGTTAAATTAAGGAATCTTATTATTCTTCGTTTAAAATAGTCACAACATCATTATTACATCTAAAAACAAGCTGGGGTTTCACTTCTGGTAAAGGAGGGTAGAATCAGACCTACCCTCCTGTTGAAATAATTATAGTCTTTGGACAAATATCTAAAAGAATAATTAAAGAGGTGCCAGAAGAAGAAAGAAGTAGGAAGAATTAGAGTCTTTGAAATGAAAAAAGTAAACTTGTCCTTCAAATGAAAAGGTAAACTAGTCCTTGAAATGAAAAAGTAAATTATAGGGTTCATGGCTGTAAATAAAACTTAACTTCCTTTTAAAATTTGAGGTGTTTCCTCTAATTTCCCCTCTTTCTATGTTGTGACCCCTGTTCTAGTCACCTAGACGTGAAATCTAGTAGAATAGAGCTTTCTTGACACTTTCTTCTAGTGTATCATAAGGTCAGTCTGATTGCAAAGTTTTAGTTCATTCTTTCAGGTATTTCCTTTTCTACTGAAATGCCCTTCCTACCCCAAAATAAACATGCTCCTTTGTCCAAATTTGAAATGTATTCACAGGTGAATGGGTGGAATTACTAATGAAAAATAAATCAATCTATTTCTTGATATCACTATTCTTTTATTTAAATAGACTTATTTTATTAGTATCTTAGCTAAATTCAGCATTTTTTTTCAGTAATTACTATATGATTGGCTTTTCCCTTGGCATTGAGTAGGTTAGTAACAAAGGAAGATACTGTTGTTGTCTTCAGGGAATTTAGTTCTCCTTGAAGGAATACGATTTATGAGACCTTTTTAATTGCTTCTCCCACACTTCCTCTCCCTTTCTTTCCTGCTATCAGAACTACAGCTTTTTTTGTAGAACAACAGATTCAGCCTCAGGGGGTAAATGATGGCTGATCCAGGCTAACTCCTGTCTCTGCCTTTCTTGTTTGCCAGATATAACTTTTCCAGTGCTACTTACAGCCATGTGAACCTTTTCTACCCCATAAGATGTAAAGATAAATTTTTTGAGAGTCTTCAAGCAAAGGTTTTATTTCTTCATAGGAAGACGTAGACTCGTGATAAGAAAGAGTCACCAATCCCGTTATTTGGTATATACCCAAAGGAATAAAATCATTCTATTACAAAAACATATGAACGTGTATGTTCATTGCAGCACTATTTGCAATAACAAAGGCATGGAATCAACCTACATGCCCATCAATAATAGACTGGATACAGAAAATAGGGTTCCATACTGGATAAAGAAAACAGTGTTCCATATGGAACATATACCATGGAACACTATGCAGCCATAAAAAAAGAGTGAGATTATGTCCTTTGTCGGGACATTGATGGAGCTGGAGGTCACTATCCTTGGCAAACTAACACAGGAACAGATAAGCAAATACTGCATGTTCTCCCTCATAAATGAGGGCTAAATGATGAGAACACGTGGACACTAGACAGGAACAACACAAACTGGGGACGTTCAGAGGATGCAGGTTGGGAGGAAGGAGAGGATCGGGAAAAATAACTAATGCATACTAGGCTTAGTACCTGGGCGATGAAATGATCTGTGCAATGAGCCCCCAGGACACAAGTTTACTTATGTCACAAACCTGCACTTATACCCCTGAGTTTATAATAAAAGTTAAAAAAAGAAAGCACTTTTCCTTCCTGATTTCTTTCTAAGTTTCAATATAATAGTAAACCTGGAGTTTACAGCTATGAGACAATAAGCCTAAGACAAAAAAAAAAAAAAAAAGAAAAAAATAAAGAAAAAAAAAAGCACAAAAAAAAAGGGCAATGGGTCAAGAGGCCTCAGAAAAAGAGACAGAGTCTGTAATTGATGTCTTCATTACAGTTTTGAACTGGCCTTTGATTTCCTATTTGTAGCCTCTGATTTTTCATTTCTAGACTTGTTATCAAGTAAAATAATAGTAATTCTGGTTTTATCAACTATTAGTTGTTTTGTTGTTGTTGCTGTTATTTGCTGCCAAAAAATTCTTAACCAATGGGCCTACATATATGGTATGGTTAAATAACGATGCAGGAAATCATGTGATTAGGTCACAGGAAATGATGATGGGTTATTGTGTACAGACAATTTAATTTGATAAATTAGTATCTTGGAGTCAGAAAAACCATTATGGGAAACTTGCCTTAAGTGGCCAAGAGTTTTGCTGGCCCTTAAGGTTTTCCCAGCTGAGAGAACATGAATAGTACAATGAAGTAAGACTGAAATCTGTTTTCCCACTTTCTATTTTAATGGAAGTTAAGTTTACTGGCTAATAAAGTTCTGTGTATTTAAATTACTTTTGCTTTTATTATCCCTGGTAAATGTGAAAAAATTAGTTAATAGCATATATGAATTTTTCTCACAAAGTTTCTGGGTTGGAAAAAGACCTTCTGAACCAGTAACTTTCCAGTTGTTTCCCTCTACACAATTCTGTTAATTGTTTGCCAGGACTGTTCTTAAATTCCACTGATGACAAGGAATGGGAATCAGAACATTTTAACCTTCTAGCAGTTACAAGTATTTACTTACAACAATTCTTTCCTACTATTAAGTAGAAATAGGCTCTGTGTAATTTCTTCCCATTGATCTGAATCCTATTTTATGAAATCACTCATGAAAATATTTAAAGATTGCTACTATTTCCTCCTTGACAACATTTCCCATTTACTAATCTCAAGTTCTGAAGGTCGGCTTTATAGTAGACTAGTTTCTAAACCTTTGCTATTTGAGGGCTACCTTCATAGTTTCTCCTCATCAATTAAATAGTCACTTACTCAATAATTTATTTAGCATGATTCATCCTTTTACTTAAATAATTCTAGATTCACCCTAAACAATAACAGCCATTAGCTCATTAGTTTGATTTTCTAGTTGTATTTCCTAATGTGCATTAAAATAAATAGATATTAAAATAAAAATGTTCATGTTCAGCCTAAATCCTATGTACCACACATTTGAGAAACACTGCATTAAATATTTTTCTTTGCAGATTTTGTTTTCCTTCCTTCCTTCTTTCCTTCTTTCCCTTTCTTCCCTCCTTCCTTTTCTCTTTCCTTTCTTTTTTCCTTCCTTCTTCTTTTCCTTCCTTTCTTCCCTCCTATTTTGTGACAAGCCGAGTAAAACTTTATTTACTGTGGAAGTTAAAAGTGTAAAGATTTTTAATCTTTTGGCTTAAAGAAGTCTCCCATTTCATGATTAGAGACATCACTTCTTTTCTTAGGTATTATCATAAACTTCAAATTACCTTATATCTGTTGAGGCATGTGCTCTTTGGATCTGAATTAAACATTATTTTTTATTAAAAATCAAGAAGGTCTGCATAACATTTTTCCATATTTTATTAATTTAAATAGGAATATTAAATTAATATTTTTATATTTCAATTGGAAAGATAGTCATTTTAATAATACAAATACTTGCTATAAATCTATCCTCTTTGTAATGAATGTATCAAGACAGACTTGGTTGCAATTATTTTTTAGGAAAAAGTTTTGGTTATATCAAGGCAATTAAAAATATCTTCATGTAACATTTTTCAAATAAATAACACTGACCAATTTCAGTGTCATATAAATTATTCTCTGATGTAAAATTATACACAGCAATACAAAGAAAGTCAACAATAATTGTATAGATTGATAAATTGGAATAAAGTAAGGAAAGCTTTATGAAAAATAAATAGCTTTGTACATTAATTACAGTATGCTATTAGGATGAAGAGAAAAAAACCTATATAAATAAAAAGTGAATTAATTCAGGTATAGATATAAATATTGCAACTGGAAAGACATATTTTCATTTTTCTTTCTTTTTTTGTTTTTCAAGAGGTTAATCTTGCTATGTTATTCAGGCTGATCTTTAACTCCTAGGTTTAAGTGATTTTCCTGCCTTAGCCTCCTGAGTAGCTGGACTACAGAGGTACACCACTATGCCTGGCTAGAAGGAAACACTTTACTAGATAAAATGTTTGATCCTAATGTATATACACATTTGTAGGTGAGAATATTTAGTTGTAAAATAATTTGAGGTAACAATGTTTCACTTATGTAGGTAAGGTAGATGGATTAGCCTGAATTCCACTCCTCTCATCTAGATCTGTTGTGGGAGGTAAATAAATAACTCTTTAAATGCTTGAATAATGAGGACTTAAGCAAACAGTTTTTTTTTGTTTTGTTTTGTTTTTTTTTTTTGATACCACTTAATCTCCAAAGGCTCAATCTGGTCATGAAATATAAAGCAGAACAAAGAAGAACAAAATGATGCCACCACCAAAACAACACGTAAATTGCCAGCACAAATTAGCTCTATGGAGTTAAAAAATATTTCAGTAACATGCTCCATCTTGAAAGGCAGAATTCTTCAAATTGCACAATAATTTTTCATGGTTGGTGTTTAAACATAAGCTGTAGGCTTAGATTGACTCTGGGGAAAATCTCGCCTTATCCTTTTATTTAAAGCAACACGGAGATTTTCTGGCTGAATCCTATTGGTTTTTGTTGTGAATATTGTTTTGTAGGTCTAAATCCCCCATTTAATCAATTTTGTAGTAGCTTTTGTGTGTTGGTGAAAAATATGTGTTCTTTTCTCTTGTGTTTTCATTTTTCTTTCCTGTTTAAATGAAGGATTTGTGAACCTTATTAAAGAAGGATTTATCCATTTGCTTCTGCTTTATCCTACTAAATTACCTATGCTACTTTGTGATATAGAATTTACTTAGTTGCTTTTATACATCGAATGCAAATATCATATTTAAGATCATATTAAGATGTGTTAAGCCATTTCCTGGGTGTTACATAGCGTGAAATCTTCTTCAAGACACCTGAAATAAATATAGTAATTATCAGTATAAGTTCTATGCTAAGAAATAGGAAAATTTTGTTTAATAAGAGATAAAATATTCCAAGTGCTGAGCTGGCAGTCTCATTGTTTTTTGAGAACCATATTTGTCCTGAATTAGAGGTTGTTGATGCTCTTAACTAAATATTCAAAAAATATTTTTTGTTTCAAAAATCAGATTAAAGCACTAATGAAAATTTGTTTTTATTGGTATTTCTGTGCTCTCCTACTCAATCATCCCAGTGGTAACTGATGATATTTGAGAACCAAAGTTAAAGGTGAAAAGATAAGTGAAAAAAATAAAAATAAAAAACACAGAACAGAAACAGGAAAATTCACTTTTTGCTTCATTAATCTCATAGTTTAACCATCTAAGTTAAAGCTTAAATATTATTTTTAATGTGGGCTTAATTCTCCCCATTTGCTAACTAGCAACTAATTTATTTCTTTCATGACTTTACTTTCAATCTGTATGTATTGTGTTGCTTTACCTGTTTATCTCTGTAGGTTATGTTGCCTGTCTTCTTTAAAATACATTTCATGGAAATAGACTTTGTCTTTCATATTCTCTAATATACTGCTGGTACCTGGTATTTTTTTGAAGAAATGTGCAAATGGGTTCATAAAAGTTAATGCTGTCTGTGTTATCGGGCCATAACCCAAAGTTAAGGTTAGACAGAACTTTGAAATTATCAGTCCAATTTCCAGAGAAAAATTTATACACATTGCATTATTGATTATTGTCACCTAGTTTTGGCCCTTGGAGCAAGAGAAATGAAGACACACTGCAATTGCTTGGAGATAACACAGTGGTCACTCATTGCCTCTTTTCTCTCCCAAAATAAAACACTACAAATACATTCTGCTCATTCTGTGTTTAGTTTTCTAATACAATTATCCAGTGTTTTCATGCCGGATTGTGAGTGGGGAAAAGGTGGGAGTCTGTTATGGTTTAAATATTTGAGCTACCCCCAAATTAATGTTGAAAATCTATCCCCAATACAACAGTATTAAGAAATGGGGTCTTCAGGAGGTGATTAGACTGAGTGGGCTTTGTTCTCATGAATGGATGAGTGCCTTATAAAAGTGCCCCAGGAAATTATCTGGGCCCTTTTTGCCCTTCTACTCCCTTTACCATGTGAGGACACAGGGTACATCTCCTCTGGAGGATACACTGTGTCTTAAATGACACATCTTGGAGGCAAAGAGCAGCCCTCAGCAGACACTGAACTTCCTAGTGTCTTGATCTTGGACCTCCCAGCCCCTAGAACTGTGAGAAATACATTTTTGTTCTTTATAAATTATCCAGTCTCAGGTATTTTGCTATAGTAGCATGGATGGACTAAGACAGAAGTCCTTACTTTTATATACACTACATGGCTGGATTCAATTAATATAGGAGACTGACTTGGAATTAATTATGTGGCTAAATCTAGCTGGATCCAGATATGAAAAGTCTTGTGAAAAGTCTTTATCAAGGTGTAGGAATGGAGAAGCACTGACTTTGAATGGTGCTGGTAATGGAAACCAAACAAGACATTCTTAAAAGGAGTCATGGATGTTTTCTATTTCTGTCAAGACATCTAAATTCTCAATATCTTTGACTACCTGATAAGAGTTAAGAAAAGTACATCTTTATATTTTCATAAAAATATGAGTAATTTTTTGTTTATAAAGTTCTTGGATATTTTCTAATTTTTTAAAAAGAACTTATCAATCTAAATGCCTTTCTTATTGGTTGGCTTTACCACAGAGGAAAAGTGAAGAATTATGAAAATTACATTAGGGCAAGAGATCGCCCACTTAGGCATTATTCTAGCAATGAGATACAAAAAATAATTTACTTCTCAAGACAGTAGTAGAAAGGTTAGAATGAATAATTAGGGAAGGATTTGTGGACATCTTTCAAAATTACAAGCAGGAGACAGGAATTAATTTTGAAATATAAAATGACTTTAAAATGTCATCTGTCATCTAGATGACTATGGGAGAAATGAAAATAAACTTTAAAAATATATATAGCTATAGGAGAAATAAAAAAAAAAGCCAGCCAATGATTATTTAAGCTAATGATGGGTCGGTCACCCAAGTGTAATAACTTATAAACCAAATGTGGATGGTAGTCCATGTTATGATATATTATAACATGCCAATCAAGGTCTAAGAAAAGAAAACACTGTATTTGGCAACAAAACTAAATTACTTTGAGACTATACTACTATTGAGTTCTGAGACCAAAATACATCTTGTAAGAAATTAGTAGTTTCTCCACCCTAGTCTGTAATAATAAATACTGCTGAATCCACTGCCGAAGATTCTAATTCAGTTTGTAAGTGTGTGACAGGGAGAAGGGGCTGATGAAAATTTTTAAAATAGTACTAACAATGACATGGACTTTTAACAAGGAATACGAATTATTTAATCCACAGTGATTGAGTAGTAAGACATAAAGCCTAGTATTTTGAGATGCTCATGTTCAGCAGAAAAATGTAGGCCTTGTGCTTCTTTCCTGAACTTGGCACAAGGAACATGTGACTACAGTGCAGGCTGGACTTTGAGTGTCGGAAGGGGCTAGAAATGGGAGACTATGCAGTGGTCTGGAGAGGCCATGATGGAAACAAACTGGACTTATCAGCTACTTTGAGCTACATAGAAAGAACCTCTCACACGAACCA
This sequence comes from Sapajus apella, assembly GCF_009761245.1. NCBI lineage: Eukaryota > Metazoa > Chordata > Mammalia > Primates > Cebidae > Sapajus > Sapajus apella. The sequence goes on from NW_022436963.1 coordinate 25,809,693, forward strand.
GTCAGAGAAGAAACTGGAAAATGTACATTCTAGCACATGTTCTGGGTTGGTGCTTCTCCAAGTTTAATGTACTCATGTGTATTCTTCTCCTGCATTTAAAGTGTGATTGATTATTAGGAATTTGATTTAAGGTGAAACTTGCCATGAAAACATTGAAAGCAGGATACAGATGTAAGGGGAAATATTAGAACTTGTTGCTGTAGACAGTAATTTGATTTGCATTCATTTTATAGTATCCAGGTACACTATGCTAAACTTAAAGCCAACTGGGAAAATTTTTATTTAAAGAAATAAGGTTTCTTAAGGGCTTATAAGAAATATGAAAACATTTCTGTTTTTTCAGATGAATATTTTATCATTTGAGGTAGAGAGAAAAATATATTTTCTCTTTATTTTTCAGGGAATAAATTGATGCAAAATGTTTTTAGTAATTTAATTTTTGAGGATAAACAGCTTCTATTTTCTTTTCTATCTTGTTCTTTTTCAATGTTATGAGACATTGTTTTTAGTAGACATCTTGCATAAAATGGCTTTATTTCAAAAGCTTGATCATATCTTGTTTTGCAAAGATTTTATTGGAACTATGTATGTATTTTTAACATTACTTAAAGTGAATCACTTACATGGAAAAGAATCTTTCCAAATTGTTGCTACCGTTCTATACAGAAATTTAGTCGTCAGAAGTACTTAAAATGATCTCTTTTCTGCTATTATGCGCCATATACAAAGTGAAATTTTATGGAATCTGTGCATCACTTGATTATTAGTTTACATTCATTGTAGCAAGAAGATGCCATACATATTTTGGGAAGGACTGAAGAGCTAATGTAATGCTTTAAATTTTAGTTAGCATTTCTATCTGCCTTTAGTGCCATAGAAATCATCATGTGTTTAATTTGAGTGGGTCCTTAAAATTTAAGAATAGAAACGGCTACGTGAAACTCTATCTTTGTTTAGGATCAACCAGGTGAATACTGTGCTGTGAAAACACGACCAAAAATAGTGTTTATCTGCAGGGCATCCAGTGTTGCCAGGATGAAAACAGAATCATTTCATTGAGGTAGCTGATACGTGGTACAAAAATACATGGTGGGAAGCACAACTTGGTTTGCGTATGCGCTCATTTGTGTGCTGAAGCTTCCCTGTGTTCAGGTCCCATCTTTTGTAGATAAAGGGGTCCAATTTATTAAAAAGGGAAAGCAAAAATATTAGAACATTTGGATATTATTTTTTTCCCATTCATTTATTTCATCTTAAGAAAATGACCATAACTTTAATCTCAGTTTTGAAGAACCTGGATTCTTAAACTACTGCAAGCAAATGGATTCATCAAATCAACTCGCCTTAGGGTTTACAAGCCCTTTTTAGAAACAGAGTCCATGCTTTTAATTAAACCTCACTCCACAGTCCAGAATATAAAATACATATTGTCAGAATTTACTTTATTGAAGTAGAAGAGGAAGGCATAGCGCTCCTCCTGATCTAATATCTCTCTCATTCCCTCTCCTCTTTTCTTGCTGGACAGTCCTTGAGGCATTCTATGAGAGCTGAAGGTCTTTAGAAGCATGGCTGGAAAATGCCTGAGGATCTTGACCCTTGTTGTATCAGGAAGGGAATTAAGTTCTTTAAAGAAATGAGGTTTTGAGTCAAAAAGCTATTGAATTATGAAGATGGATCCAACATCCAAACACCTAGCACCTTCTAGCACAGTTATATTTGATAGCTTGTGTTGCACTGACATATGCTTAATCATTAGGCCGGCTGGGCCTGGTAGCTCACATCTGTAATCCCAGAGGAGGCTGAGGCTGGTGGATCACTAGGTCGGGAGTTCGAGACCAGCTTGCCCAACATGGTGAAACCCTGTCTCTACTAAAAATACAACAATTAGCCAGGCTTGGTGGCAGATGCCTGTAATCTTAGCTACTAGGGAGGCTGAGGCAGGAGAATCACTTGAATCTGGGAGGGGGAATTTGCAGTGAGCTAGGATTGTGCCACTGTACTCCAGCCTAGTCAATAAAAGCAAAACTCCATTAAAAAAAAAAAAAATCATTAGGCCATTTGGAGAAATAGGAGGTACATGTCATACAGAATTAGAAAGGACTGGAGAAGGACCAGAGGTTTGAGTAGAAAAATAATTATGAGTCATAATGATTTATATCTTGTTTTTATAATCTGCCATGATATTCCTTCTTAATATTTATTTAATTACTATGATGAACAACCAATAATCATGGGCTGCTTATATCACAGAATCATCTTGTTGAGGAGGCTTTGATTTGGAACCACAAGAGCAGTTTATAATCTCAGAAATAAAATATTTGTTTCATGTCTCGCCATAACTACTGCTAATATATTTAATAAAGAAAATAATGAATCGGTCTCTTTGCATGGCCAGCTTCCTTCTTATCCCTCAGGCATCAGGTTAAACTCCATTTCCTCTGAGATGACTCAGCAGATTCTGCCTGTTGTTTTCTATAATGACACTTGTTTATTTCCCATCAACGAAATAATCCCAATTTATTCTTTTTGTATTTATTCCTTTACTATTAATCTTTTGGCACATCTAAACTGTAAGCTCTGTCATACCAGGTTTCATGTCTTTCTTTTACACTGTTGAACCTCCAGCAAGTGGCACAGTCCCCATCATGTAGCAGGGGCTCAGTAGATAATTATTGAACAAATAAATGAATATATTTATATAGATGGCTATCTCATGAATATCTTAACATGAATTATATATAAATGTTCTTTAAGATACATGTAATATGTACTCGCATATACACATTTTGAATTGATATTCAGTTCTGAAAATTTACAGTTCTACATGGTCCTAAAATTGTTAGTGATAATTATTGGATGACATCTTGATGTGCATTTGTGGTGCTTATATTCAGTTACTGAGTTCAATGAGCAAACTTCATGAGAAAACATTCAGCCATATGCTGCTTCGGAGATGCAGTACATTCGAGATTAGTCACAGCTTTTCTTTCAATGACTTTGAATTTCCAAATGGTTCAGTGGCTTCCATTTTAGCTTTAATTTTTGGCTTTCTCTCCAATTGCTGCAAAATTACATGAAAAAATTACAAGGCAAGATTAGACAACATTAATATTTCTATCCCCTAGGCTACTTATATCTTTGAAAACAATAATGTAGCCAAATTACTGAATTGGGTTTAATAAACATCTCAGAGTGTTCTATTCAATCAGTTAATTTATCAATTGACCATCTCTTTATTGACAGCCTCCATAAATAGCATTGTGATACAGACATATAACTATGTATAGAAGGATCTCTTTCAGGAGATAATAGAATGTCTATTAGTGATAAAATGTTACTCTGAAAACCAATTAATTAATTACTTAAGCCAACTAACATTAATTATATGTGTAATAGAGGTAACAAGAAATGAACCATCATTGTTGGGAGATTTAACGGAGGAGTTAGAATTTATTCTTGGCTTTGAGTCATGGTATTTGGAGAGTTTATTGCTTTTTCAGGAGCTGGTGGGAGTGAAAAGGAGTGTGCACAAAACTTCAGGCTTTGTGGAAGAAAGGGGACTTAAGAGATTTGGTGGATATGGTAGAGCCAGCCTCCTGGGAAGTAGAAAGCAGTGAAGTGGTGTTTTAGGGTGAGAAAAGTTCGTGGAAGGCCTTAAAGCGGAGCAGTTTCATGCAATGTATAACAGGGAAGGGTTGTTTTCCTTTAAGTAATTCAATGATGTGATGCAAAGTGTATTTTAAAGAAAATTAACCTGGTAGTAATATGCAGAATTAGTTTAAAAAGGAAAAATGAAGTTAGGTAGAGGGAAATAAAGTTATGTTTAGCATTTCATATCTCAAGAAATTCTAGTTTTTAACAATACACTTTAGTAATCCAAAATCTAGTTTTTGACTGGAGCAATATAAAGTATGAGTCACTCACAGCGTAAATATGACAGGTTGTATACTAAATGAATCCTAAATTGTAGATGCATGATTTAGAGATATTTTTGCTTATGAAGATATACTCAGTTAAGCTTCTCTTACCTACTGTTATATTGAATCAAAACACACATCAACATCTCTGTGACAGCTCCATGGATTAAATGTTTTCATTAGGTTTATGATAATAAACTAAACCCAGAATAAATTCATAAAGAATGTGTCTGTAATGATAGAAAATGAAATGAGAAGAAATTCATAATGATATCTCAATAGCATTCAAATTGATCAGTAGATAGTGAGTGGGTGATTACCATTGATCTATTTCGTATGCACATACAACAAATGTTTTATTTAAACACCTCCAAAAATGTGTTTTCTCCTGAAATACACAATGAATATAGTATTAAAAAGACTGAAGACTTGAGATGGATGCCAGGGATGGGAGAAAGTTGGCAGCATCTGGAGCCATGTCAGGAGGAGAATCAGCACTTCTAAAGGTGACAAAAACAGTGTAATTTGCTCTTGGATTTAATTCCAGGATTTAAATGTAGTTTAAAAAAGCACCACATTAGATTTAGCTGCATGAACGGCTAGAATGATTTTATTCCCAGAATTAACCAGTTACTTACTATCTAGTTGAGCCAATCAGAAACCTAGGGTCATCTTTGATGTCTTCTTTATTAGCATAACCCCGATCCAGCCTGTTACCAAGTGGTATTGATTTTACTCACTACATAACACTGTAATCACTCAGCTGCTCATCATTCCTACTGTTACCACCTTTGTCCAAAACAGTATCATCTCTTTTCAGAACTTCTGGTATTATGTACCCTGCGTTCACTCTTGCCTTTATTGAATTTATTCTCTACATAGCAGTCAGTATGATCTTTTATGTACCATGCCCCAGCACCAAATCAAAATATTTCTATGACTTTACCATCTTAGGAAACAATCCCAAATTGTTAAAAATGAATGACTAAAGACCACGTGCGACCTCATTGCTGCCTATCTTTGCAGGCTCATTGTCCACTGCCCACCTAGAGATCCTGCCGTCAGAGCATTCTTCTTGTTGCCATCATGGTTCTGTGCACATGCTCTTTTTTGTATTTTGAAGGCCCTCTGCCCTACCTTTTCCTGTTTAACAATTATTCATTCCTTGAATATCAGCTTCAACTTACTTTGTAAAGGAAGAATTCTTTGAATCCCTGGTTCAGAACATATGATATTGTCATAGCTGTCTTGGTTCATGTTTCTTTTTCTCAGAGCACTCAACTCTTCTGTAATTATGAACTAATCAGCTTGATTTTCTATTTTACGTTTGTTTCCTACACTAGATGTTATTCTCTCTGCAAGCCAAGGTCACAACTCTTTCCTCTTTCCATTGTTACCCCAATACCTAGCACAGTAGCTGGCATATAGTGGGCTTTCACTCCACATTTATGGCTGGTACTTCCTAAATCTATGGACAAGTCTCCCTACTACACAAACCGTTGTTTTTCCATCTGTGAAGTGGAGAATCACTAAATCTCACTTCTATGAGAATATACTCCTTCTTGAAGTGTCTAATCAAGCTGAATACAGTATATCCAGTTTGACTAAGAAATTCCCTTAGAGTTTCTGACTCAGGAATTCCACTCCTAGGTAAAAGCCCAACAGAAGTACATATGTATGTCCCATAGAAAATATTTGTAAGAATGTTCTAGCAAGCATTATCACCATAGATAAATTCAGAAAGCAACCTATATGCATCAATAACACAATGAATAAATAAATCATAAAGTATTCACACGATGAAGTACCACCCACAATGAAAATGGATGGAGTGTTGCTACATTACAACAAAGTAGAGGGATGTCACAAGCATAATGTTAAACAAGAGAAGCCAGAAACAAAAAAATATATATACTGCGTGCTTCCAGTTATGTAAATTTGAAAAGTATGGAGAACTGATTGATGACAGTAGGAGTCAGGATAGTGATTAATATTAGAGGGCTATGATGAGAGATGGGTAATAGGACCTACTGAGGTGTTGGTAAAATTCTATTTCTGGGTCTATTTTGTGGCTAAGTGGGGATATTTTCTCTGTTAAAAAAAAACAATGAACTGAACACACATGAATTTGTCCATTTTTTCTGTATGTCTGTGATAAACTAAAAAGTTATTGTTTCTGATAGAATAGATTACTTAAATTTTGAATCATTCCTGATTGTTATATTGTCTTTATATGAAAAAAAGCTCATCATCACTGGTCATTAGATAAATGCAAATCAAAACCACATTGAGATACCATCTCATGCCAGTTAAAATGGAGATCATTAACAAGTCAGAGACAACAGGTGCTGAAAAGGATGTGGAAAAACAGGAACGCTTTTACACCGTTGTCGGGAGTGTAAATTAGTTCAAGCATTGTGGAAAACAGTCTGGCAATTCCTCAAGGATCTAGAAATAGAAATACCATTTGAGCCAGGAATCACATTACTGGGTATGAATCCAAAAAATTATAAATCATTCTACTATAAAGACACATGCACACTTATGTTTATTGCGGCACTGTTCACAATAACAAAAACTTGGAACCAGACCAAATGCCCACCAATAATAGACTGGATAAAGAAAATGTGGCACATATACACCATGGAAACTATATAGCTATTAAAAAAGATGAGTTCGTGTCCTTTTCAGGCACATAGATGAAGCTGGAAACCATAATTCTCAGCAAACTAACACAAGAATAGAAAACCAAACACTGCATGCTCTCACTCATAAGTGGGAGTTGAACAATGAGATTAGATGGACACAGTGAAGCAGAACATCACACACCAGGACTTGCTGGGGAGTGGAGTGCTAAGGGAGGGATAGCATTAGGAGAAATAGCTAATGTAGATGACAGTTTGCTAGGTACAGCAAACCACTATGGCGTGTGTATACTTAAGTAATAAACCTGCAGGCTCTACACATGTATCCCAGAGCTTAAAGTATAAAAAAAAAGATTAAAAAATGATCATTTATATTTTGAATGTATTGAGTAATATACATTTTACTGACAGTTAGCTTACGATATATACTTTTCTTGTCCTATAGCTAGACATTGGCTAAAGTCTGTAATAATAGCTAACATTAAATGAGCATTTATTATGTGATAGATACTGGACCAAATGCCTTCCATGCAATATCTTATTTAATCTCCGTGAAAATAAGTGACACAAGGTACTAATATTTTCATTATCTTGTAAATGAAGGTGGTAAAATAGAGAACTTCAATAGTATGAGGAAGGTAACAGAATTAATAAGTGGTGGAGCAAGGACCTGAACTGAAATTGAGAGCTCTAGCCCCTATATCTTTTTTCTTCTAACTATTTTATGACTTTATTTTTTTATTATATATACATATATATATATATATACTATTGCACTTTAGGTTCTAAGGTACATGTGCAGAATATACAGGATTGTTGCATAGTCACCTACATGGCAATGTGGTTTGCTGCCTTCCTCCCCATCACCTATATCTGGCACTTCTCCCCATGTTATCCCTCCCCAACATCCATACCCCCCACTGTCCCTTCCCTAGTCCCCACAACAGACCCCAGTGTGTGATGCTTCCATCCCTGTGTCCATGTGTTCTCATTGTTCATCACCCTCCTATGAGTGAGAACATGTGGTGTTTGATTTTCTGTTGTTGTGTCAGTATACTGAGAATGACAGTTTCCAGATTCATCCATGTCCCTACAAAGGACATGAACTCATCATTTTTTGGGGCTGCATAGTATTCCATGGTGTATATGTGTCACATTTTCCTTGTCCAGTCTATCATTGATGGGCATTTGGGTTGGTTCCAGGTCTTTGCTGTTGTAAACAGTGCTGCAATGAACATATGTGTGCATGTGTCTTTATAATAGAATGATTTATAGTCCTTTTATATATACACAGTAATGGAATTGCTGGGTCAAATAGAATTTCTATTTGTAGGTCCTCGAGGAATCACCACACTATCTTTCACAATGGTTGAACTAATTTACACTCCCACCTATAGTATAAAAGTGTTCCTATTTCCCCACATCCTCTCCAGCATCTGTTGTCTCCAGTTTTTTAAATGATCACCATTCTAACTGGTGTGAGATGATATTTCAATGTGGTTTTGATTTGCATTTCTCTAATGACCAGTGATGATGAGTATTTTTCATATGTTTGTTGGCCTCATAAATGTCTTCTTTTGAAAAGTGTCAGTTCACATCTTTTGCCCACTTTTTAATGGGTTTGTTTTTTTCTTGTAAATCTGTTTTAGTTCTTTGTAGACTCTGGATATTAGCCTTTGTCAGATGGGTAGATTGCAAAAATTTTTTTCCATTCTGTTGGTTGCCGGTTCACTCTAATTATTGTTTCTTTTGCTGTACAGAAGCTCTGAAGTTTAATTAGATTCCATTTGTCTATTTTGACTTTTGTTGCCAATGCTTTTGGTGTTTTAGTCATGAAGTCCCTGCCTATGCCTATGTCCTCAATGGTTTTGCCTAGGTTTTCTTCTAGGGTTTTTATGGTGTTAGGTCTTATGTTTAAGCCTTTAATCCATCTGGAGTTAATTTTAGTGCAAGGTATCAGGAAGGGGTCCAGTTTCTGCTTTCTGCACATGGCTAGCCAGTTTTCCCAACACCATTTATTAAACAGTGAATTCTTTCCCCATTGCTTGTTTTTATCAGGTTTGTCAAATATCAGATGGTTGTAGATGTGTGGCATTACTTACAAATGTTCTCATTCAAATTTTGGTGCACTCCCATCAAATAGCTTTTATAATGAAATATTTGAAATATATAAAATATATAAAATTATTAATCTTCAATACTTTTTACAGTGAAAGCAAACTATCTTAAAATATCTTAAAATTTAAATTATTATAATATAGTCATGAAATCCACAAGTGATTTTGAAATGTATAAGTACAAGCATAAAATGACATAGTACTGATAAAACTTGATGGGTTAGCAATAGCAAAAATTTTTGTTACCACTAACATTACAATCAATCATATTTCTTATCCTGGAGAATATCCTAAAATAAGTGAAAATAATTTGGTAAGATCTTAACTGTAAAACTACCTTGTAACTGCTTATATTAAAAAATATATAAATTATTTATTAGAAGTTGAAAGCTGCCTACAGTTACAGCACAATGATCACTGCTGATATTAATGCAAAAATAATAGTAGTTGGCTATTCTGCTGAAAGTTTCCTCCCAGTAAATGGCATAAAGAAAGAAACAAATCACATTAGCTGAAGTAGTTGCAGACAATGCCCTAGAGTCATTGAAGGCAATAACAATTAATGTGGCTTTAAGAAACTAATCTCCCAATTCTGATTTCCTCCAGTTTTCTGTTGATCTAAACCCAGAAGTCCAACATGTTTCTCTCATTACCTCTAAGTACTAGCCCTATCATTGCTATTCTTTCCTGTATTTATTTCCTTGGGTCTCAAGTTTTCTGGTATTATTATTATTATTATTATTATCATTGTTACTGAGACAAGACCTCGCTCTATCACCCAGGCTGGAAAACAGTGATACAATCTCAGCTCACTGCAACCTTTGCCTCCCAGGTTCAAGTGATTCTCCTGTCTCAGCCTCCGAGTAGCTGGGATTACAGGTGCACACCACCATGCCCGGCTATGTTTTGTATTTTTTTTAGAGATAAAGATTCACCATGTTTACCTGGCTTGTCTTAAACTCCTGAACTCAAGTGACTCACCGGTCTCAGGATTACAGACGTGAGCCACCATGCCTGGCCCTCTGGTATTTTTTTAAAAGAACCTGTGTGTGTGTGTGTGTGTGTGTGTGTGTGTGTGTGTGTGTATATATATATATATATAATTATAATGTATTATCTCTATTCCCTTAAAACTATTTTAATATTTCCTTAATTACATTAGTAAATCTACGAGATAAGAACTTTAAACATAATAGTTTTATTTTTATTCCATTATATATCAGACTCGGTTGCCTATCAGGAATAGTGTTACTCACTCAGAGTCTCACCTTGGCAAAATACTTCAGTAAAATTAACTTTAGTTTTTTGCAAATCAGATAGCCTGGAATGGATGATGTCTGCTGGATGGTAAATAAATGTCAATGACCATGGGCTAAGTGAACAAAGTAAAGGATGCAAGGATTTGTTGATAGAAAACTGGAACAAGTATTGCAGTTCCTAAGGATGGGATGACTAATCAATCATCTGAGTCTCAAGGCAGACATAAAACAAGGGAACAGCATGTCCTACTTTGCCTTTTCTTTCGTTCTTTTTATTTTTAAGTGGCAGTCTTATTTATTTATTTATATACATAGTTTCTTTTGATTTATTCATAAATGGTATTTGGTTACAGGAGTAAGTTCTTTAGTGGTGATTTGTGAGATTTTGGTGCACCCATCACTGGAGCAGCATATACTGCACCATATGTATAGTTTTCTATCCCTTGCCCCCCTGCCATTCTTTCCCCCAAGTCCCCAAAGACCATTGCATCATTTTTATGCCTTTGCGTCCTCATAGCTTAGCTCTCACAAATCAGTGAGAACATACAATCTTTGGTTTTCCATTCCTGAGTTACTTCAGTTAGAATAAAAGTCTCCAATCTCATTCAGGTCACTGCAAATGCTGTTAATTCGTTCCTTTTCATAGCTGTATCATATTCCATTGTATATATATACCAACATTCTTTATCCACTTGTTGATTGATGGGCATTTGAGTTGGTTCCACAATTTTGCAGTTGTGAATTGTGCTGCTATAACCATGAATGTGCAAGTATCCTTTTCAAATAATCACTTATTTTCACCCGGGCAGATACTCAGTAGTGGGATTGCTGGATCAAATGGTAGTTCTACTTTTAGTTCTTTAAGGAATCTCCACACTGTTTTCTATAGTGGCTGTACTAGCTTACATTCCCACCAGCACTGTAGAAGCATTCCCTGATCACTACATCCATTCCAGCCTCCACTGTTTTTTGATTTTTTTTTTTACTTATTATGGCCATTCTTGCAGGAGTTAGTTGGTATTGCATTGTGGTTTTGATTTGCATTTCCCTGATCGTTAGTGATGTTGAGCATTTTTTCATATGCTTGTAGGCCATTTGTATATCTTCTTTTGAGAATTGTCTATATGTGTGCTTAGCCCACTTTTTGATGGGATTGGTTTTTTTTCTTACTGATTTGTTTGAGTTCATTGTAGCTCCTGGATATTAGTCCTTTGTCAGATGTACAGATTGTGAAGATTTTTTTCTCACTCTGGGGGTTGTTTGTTTACCCTGCTGACTGTTCCTTTTGCTGTCCAAAGCACTTTAGTTTGAGTAGGTCCCAGCTATTTGTGTTTGTTTTTATTGCATTTGCTTTGGGCTCTTGGTCATGAAATCCTTGCCCAAGCCAATGTCTAGGATTGTTCCAGTGTTATCTTCCAGAATTTTTATAGTTTCAGGTCTTAGGTTTCAGTTCTTAATTTACCTTGAGCTGATTTTTTTTATAAGGTGAGAGATGAGGATCCATTTTCATTTTCCTACATGTGGCTTGCCAATTATCCCAGCACCATTTGTTGAATAGGGTGTCCTTTCCCCACTTTATGTTTTTGTTTGCTTTGCCAAAGATCTCTTGGCTTTAAGAATTTGGGTTTATTTCTGGGTTCTCTATTCTATTCCATTGATCTATGTGCATATTTTTGTACCAGTACCATGCTGTTTGGGTGACTCTGCCCTCATAATATACCTGATTTGAAATCAGGTAATGTGATACCTCCAGATGTGTTCTTTTTGCTTAGTCTTGCTTTGACTATGTAGCCTCTTTTTTGGTCCCATATGAATTTTAGAATTGTTTTTTCTAATTCTGTGAAGAATAATGGTAGTATTTTGATGGGGATTGCATTGAATTTGTAGATTGCTTTTGCCAATATGGTCATTTTTACAATATTGATTCTACCCATCAATGAGGATGGGATGTGTTTCCATTTGTTCACATCACCTATTATTTCTTTTGGCAATATTTTGTAGTTTCTCTTGTAGAAGTCTTTTGACTCCTTGGTTGGTATATTCCCAAGTATTTCACTTTATTTGTTTGCAACTACTGTAAAAGAGGTTGAGTTGTTGATTTGATTCTCCACTTGGTTGCTGTTGGTGTATAGAAGAGCTACAGATATGTATTGTGTTGGCTGTGGGTTTGCCATAGATGGCTTTTATTATGTTAAGGTATCTCCCTTGTATGCCAGTTTTACTGAGAGTATTAATCATAAAGAGATGCTAGATTTTGTCAGATGCTTTTTTGCATCTATTGAGATGATCATGTAATTTTTGTTTTCAATTCTGTTTATGTGGTGTATCACATCTATTGTCTTGCATGTGTTAAACAATCCTTCATCCCTGGTATGAAACCCATTTGATCATGGTGGATTACCTTTTTCATAGGTTGTTGGATTTGGTTAGCAAGTATTTCGTTAAGGATTTTATCACCTAGGTTCTTCAAGTATATCAGTCTGTAGTTTTCTTTTTTGATTATGTCTTTTCCTGGTTTTGGTATTTGGGTGATGCTGGTTTTATAGAATGAATTATGGAGGGTTCCTTCTTTCTGTGTCTTGTGGAATAGTTTCAAAGGATTGGTACCAATTCTTCTTTGAATGTCTGGTAGAATTATGTCACGAATCTATCTCGCCCTGGACTTTTTTGTTGTTGTTGGAAATCTTTAAATTACCCTTTCAATTTTGCTGCTTGTTGTGGTCTGTTCTGGGCATCTCATTCTTCCTGATTTAAGCTAGGAGGGTTGTATTTTTTTCCAGGTTGTATTTATCCATCCTCCTTGGTTTTCTTGTTTATGTGCATACAGGTGTTCAGAGTAGCCTTGAATGATCTTTTGTATTTCAGTGGTGTCAGTGGTAACATATCCTGTTTCATTTTTAGTGAGGTTATTTGGATTTTCTTTCTTCTTTTCTTGGTTAATCTTGCCAATGGTCTCTCAATTTTATTTATCTTTTTGAAGAACCAATTTTTTGTTTCACTTATCTCTTGTATTTTTTGTTTCAATTTCATTTAATTCTGTTCTAATATTTGTTATTTTCTTTCTTCTGTAGGTTTGGGTTTGGTTTGTTCTTGTTTCTCTAGTTCCTTGAGGTGTGACCTTAGAGTATCCGTTTGTGCTCTTTCAGTCTTTTTGATGTAGGCATTTAAGGGCTGTGAACCTTCCCCTTAGAACTACCTTTGCTATATCCCAGAGGTTTTGATAGGTTGTATCATTATTGTCATTCAGTTAGAAGAATTTTTAAATTTCCATCTTGATTTTGTTTTTGACCCAATGCTCATTCAGGAGCAGGTTATTTAATTTCCATGTATTTTCATGGTTTTGAAGGTTTCTTTTGGAGTTGATTTCTAGTTTTACTCCACTGTGGGCTGAGAGAGTGCTTGATATAATTTCAATTTTCTTAAATATATTGAGTCTCATTTTATGGCCTATCATGTGCTCTATCTTGGAGAAAGTTCCATACGTTGTTGAATAGAATGTGTATTCTGCCATTGTTGGATGAAATGTTCTGTATATATCTGTTAAGTCCATTTGTTCCAAGGTACATTTTAAATCCGTTTTTTCTTTGTTGACTTTCTGTCTTGATGAACAGTCTAGTGCTGTCAGTGAAGTATTGAGGTCCCACACTATTACTGTGTTGCTATCTCATTTCTTAGGTCTATTAGTAATTGTTTTATAAATTTGGGAGCTCCAGTTATAGGTGCATATTTATTTAGAATTGTGATATTTTCTTGTTGGACAAGGTCTTTTACCGTTATATAATGTCCCTCTTTGTCTCTTTTAACTGCTATTTATTTAAAGTTTGTTTCATCTGATATAAGTTTCCACCTTGGTACTTTAAGTATATGTTAGTCCTTATTTGCTAGGTGAGTCTCATGAAGGCAGCAGATAGTTGGTTGGTGAGTTCTTATCCATTCTGTGGTTCCGTACCTTTTAAGTGGAGTATTTAGGTCATTTACATTCAATATTCATATTGAAATGTGAGGTACCATTGCATTCATTCTGCCGTTTGTTGCCTGTGTATTTTTTGTTGTTGTTTTTTTGCTTTTGCTTTTTAATTTGTATTTTTGTTTTATAGGTCCTAAGTGATTTATGCTTTAAATGGGTTCTGTTCTGATGTGATAAAAGGATTTATTTCAAGATGTAGAGCTCCTTTTAGCAGTTCTTGCACGTGTGGCTTGGTAATGTTGAATTCTCTCAGCATTTGTTCGTATGAAAAAGAATGTATTTTTTCTTCCTATATGATGCTTAGTTTTGCTGGATACAAAATTCTCAACTGATAATTGTTTTGTTCGAGGAGGCTTAAGATAGAGCCCGAATCCCTTCTAGTTTGTAGGGTTTCTGCTGAGAAATCCACTGTTAATCTGGTAGGTTTTTCCTTTATAGGTTAACCAATGCTTCTTTCTTATAGCTCTTAAGATTCTTTCCTTTGTGTTAATTTTGGATAACCTGATGACAATGTGCCTAGGTGAAGATCTTTTTGAGATGAATTTCCCGGGTGTTCTTTGTGTTTCTTCTATTTGGATATCTAGGTCTGTAGCAAAGGTGGGGATTTTTTTCCTTGGTTATTTTCCAGTTATGTTTTCCAAGCTTTTAGAACTTCCTTCTTTCTCAGGAACACCAATTATTCTTAGGTTTGGTCATTTAACATAATCCCATACTTCTTGGAGGCCTTGTTCAAATTTTCTTATTATTTTTTCTTTGTTTTTGTTGGATTGAGTTAATTTGAAAACCTTGTGTTCGAGCTCTGAATTTCTTACTTCTAATTTCTTATTTCTAAAAGTGTGTCCAAAGTTTCCTGAATTTTTGATTTTTTTTTTCTTTAAGCTATCTATTTCCTTGAACATTTCTCCCTTCACTTCTTGTAGCATATTTTGGATTTCCTTGCATTGGGCTTTGCTTTTCTCTTGTTGCTCCCTGATTAGCTTAATAACTAACTTTCTGAATTCTTTTTCAGGTAAGTCAGGGATTTCTTCTTGGTTTGGATCCACTGATGGTGAGCTAATGTGATTTTTTTTTGGCAGTGTTGAAGAGCCTTGTTTTGTTATATTATGAGGGTTGGTTTTCTGTTTCCTTCTCATTGGGGCAGCCTCTGTCAGTGGAAAGGTCTGGGGCTGAAGGCTGTTGTTATATTCTTTTGTCCCACGGGGTGTTCCTTTGATGTTATACTCTTCCCCTTTTCCTATGAATGTGGCTTCCTGTGAGCCAAAATGCAGTGATGCAGTGATTGTTGTCTCTCTTCTGGGTCTAGCCACCCAGTGAGTCTACCCAGCTCCAGGCTGTTACTGGGGTTCATCTGCATAGACTGCTGTGGTGTCAGCCATCTGTGGTTCTCTCAGCTATGGATACCAGTGCTTTTTCCAGTGGAGGTGGTAGTAGGGTGCAATGGACTCTGTGATTGTTTTTAGCTTTGGTGGTTTCATGCTCTATTTTTGCGCTGGTTGGCCTCCTGCTAGGAGGTGGCACTTTCCAAAGAGCATCAGCTGTGGTATTATAGGGAGGAATTGATGGTGTGTGGGGCCTGAGGACTCCCAAGATTATATGCCCTTTGTTTTCAGGTACCAGGGTGGGTAGGGAAAGAGCATCAGGTGACATGGGACTAGGTGTGTCTGAGCTCAGACTCTCCTTGGGCGGGTCTTGTTGTGGCTGCTGTGGGGGATGGGGAAGAGATTCCCAGGTCTCTGGAGTTGCTTACTTAGGAGGATTTTGGCTGCCTCTGATGAGTCATGTAGGTTGTCTGGAAAGTGAGAGACAACCGACAGTCACAGACCTCACCCAACTCCACGCAAATCGAAGGGCCAGTTCACTCCCACTGTGTACCCTGTAAGAGCCCTTAGACTGTTTTCAGTTTCCAGGTGGAGAGCAATATGGGCTAGAAAACCTGCCCCAGGCTATCTGCCTCTCAGCTTCGAAAGGAAAGGGCTTGGTTCTTCCCTAACCTGTGGAGTCCGCACATCAGATTTGTGCCTTTCCCTGAGTTCTGGCCAGAGGCTTCTCAAGCAGTTCAAATTGTTACAAAGTTCAGCTGAAGATTTGCTTGTCCCTGAGTAATTTTACCCTTGCTCCTCTCCTGTTGGATCACTGTGGTGCCAGGCAGGAATGACCTGCTAGGGGACCCAGTGAGCTCCCAAGGCCTTTCTGTTGCTTCCTCTACTCTTGTATTTTGCTCAGCTCTCTAAATTGACTCAGCTCCAGGTAAAGTCAGAAACGTCTCCCACAAACATAACTTCAGCTTCTCCAGTGGCCAATGTGTATTTGGGAGAGGCGGGTCTCCCTTTCCCACTTCTGCAGTTGGGAAAGGGCACTCACAGTTTTGGAAGAATCCCCTGGGTACTGCAGAAATAGTCCACTTTCTTCAGAGGGTCTGTGGGTCTTCTCAGGTCTCAGACTCCTTCTTAACATAGTGATTTGGACATCTGAACCAAACTGGCACATGGGATGAAACGCTTCTGCCATTCCTAGCACAAGGCTGCACATTAAATTGCCTTTTGTTATTGTAGGTATTTTGCCTGGAAATAATCACCATGCTATTTGAACCAACATCTGTTCTCAAAATTATAACACAAATTCTTGTCATCAACTTACCTCATTTTGAGAACTTACAGTAAGGAGGGAAGCTATACAATCTCTTTTCTTCCTCCTGTTATCATTTAGTAGAAGTTGAATGTAGCAGCCATGAGGCAGAGATGAGGAAAGTTACTGTAGAGACCCCAGTGAGGGTCTCGTCTGTCCTTCCTTATTCATTTTGTAAGGTTAGTCATCTGGAGTGGATTTGAATAGAAGAGGCTTGGCCCTTATGACTCTTTTGTTCTGAAATAGTTCTAATCCCTGTGACTAGCTCATATCTTTGTATTTGTAACTGATGCCCTTTTGCCCTATCGAGCCCCCTGGTGTGCCTGCCAAAGGCTCCTCATTCATAAGGTTATGCTTGAGCAATAGAAACTGCTTCATGGGGCCTGGAGGAGTGAGGTTCCTCCCTCACCAACCCACCTGCACAATTGACCCAGAGCCAGTGACTAACTGGTACAGAGGATACAAAAGCCCAGCTACTTTGCCTCAAAGGAAAGAGAGCTCACTGTGCAATTTGCACTCTGTCTTTCCTCTGGGATCAAACAGGCTAGACATCACTTGAAACCACATCCCAACTTAGTCTCTCTCTTTCTTTGGAATGCACTCCTTTAAAAAATTTCTTGTTTGAGCCGGGCGCGGTGGCTCAAGCCTGTAATCCCAGCACTTTGGGAGGCTGAGGCGGGTGGATCACAAGGTCAAGAGATCGAGACCATCCTGGTCAACATGGTGAAACCCCGTCTCTACTAAAGCTACAAAAAATTAGCTGGGCATGGTGGTGCGTGCCTGTAATCCCAGCTACTCAGGAGGCTGAGGCAGGAGAATTGCCTGAACCCAGGAGGCGGAGGTTGCGGTGAGCCGAGATCGCGCCATTGCACTCCAGCCTGGGTAACAAGAGCGAAACTCCGTCTCAAAAAAAAAAAAAAAAAAAAAATTTGTTTGACAGTCCCCATCTCAGGCTTTGCTTTTAGGATCTCTGACCTAAGGCAATACCCAAATTGTATTTGTATGTATAAAACCCAGTACAAATGGCACTTACTTTGTCAGCAAATCGTTCACTGTTCACACATAAGAAAATATTGCTTCCTCTCTTTGAACTCTGTACATTCCATGAATTGTAGCTATTAATAATGTGGTTTTGCTCCTCACTGAGATGGATGTCCCTCAAAGCTAGGGTAGAGCTGATATCCTTAGTCCCTTATCTGCCTCTCCTATTCTTCCTACTTAATCTCTTGGTCTTTCTCTTTCTCTTTCTCCTCCAGACTCCACTTCTCTCCTTTAAGTGTGAGCTCTTTTTTGACTCTGGACTTTTGTTTTTGCTATTTCTCATGCCTAGTGCTCTTTTGCACCCTGCATTCCTCACCATGCTGATTCACACTCGAGGTCTCCCTTTAAGTCATCTCTCACAGATGCGCTTTCCCTGGGTGCCCACCCTGTGCTAACTGCCCTGCTCAATTGTCTTCTGTTGTACTCATCGGTATTAGTTTCCCGGGGCTGCCATAATAGTACACACACAGATGGCTTATGCAGCAGAAATTTATTTTTTCACAGTTCTGGAGGCTAGCAGTGTGAAATCAAGATGCTGGCAAGGTTATGTTCTGAGAGCTCCGGGGGGGTAGCCATTTTTTATCTCTTCCTAGCTCCTGGTGTTCAGAGGTTGCCAGCAATCCTTGATGTTCATTGGTTTGTAGACACATCACTCAGATCTGTGACTGTTTTTACTCAGTGTTCTTTACTGTGTGTTAAGTGTCTCTGTGCTGGAATGTCCACTTTCTTATAAGGCCAAGATTCACCTTGGATTTGGGACCCACCCTGATGCAGGATGTTTGAATTAATTCCAATTTGATTAGATGCAAATTCACTAATTTTAAATAGGGTCATATCTCAAGTTCTGGGTGGACATGAATTTTCAGCAGTAGGGGGGGGCGCACTCTTCAAACTAGAAAACTTTCATAGTATTTACTAGAATCTCTATTTGCAGGGATTACTCTCCCATTTGTTTTTTGATCATCTCTTTGTGCTTGTCATGTTCATAGTTGTATCACCGGCCTGTAGGTGAGGACCAGATGCTCAGGAGGCACTTGAATACTGGTTGAATGAGAGAGGGAAAACATTTTTCACACAAAGGCACAAATTCCAGGGACAAAATTATGATACCTGCTAGTTAAATATGGACATAGGGAAATATGCAAAAGGGAAGGGCCAGTTTCAATCATGATACACTGAAAAAATGTGATGTTTACAAATCATTTAACAACTTACTATATCATTCAAAATGTCAATCTTTGGTTTGGATCTCAGTTTTCCTTTGCACACATTAAAAATTAGATATATGTACAGTCATATGTTGCTTAACAATGGGGATATATTCTGAGAAATTCATCTTTAGGCGATGCTGTCATTTTATGATCATAGGGTGTCCTTACGCAAACCTAGAGGGCATAGCCTACCGCACACCTAGGCTACATGGTATAGCCTATTACTTCGAGGCTACAACCCTAGATAGGGCATTACTGTACTGAATATTGTAGGCAATTGTAACACAATGGTAGGTATTTGTGTATCTATATCTATCTAAACATAGAAAATGTACAGTAAATATACAGTATAAAATGTGAAAAATAGTATACCTGCACAGGGCATTTACTTCATTATGAATGGAGTTTTCAGGACTGGAAGATACTCTAGATGAGGCAATGAGTAAATGGTGAGTAAACATGAATGCCTAAGACATTACTGCAGAGTATTATAGACTTTATAAAGACTGTATACTTAGGCTTCACCAAATTTATTAAAAAAATTTCTTCAATAATAAATTAACCTTAGCTTACTGTAACATTTTTACTTTCTAAACTTTTAAATGTTTTTAACTTTACTCGTGATAACACTTAGCTTAAAATGCAAACATTGTACCGTTGTATGAAAGTATTTTCTTTAACTTATTTGATAAGCCTGTTTGGTTTTCATTTAAAAAAATGTTTTAAACTTGTTTGTCAAAACAAAACACAAACACATACATTAGCCTAGGCCTGCATAGGACCATAATCATCAACATTATCATCTTCTCTCTTCACATCTTGTCCCGCTGGAAGGTCCTCAGGGGCAAGAGCGTGCATGGGGCTGTCATCTCCTATGACAATGCCTCCTTCTAAAATACGCCTTGAAGGACCTGCCTGAGACTGTTTTACAGTTAACTTTTTTTTTTTTTTAAATAAGGAGAAAAAGAGTGTACTCTAAATAACAATAAAAAGTATAGTACAGTAAATATGTAAATACCAACATCATCATTTACCATCATTATCAAGTATCATATACGGTACATAATTGTATGTACTATACTTTCATATCATTGGCAATGCAGTAGGTTTGCTTATCTTCGTATCACTAAAAACACAAGTAATGCAGTGCATTATGATGTTAGGATGGCTAGAATGTCACCAGGGGATAGGAATTGTTCGGCTCCATTTTATCTTACAGGACTACAGTTGTATATTCGGTCTGTTCTTGAGTGAAATGTTGTTATGGGATACATAACTGTAATGTAAATTATGTAGATGACTGATAGAGATAGAGAAATAGATAGATAGATAGATAGATAGATAGATATTATGGTAAGATTTAAACAGGTGAATTACGTGCAGCTCAAAACAGCACAGGGCTTTATATTGCATAACCATCATATTCAATCTACTTTGAATATGAACACTTTTGGAGAATGTATCTTTTCACTTCAAGAGAGAAAATGATTGCATAAATAGATAAGAGCTGCAATTTTCAATAACAATGAGATATATTCAGGAGCTCCATGGGGCCAGTGCTGAGAAAAAAATAAACATAAACAAAAATCTTTGCTTATAAATGATGTTTCATATATTAATTTTAATTAACATTATGGCATTCAATGTATTTTATGGTACACTGGCTTCTAAGTTCTATTTTAGTTAGTCTTTTTTTGGGGGGGAGGAAATAGTTATAAGCCCAGATGAGATAGTCTGTATCATCAAGGTGTGTACTACAGGGAATCAGCAAGAATTAACCACATGGCTTCTATTAGCAATTCCCAGAATAGCTACTACGTGAGTATTTGTCAGTACATTGGGGTAATGGTCAAGTTGTGTAGCTGTCGAACCTGGGTATAGCTGTGTGACCATTGACAAGTTAATGTAGACTGTCTTTAAATTGGATTTCTCTTTTCTAAACTGGGAAAAGAGTTACTTTTGGTTCTTAAAGAATTAGTGTGAGGATTTAATGAGTTATTACATGTAAAAATGTTAAAAAATGGTGCCCAGCAGTAATACAAGTCTGATAAAATGCTATTGTTATCATTATATGGCATTGCTGATAACTAGAAGTTATTCCTGAGATTGGAAAAAACCTTTCTTTTAAGGCAGGATGGCTTTGGATGTCCATTTGGATATGAGTTTTTTTTCTTTTAATTATTTCTCTATTCTTCAGCTAATTGAATTCAATTGTTGGTGTTTATTGAAGGTGATTTCAGACTTTCAGTTTGCATTTTAGTTGTTAAATAATGGTTTTAACTGAGTGGGAAGAACAAAGGATAATTGTTATTGTCTTCTGGCATACAACTCTCAAGAGTTTGGGGTTTTTGAGGTTTGCTATGGTACATCTATGGAATAACAAATGAGAGAATAAGACCTAGAAGACAAATGTAAAATTTCAAAATGCGTGCTGTGGATGAAAGCAGCAATATGAGATGAGTACTATTTGGGGTGAGTGTATTTAGAAAATTCTAATTTAGTAACTTGTTATTATTATTTATGAAAAGCTTCTTTTTTCCCGAGTCAGATTTGGTCTGCAATGTATCCTGACCACAATGGCTTAGGATATACCTGTGACCAATAATCTTACCCTAAAATCTGCTAGACAGCAGCCTCTGTTCCCAATGATGTATTCTGAGATCTCATAACTACTGAGTGAGGTACTTGAAAGCAGAGCAGAAAGCATCATACAGTGTTTTCAATTCTGTTCTCTCCATCTGGAGCTAGCCTAAAGGTTGATTATATTAGAATATGTTAGCACAATATTAAATTGGCACAAATCATTTTGATTGGACATTTTAATATTCTGCCAGCTATTATTTACTTCTTCTATTTTTCACTGTTAGTTCTAATCTCTTAAACTACAAAGAGGTATTTATTCTTACAATGTAGAAAATATCAGCATAATTGTTGCTAACCTATTTCTTCGTGTCGCCCATTGGTTTTCTTTTTTTTTTCTTTCAAAGAGTATATTTGTATATTCTTTTGCTTCTGTTCTCATGACAGTATATTGTGTGCTAAGCTTTTCTGACCGTGTTACATTTTAACATGGTAGCAAATCATCTTAGATTTGCCCACTAGAGCAAATTTACTTATTTTATGACATTTACAATAGCAAATTATTACTTTTATCTGTTCTATTTTTAAAATTTGTTACTAGTGGAAAAATTTTAAATGTAATCTTCATGGATTGAAAAACTTCAAAATGCTCTCACAATGAAGACTATCCCAGACATGAAAGTAAATTTGTTTGACTAATCTAACACAAAATCCGAGGAATAGGTCTGTCAGGCATGGCTGGAAACAAGTGCTATGAGGATATCATTGTTACCTGATGTATTGGCCAGGGTTCTCCAGAGGGACAGACCTAATGGAATTATATATTTATATATTATATATAATTTCCACTATATATATTATATATGTAATTCCTACTGTATATATTACATATATAATTCCACTATATATAATATATATAATTCCACTATATATATAATACATAATTCCATTATATATTATAAATTATATATAATATATATTATATATTATACAATCAATATTATAATTTATATAATATATAAATTATATATAATATAATTCCATATATATTATATATAATATATATAATTCCATCATATATATTATATATATGATTCCATTATGTATATATTATATATATAATTCCATTTTGTGTGTGTGTGTATATATATATATATATACATATATATATGTATATATGTATACATATATATATATGTGTATATATGTATACATATATATAAAGGGGAGTTTATTAAGTATCAACTAAAGGATCACAAGATCCCACAGTAGGCCATCTGCAGGCTGAGGAACAAGGACAGCAGTCTGAGTTTCAAAACTGAAGAACTTAGAGTCCGATGTTTGACAGCAGGAAGCATCCAACACAGGAGAAACATTGTAGGCTGGGAGCCTAGACTTGTCTCTCTTTTCACATTTTTTGGCCTGCCTGTATTCTAGCTGTACTTGCAGCTGATTAGATTGTGCTCACCCAGATTAAGGGTGGGTCTGCCTTCCCAGCTCACTTGACTCAAATGTTGATCTCCTTTGGCAGCAAACGCAGACACACCCAGCATCAATACCTTGTATGCTTCAATCCAATCAAGTTGAAACTCAGTATTGACCATCACACCTCATTTTTTTCTTTTTGTTTTTGAAATCTGCTAAGTCATTGTGAGAATCATGTAGTCATAATCAACAGGCTTCCATACTCTCAAGTGCAAGTCTTTTAAAAAAGAGATATTGTGGTTTTCTCATCAGCTTGACAAGGTCTTGAGATTCATGGGAGCCCAGCGGGAGTTTACCTAGTAATAGGTATCATTTGAACTGCTGGACTTTGTTCCAATGCCTACTACAAAAGCTTCATCTTTCAGATTGTTATGACTTTCCTTGTTGAAGTTGTTGGATTTCTAATAGTTATTCAATAATTCTAGATTGACTTTAAGTCCAGAACTAGACAGAAACAGTCAACAAAGGCTAGACCAATAGTAAAATGTAGTACAATATTTCAGAAATATCATGTGGCATTTGTTCATCCCACTATTCTGATTTTAAAAATTATGACCCTGTGTTTTTGCATTTTCTATATCACAAATGTGTTTATAATTTTAATGAGAATCAGAAGCTATTTCTTGACTGCTAAACATGGTCAATATGTTTGTTCCACCACAATGTAGCCTATGATATTCTGAATAGGCTTTGGATTCAGACTTCTGGGAGTCAAATTTCAGCTGTTACTTAAGTTCCCTAAATATTTGTTCTGTCATCAGAAAAAATGGGCACAAATTTATTGGGATTAAATGATTAACTGATTAACTGAGACAGTGAATGAAAAGGAGAAATGTGGTGGCTATTATTTTCCTACTTAAATTTTATCCCATACTTCAAGATAATCATTTCTCCATTTTTAATATATGAATTCTTAATAATTTCTACTTTGTAACTGGCATAGATGTATAAAGTAACAATCTGTATCAGGTCAAAAAGTTTATAATTTTAGAAGAGTATCAATGATTGATTGATGTACCATTTTCTCTATTTTTTGCTTTATTCTGTTTTATTCTTTAAACTTCCTTTGCAATGCATTTTACTTTTTAAAATTTTATCTTAAATTGAGGATTCTCCTGTTTTGGAGCTTTGCAGCTGGTAAAGTGATAGCAGAACATACCAGGTTCTGTTTATTGGGACTTTCAAATTCTAAAAGCTGAGAAGATTAACCTTTTACCAAAGACAGCGTGCCCCAGAAATTGGTCAATAGGCCTCTTTGTTTTTCACTTAAATGTCAGGGCTCTGAAATATTTCTTTCTCTAAGTACCTGCCAAAAGTCAATAGAGAAAAAGAGAACATAAAAACAGGTGGTTGACTTGTATTTATATTCTTAAAGACTTTGATAGTTTTTTGAAAAGTGTCTTCCTCTTCATAAAGATTGGCAGAGAAGAAAACACTAAATGCTGGACATTGGAGGCCCATACAAAAGTTAAGTAAGACAAATATTCCTTTATGGGCTCTGTTGCCTTTTTATAATACTGTTTGTTTCTTGTAAGGAGATACATACTCCACGGGTCACTATTAAACATGTGGTATAGCCTTTACGTTCATATATTTGTGAAAAATGAAGTGAGGTCTGATGGCTGACAAAAGCAACCTAAATTATTTGATGAGATGGTATGATAAATTTTGCTGGTGGAAGAGAGGGAGCAAAACCACATTCAGTCACCCCAGTGATCTGTCTTATATAACTCATCTTTATTCTTTCTCTTTTTATTATGGAAAAAGAGAGTTTTCAGAGAAATCAGACATTGATTTGTTTATTATGTGATATTATTAAAAAGGATCAATAGTTATAACCAAAGATGTGAATAATAACTAAAATTTAATATTTCATTGCTTTCAAAGCTTCCTTAAATACACACTGTAATTGGATATACTTTGCAAAACTGTAAGGATTATGTGGTATATATTCTTTTATTTTGTAGATAAGAATACAAACTCTAAGAAAGGTTAAGTGTTTTATTTAAAGTGACACAGAGAGTCAGTGGCTGACTTGGGAATGGAATTTCATTGTTTCTATTTCTTACCCAATGTTCTGTCTGTTTTACCACACTGTCACTCAGACACTTAAAGTGACATCTTTGTGGATGAATTAAAAGTAAATTCCAAGAAATAGTTTTCAAATGTGTAACAATCATTAGCTGATGAGAATATTGACAAGCCACAATCGTTTTTTTTTTTGTTTAAACCTTTAGAAGGGGATTTTCACTACACTGAACTAATAGAAATCATATTTAAGTTCGTAGGACTGTGATTTCATTTATGTTTCCAAGAGCATGGTGAGCTACACACAAAACAATTTTCCGTCTTTTAAGTCTTGCTAATCCACTTTAAGCTAGGCAAAAGTCACACATCATCTCAGCTGCTGTGATCACATACAAACCACTTTTGCTAATCTCTTCAAAGGAGATTTTCCTTTGCACAGACAGACTGCACAGCATGGGACTTAAGTTAGTACCTTGCAAAGTTTCCCAAGTTCATTTATAATTCTACTTTTATCCTAAAACTATAGCATGTAAGTTATCCTCCAAACAATTCCAGGTCCTTTTACACCTGTTGCTGGTTTTCTCCATAGCTTTTTAAATAGTTGATGAAGTCGAGGATGCAGTCATTACAGCAAGGAGTGACTGTGATTCCTGTTATTTATTTCCAGATGGAAATAGAAATCTACCCGGATATTTGACACATTGAATTTCCAGGGTGAATCTGAAAGAACTGGTTGTTGGGTTTTCTTAGCTTGGTAAGATAAATAAGTAAATAATCTCTCTTGTGTCTCTGAATGCAATATGCATTTTAGACAGGCATGTGAAAATCTTGGCTTCTAACATATAATGAATGGCATTATAAATAAGTTTTAAGTGGTTGGGAAAAATATAAGCACATTTAAAATAATTGGGAAGAAATATGAATCTGAAAGAAGTCTGCAAATCCCAGCTTGATACGTTTCATCTTAAAACAAGCAGACCTACACAATTTGCATAAATTGCAGAACAAAATAAATAGGTTCAATCAGTGAATTCAAGGATATTAATAAAATCTTTTTTGCTATAAGGTTTGTAATGATTTTCTGTAAATATGTGACTTAATTTCTGAATTATAGCTTCAGGAAGTTTACTGTCATGTTCTTGGGTGTTATAACTTTGGAAATGTTTATTTTTTAGAAGCACCATTATGATTCAGTGAGACACATCTCACCTGACTCATTCCAATTCAGATGGTAACTCAGTGGAACATGCTATCATTAACAGGGTGATCACATATTCCTTTGTTGTTATGTGACAAAATTTACAGGATTCTAATTTCAACTTAGTGCTTCCGCTGAGAATTGATACTTGAAATGCTGAAAAATGAAACAGAAGCTCAGTGAACATTCTTCCTATAGAACCTAATATTATGCCACCACAATCTTTTATTTCTCTGAATTTATTCAGAAAAAAATTTGCAAGGTAGGTATCTTAGGAAAAATTCATATAAATGTTAAGGATCTTGAACTGGAAAATCACATATTCTCATTAAAAAAGCATATTGTATATCTTAAAAATTACAACTTGGTGAAAGAAGGGACAGTAATTTTCCCCAATCACAATTATTGATTGTAATATTTAAGAACATATTCCCTCCCTCCCTTCTTCCCTTCTTTCCTTCCTTCCTTCCTTCCTTCCTTCCTTCCTTCCTTCCTTCCTTCCTTCCTTCCTTCCTTCTTTCCTTCCTTCCTTTCTTCTTTCCTTCTTCCCTCCCTCCCTCCCTTCCTTCCTCCCTTCGTTCTCTAACAAGAAGCTAAGTGAAGTCCCTAACTTGGCAAAAAAAAAAAAAAAAAAAAGAGGAAGAAGAAAAAAGAAACAATAAATAACAATGATCTCACAATGTTATATTCTTAATCCATCTTCACGATGACCAGATTTTAGATATAGAATGAGGGATGTCAGAAATGCAGATGTTCTGAATCATTCCATACATAAGTGACAGAGAATACTACTTTTTCTTGAAACAAGGACTTTGGACATTGTAAGAGAAAAAATGTCAGAGTTACAGTTCAAGTTTCAATCACTCCACTGCTTGCTTCCTTGTGGCTTTGCATTGGAATAAAAGAATGGAGGTGATATCTTCTGAAGCTCCTTCTAGTTCTGTAATGTTTTTGGTTTTCAAATATGAACTGAAACTGAAGATATATGTCTTGCTTTCAACAGGTGTTTTGTAGCAAGTGTCACAATGATTTTCCTTCCCTATCCATTCTCCTTGTTATCCACACTTACCCTCCTCTTTCTCCAGGAGCAAAAGTAACAAAATAAATAACTTTGCTACCCTTCACCATCCTCTCACTGTAAATTGTTATCCATTTCAGCAAATAGCTCATTGGAAAGTGAGATTACTTCCTGCAAAAAATGTAGAAGGGAGTGATTTCAAAACTCAGTTATCACTTCCTTAAGCTGAAACAATGGAAATAGTCTCTATAATTAGTTATCTTTTTTATGAACATAGCACATATCACTAGTTATTTGTGCTTGTGTGTCTGTGTGAGGGAAATTATCTATTGATAGAATAGGAGTGCCTTGAGTATTTCACATATTATGCCCTTAGAAAACCAGCTCAGGTTAGCTGAGTTACACCGCCAAGGAGAAAAGCCAAATAACAGTGGACTAGTGGCATATATTTTGTTTCAGTTCTTGTTCACTAGATAATAATTCTCTGGAGACAGACAACTAATCTCTTGACTTTGAGTGCATTTCTCTGGCTGCATCCCCACACATCTGTATTCTAAACTTCAAGCTCCATTAGTATGTAGAATACTAGGTAGAGCCCTGATGAAGGTTTATTTGGCACAGAAATCATCCTGTTATGCACAAGTGCATAGAATTAAAATAATAATTTCTAGTTGATTTCATGCTTCCATAGCTTAATGGTCTCTAATGCTACGTAGATCCATTATACATATTTTTATACAGAAAAGATGTGAGGAAAGAAAATGTCAGCTTTTGAATAAACCTGTGTCCAAATATACTCTAAAATGAAATTGAAAAGAAAATTGGAAATATGAATTTTAAAAGGATTTACTACTTTCTCTTTTCTGAGTAATTTGATACCATGGTATTCATAATGATTAGTGAAGTACTAAGGACAATTTTGTGCTCATCTCTACACCAACATGACACCTACTGTTTTTCCTTTAAGTGCAGTGGAATGTAATTAGCCAACAGCTTGGGGCTTGATTAAAATGTCACATTTTATAAATTTATGGTCGTCTTCTGTGCTTTCCTGAAAGTGAAAGACTTAAACTTTGATTAGACCTACATGCCAGGGAAAGGTATTTATTCATTAAGGAAAAGGAAAATGTACTCCTGGCAGGTGTTCTGGAGTTTCTATCCATTTCCTTATATTGTGCATGTAAAGAGCTTATACAAATTAAAAGTGTATTATCACCATTAATTTATTCAAAAACAAAAGCTATAAAACTCACCTTCCCAATTATTGAGAATTAATAATAATAAAACTAATGATAATAATGGGGTCTGATTTTTTTTATTGCTTTGAATCTCCTATTAAACAAACTAGAGCTGGCATAGTAGATTGAGTTATTTGGCCTAATTTTGTAGCCTATCCTGAATCCTTGTTTATTGCCATGAAACTCTGCAATTCTTCTAAAAAGAAAGAGTATACTTTCTACTTCCTGACCTTTAGCTACATCATGGGACTCACTTTGGCTAGTGGAATGTGGTGAAGTGACAGTGGCCATATCTAGGACTTAAGGGGATTTGCACATGACCATTGGTTCCCCTGCAATTAAATGAAAAGATCTTTCGCAGAAAAATAATTGCCACTTTGCTTGGAACAGACTTGAATAACGAGTCAAGCTCAGCCAGACCTACATGTTGCAGAGTCACTCAGAGGATCTTCCTTAGATCAGCCACCTACCAACCAGCTGACCCACAGATGTGAAGAATCATTGTCTATCATCACCGCTTAGAGTCCCTGGTTATAGATTAGGCAACAATACTTAACTGGTATCGAAATATAGAGAAATAATATTTAGAATAAGTAAACAGCACTGTTCATAGATAAATCTTCTATGACCCAACATAGCAAGCAAATTACTCAATTTTGGGGTAATTTAGCAGACTTTATTTTTAAAGTAATATATTTAAAACATAGGGGTGATTAGAGCAGAAATTCCCTGCATCAAATAACTTTTTTTAAGAAGCAAGCACTCATGAGATGTTCGTTGTTTTCTTGGTTGAGAAATACAGAAGCTTATTAATTTAATGCAGAATAACTTCGTGATGTTATTCTACCTGTATTATATTATATCATTCAAGTGTCTCATTTGAAGACAATGGAATCTAGTCTTAATTAAGCACTAAGGGATTCATTAAGGGGCTTAAATAATGTATGGAATCTTTGGGAAGGCTGCAAGAACAAACTATTTTGAGCTTCTAGGAACGATTCTCAAAACTCATTTCCGTACTGGGCCCAAGGTGGCTTAAGCGTGAGCCCTGACCAAGAAGTGGCTGCCCCTGCTGCCAACTCCACAACCGTCCAGCCTGGGCTGGAATCACACAAGTAATGCTTTTGTCTTCTTTCTGGCATAACTCAGTTTTGAATCAGAGTCTCCCTATGGTGCACCTGGTCAATAGAATATAGAGCTAGAAGGAGGTCAGTAAGCATTTGTAGGATGACTGGAGTGTCTACAACAATGCAGGCCCTGTGGAGACAACTGCTAACAGAACAGAGAGCCCTGTCCTCAAGAACTTTACATTCTAGAAAGGGAAATAAATACATAAAAAATATAAGGCATTGGATGATAACACACTGTCCAGGACAATAAAGGCAGGAATGAGTAGGCAATGCTGTGGGTAATGGTGTGTACCCTAAATATTTTGGTCAGAGAAAGCCTCACTTTAAAAGTGACAGCCGAGTAGAGTCTCAAGGGAACGGAGTGAGTGAGTGAGTTATGCAAACATCTGGAGGAATAGCATTCCAGAAAGAGGAAACAGCACATTCACAGGCCCTCTGGGAGTAGGAGAGAGCAGACCTGAATTTCTAGGGAACAACAAAGAAACCAGTGTGAACTAAAAAGGGGGGAGAGTAGAATACAAGGGCCCCAGAGAAGTAAGAGGGGGACAGATTGTGTGGGACACGATAAGGACCTTATCCTTTACCCTGAGTGAAATGGGAGGACACTGGAGAATTGGACAAGATGAACAAATTGAATTGCCATTTTTTTTTCTCACTTTTTGAAAACAAGAAGGTGGAATTCACATAATATAAATTAACTGTTTTAAAAAGTGAGCAATTCAGTGGCGTTTAGTACTTTCACAAAGTTGTACAGTGATCACTTGTATCAAGCTCCAAAATAGTTCATCACCTCTCGAAAATATTCTGTCCCAATTAAGCAGTCATTCCCATCTCCCCTCCCCCAGGTCCTGGAAAACATGGATCTGCTTTTTTGTCTGTCTGGATTTATTTATTCCTGTTAATTAATATAGATACAATCATACAACATGTGACCTTTTGAATCTGACTTCTTTCATTAGGCATAATGTATTCAAAGTTCATTCACACTGTGGCATATATTATATATTAGTACTTCATTCCTGTTATGGTGAATGACATTCCATAGTATGTATCTACCACATTTTTTATCTAGCCATCATTGACACACTTATCAGTTGTTTTCACCTTTAAGCTATTGTGAGTAACACTGAGGTTCTTAATAGTACTACTATATTCATCTGTACCATTTGTGCATCAGTAGTGGTTTCAGTATCAGTTTTCAATTATTTTGTGTATACGCCTAAGAGTGAAATTGCTGGGTCATGTGTTAATTCTGTACTTAATTCTTTGAAGAACCACCAAATCACTTTCTACAGTAGCTGTATCAATTTACTTCCCCACCATCAGTTTCTTCACATCTTTGCCAACACCTATTATAGTCTGTCTTTTTTTATTATAGCCATCCTATTGGATGTGGAGTGGTATATTATTTTCTTGCTATTTTTCAAAACAAAATTACTCTGGCTGCTATATTGAGAATAGTCTGCATGAGGGTAAGGATGAAAGCTATAGTCATTGGAAGAGTATATATCATTTTGGTAATAACTACTTTGGTAGAATAGAAAATGAATTTGTGTTGTCTGTTAAAGAGATCTAGGAACATACTGAATGAAAAACTATAGACCTATAGTTTTCCACACAGGGAAAATCATGTAGGCTGCGTTGAAAGAAAGAAAAAAAGTGCAAGTAGTAACATCTTCACAAAATGGTCACAGAATTGTCTATACCATTGCTTCATTTTTGAAAGAAGCCCCGCGGTTCTGGAAGCCAAGGTCTGTGACTGGGAGTGAATTTTGAGCTCTGTATTAGTCATTTTCCCTTCCGTTGTAAGAAACAGAAGAGCTCTATGAAAACTGGCTTGTCATAATGGAATTAATTTTGTCATGCTACTGGTATACTGGTGGGATAGGAATAGCCTCACAATCAGTTTAGGAAAAAGGCTCAAGTGATGCCACTGCAGGTCCCAGTTTCTTAATTTCACCTTTTTCTCGTATTTGCATATGACATTAGCACTTCCAAAATTTATTTTGTCTCGGCTTTAAATACTTCAGGAAAGTGTGAGTTCCTTTCCTAGGTGTCCTAGCAAATGCTCTGTGGTACCTCACTGATTCTGATTGATCATGAGCCAATCACACAGTACCCATTAAGGTACCACATCTATTACACAGACAATGCATGGAAGAGAGCTGGATGACCACATGCCTGTGAGCACACATCAGGATGGGTGCTAAGTGACCAAAATATTGCAGGATCAAATATACCTAGATATTTTTCCTGACTCTACCAGATATTGTTCTCTAACTTGAGTATGCTAACGTCTCTAAATTTGTGTCCTCAATTGATAATTGGGAATGAAATTCTCTATCCTCTGTGTTTACTGAGAAGAGATAATGAGATCAAATTTACAAAGTCCTTTATATATAATAGGCACTAAACTAGAGTTAGCTGCTCTTAATTTTAAAACAATGATCATAATACCAGTTAAATTGAATAGCACTTACTATTTTATATTTCATCACCTATCACTGTGATTTTTTCATAATCTACACTCAGTAGGTACTGTTGAATTGCAAGTTGTCTGTTTTTGCTTCCTGTATCTAACATTGACCATGAATTTGTCATATGTATTTATAAAACAAAGTTCAAAACTCTCTACAAATGCCTTATAATAAATTTTTTAATTGTTTGCCTTTGTCACTATGTATTATTATTATTCAGACAACAGTTTTTGTTTATGAAATATTATAGATTTCATACCATTACTGAACTTCATTCCTTGACTTCAGTGTTCATTCCCAGGCCACTCTTATAATTTTTATTTGTATCACTGTTTCAGAGGCTTATTTTGCAGATGATATGTCTTAGGTTGGATTCCTCTAGGGTAGAATTTGAGACAAGAATTTAAGTGCAAGTAAAGTCCTGGGAGATGATCCTGAGAAATGCGGAAAGAGGATTGTAGAAGTATGAAAAAGGAAAGCGAAGGCGGCCAAGAAAGTGTGTGTTGCAAATGAGTTACCACTGTGAGTAAATGGAACGTAATGCCTCTGCGGAAACTCTCAGAGACAGAATAAAATACATGGCTTTGAGTTATCTCATCCGGTGGGCAAGGGATTTATACACTAGCTTATCTATTTGTGTACCACATCTCATGAGTTGGTTGAGGGATGGTTCCTGTGGGCCTTATTTCTCCAACATTTTTGGCCTGTGAGTCATGTGGCAAAATCGGTTCTAGTGGCAAGAAAATGGGTTCTTTAGGTAAGAAATGTGAGGGCTTTTAGCTGAAAGGGTAGATTTTGACTTGATAAGGGCCAGGGAATATAGAGGGGCACAGAAAGCATGTACTTGCAGAAATATTTTAGCGATATAATGTATCCTTTGTTTGTGCTCATGTGCTTTCCATACACTAAAGATATTATATAAATATAAATTTAAGTATAAATATATAAATTCCTGCTTGCCAATCGTCAGCAGCAGATATCAGGCACTATATGTATTCTTGTTAAATGCAAATCTAATTTATACACTGTTAGGAAGATTAATGCAGAAAATACAGATCTCATTGTTAGAAGAAGAAGCCACGATCTCTGATGAACAGCCACCTGCCCCACTTCATATATATTTTGAAAAACCATTTATCGTGAAGAGAGAGAACACTCTTGAATGCATATTTATAAAGATTTTCCCATTATCTGAAAGACAGAAGCAGGGGTGTGCAAAGTAAAGAATGGAGTCAGAGTCAAGTTTGAGTGTATTGAAAGAATTAGGAAGCAAGGAAATTCATGTGGGCTTACTTAATCCCAGGTGTGAAGATGGAAAGTAGGACTAGAAAAGATTGATTACACAAGGTTTCTGTGATTTCCATAAGTTTGGAAGTATTTGGGCTATAGGGCCTGGAAAGTTACAAGATTTTGAACTTCAACGGTCATTTCAACTGTATCAGCCCAAAAACTTTACCTGCTATCTCAATCTATCATGAAGATTCATAATCAGTGCTCCATGAAGCCCTTGAAATTATGTGCAAAATGTGTGTCTGTCTCTGTGTGTGTGTGTGTGTGTGTGTGTGTGTGTGTGTGTGTCTTTGATAAGGTCTATTCCCTTTATCATACTCACAGAAGGGCTGTGGACACCAAGAAAGAGTGAATTCCAACTCTTTTAAAACTTTAGAGAATTTATTCATACTTGGGATTTAGAAGGGAAATGTCTTTCAGTAATTTACTAAGCAAAATATGGCAAGTGATGAAGTACAGAGAGACAGAGAGACTGCTGAGTGTGTCAGACTGAGAATTTGGGACAAGAGGAGGACAGAACAGGTGATTAATTTCCACCGGACAGCTTACCTCAGATTGACACTCCTGGAATCTCATTTATTCATTTGTCAGCAAATTAAATGTCAGCAAATTGGGCCAACATATTCAGAAGTTACTATGTGTGAGGATTGTTCCACAGATGGGGTATGCAATGCCAGAACTATTAGCCTTATGTAGCTATTGGGCACTTGAAGTGTGGCCAATGCGACATATAGAAGTGATAATATTTTTAAGATTTATAATACTTTATTACATATAATAAATATATTTTTACATTAGTTTTCCCTTTTGCCATTTTCTGTTTAAATAAAACTTCTAGAAAACTTTAAATCACTTATGTGCTTCTCCTTGTATTTATATTGGACAATACGCTTCTAAATACCAGCAAAGACTCTTTGCTTATGTGCTTTAAAAATATAGTGGAAGAAAGCAGACAATCAAAAATAAGCATCTTAAGTGAACTCTGTGGTAGCTAGAAGGTGATGAATAGTATGGGAAACGGAGAAATAGAACAGGAGAAGGAGATGAGGTATGATGGGATGGTAGAAGGCATTTTTCAATGTGAGAGCAATGACAGGTTGCTTTAAGAAATTTGAACTTTTGAACAAAAAGTCTCATGCAGGTTTGGAGGTTTGCAGGTGGTGAGAACAAGTGAAAAACCCTTAATGTGGAAGCTTGACTGACTTGATTGAGGAGCAACAAAGAGAGTTCAGGGGCTGGAAGAGTGGACTAAAGTCAGGGAGGCAAAAGCTGTTGGAGATTGGACAGATCATGTGGTGCTTACAGAATTAGACATTGAGTGGGTGAAATGGGAATCCAGTGGAGGGTTTTTAGAGAAGGAATGGCCCAAATTTAATTTCGATTTTAAGCAGATTGCCCTGGCTGGTATATTGCAGCCAGATTACAGAGAGGCAAAGATGGAAGCAGGAGATCAGCTTGCAGGCTGCTGGAGTAATCAGATAGGAGACAAAGTTGACTCAGCTCAAGGGATATGGCATAGATACTGAAAAAGGGTTAGATCTCAAAACCATACAACTCACCAGGAAAACACCTCCAAACTTCAGGCTTAGGACAAACCGGAGACCTGAAGTTACTAGCAGGTTTTGCTGCCAAAATAATATAGAGTTTATTTCCTGGTCTGCTTACGTACAGATTTGAGCTCTGTTCCTTTTATCCCCACACAAGCTTTGAGTTATTTATATGTCACTTAAACAAGCTCAAGCCTTTCTCTGGAAAACAATAATCTGTAGGAGTCAGGAGATTTGCATATTTGATGATCGGATATGCATTTCCTGTTCGGCATCTTTCTGGATATTCTATTTTCTACTAAATCTCAGATGGATGGTAATAAATGTTTGTTCAGCAGCAGCTGGTCCCAGATTGTTATCCTGTTGCGAACATATTTTATTTATTCGTCTTCATTTTTTTAACCTCTCTTGGTAGCCTTTCTTTTTCTCAAGGCTTTATACGTAAAATAAAAATGTGTGCTGCTGTATCTGTTCACTTTCCAGTTTCTCTCACTGAATTAAGTGCAATTGTATATATAAAAAAGGCCTCATGCAACCTGTTGTGCATTGTTGCTGATTTAAATATGAACATGAAAATAAAAAAAAATCTTCCAACATTATATAATGCTAGGGCAAATACTCCTCTTCTAAAAGTGTCTTTGTGGAGGAATCTTTAATGTTGACTTTGTACTGAATGAGTGTGTTGCTTTCAAAAGAATTAATCTAGTGCTAATTTGAAAGGGGTAAGGGAAAAATGAAAGGAAGAACTTATCTCCATAAAGTATACTACAGCATCGATGCTCTTCTTATCATAAGTGAAATGAATTCTTTTTTTAAAAAGTGGACTATAATTTTCTGTTTATACTCATTTCAACTGGGTGGCAAGCTTCATCTTATAATCATATCATCCAGATCACTTTAGGTAGCATTTACTACCAAAAACCCTAACAGAATTTATTTATTCTTCTACCTATATATATTTACTAATTATTTTTTCTATTTGAATTTATGTAAACTTAGTGTGAATGAGTCAATTGTTCAAATCCATTATGAAACACCACCAAACAAACTAATAAATAAGAAGAAGCTGCTCTTGACTTCTGACCTCTTGCCTTTGAAGGCAGAATTGAATAGTTGGTAAGGCTATGGTTTTTGGTGACAAACAGATCTAAATTCTGCTGACCACAACCCTCTGACTTAATAACTTTGGAACCTTAATCAAGATATTCAGTATTTCTGAGGCTCAGTTTTCTTAATTGCAGAAATAGAAAACCTTACCTTAGAGTATTGCCTTGAGCCTAAAGGGAAATACTGTTTGTGCATTAGCTTTCAATGACTGCATAACAAATTACCATCAACTTAGCGTCTTAACTCAACACCTATTTTATTATTGCACAGTTCTTTGGCTGTAAATTCAGATAGATTCAACTGGGTCCTCTGATGAGAGTATCCTGAGCTTGAAATGGAAGGTGTCAGGGGTCAGCCTACCTAGGCTCCTAACCAAAAGTTCTGGGGGCTCAGAACACTGCAGTGCCTAACTCCCTCCACTGAAGGATGTCTCCAGGCTCATTCAGGTTGTCACTTGGGTTTGGTTCCCTGTGGGTTTGGACTGAGGTCCTCATTTCCCTGCTGGCTCTTACCCAGAGGACATTTTCAGCTCCTAAAGTCCACCTTCATTTCCTGGCTTGTGGCCCTGTTCATCTTCAAAGCTAGTAATAGCATATTGAATCCCTCTTGTGCTTAGAGTTTTCCAACTTCCCTTCACAGATTCTCCCTGATGTCCTGTTTAATTTGTACTTGTTAGAGTGCATGTGATTATACTGGACTCTCCTGGATAATCCAGGATGCTGTCACTATTTTAAAATCAACTAATTAGTAACCATCATTACATTTAGCAAGTACATGAAGGTAGCACAGGGGCAAAGGTCATGAACCAAGATTCTGCTTACCTTAATTTGCAAAGTAATTAGCACACACTGCTCGCAACAGAGTCAATGCTGAATGTTAGCTGTTTACAGCAGCAAGGAGGACAATACTCCCGTGATGTGTGAGTTTGTACATTCAAATGAATGTGATATTCTGATGGAAATTCCAAGGTGTATTACTGGGATGGTATTTGAGATGTTTTGTTATGAAGTGGAGTGATATCAGAGTATTTCAATGACAACTTTATTCAACAGAAACTGAGTAACAAAAATCAGAGAAGAGCTGTTAATCCTTATACCTCTTCTGAAGTTTACAGGGGCTGAGAGCTGAGTGGTTTGATAATTAGATAGCTTCCTCCTCACAGTTAAGGGAACCTGCATTTCTAAAGGGTTCCACATGAATGAGTAAATGTGACGGGAGACGTTGGTGACAGCAATTTAACTGGATACAGCAAAGAAAGATAGGGGATTTCTGGAAGAGCACAGTTGTCTCACTCAATAGAAAAGAACACTCCAAGGACACTTGTCAAAGAGAGCTAAAAATGGATGCTTTATCCAGGATGAAAAGAAGCAAGGTTAAGTGTAGTGTGTACATGTAATCTAGAATGCTTAATTGGATGTTTAGTAATGTTTGTAATGCTAAAAAACACAATAACTCGAAAGAAAATTAAACAAAAACACAAAAAGGAAAAGTCATGATATGGGAGATGCTGTTGTTGCCTTGTTAACATCCCTTCATCATGCCCCATTACATTAGACCGGGGTTTTTCAATCTTGGCACTGTTGACATATTGGGCAGAATACGTATTTGTTGTGGGAGCACTGTCCTGTATACTGCAGGACATTTAGCATCATCCCTGGTCTCTACCCACTAGATACTAGTAGCACAGTACCCCTGCCCCCCCACCCTCCGCTTATAGAAACCAGCGAGGTCTCCAGACATTGCCAAATATTCACTGAGAACAAAATTGCCCCTGTTGGAGCATGCTAGGCCAAAGATCTACACACAAATGTGTATCAGAATTACCTGGAGGGCTTGTTAAAACACAGCATTGAAGTTCTCATTATAAGTCAAAGGTGCTGCTTGAGAATTGCATTTCCAATAAATTATCAAGTGATACTTACGCTGCTGGTCCAGGGACCATACTTCAAGAACCATTGCTGCAGACACCACAAGTTTCCTTTAACAAACATCTGTCACTTTCCTTGAGGGTTTTCTCCGGTCACATGTATGACCCCCCATCAACTAGGAATGAAATGCCAGGGAATAAATGCCCTCCAGAGTAATTGTCAGCAATGAGGGAAGGGATTTGGTGAATGAATACTTCATATCCCTCAGCTCTCAGGTGATACAAAAGGGAGGCACATTCTTCATAGCACCCCAACCCCAAGGTTTCTGACAAGATCAAGCTACCGTGGCATGTAGCAGTCATCCATTCATTAATTAACCTCTGCTGGCTTCTTTACTTCTCTGTCTCATTTTCTCTGTTCTCTACTGGTGCTTCTTGGGAGTACCTTCAAAATGAACTACTTGCACTCAAATCCTTACCGCATGGTCAGCTGCTGGGTGAAGCCAAAATAAAGCATACATTATAAATATAATTTCTAGCTGATACGGTTTGGCTCTGTTTCCCCACCCAAATCTCATCACGAATTGTAATCCCACATGCCCAGGGAGGGACCTAGTGATTGGATCATGGGGGCAGATTTTTCCATGCTGTTCTGAAGACAGTGAGAGAGTTCTCATGGGAGCAATGGTTTTAAGTGTGGCACTTCCTCGCTCTTTTTCTCTCTCTCTCCTGACACCATATAAGACATGCCTTCCTCTTTGCCTTCTGCCATGATTGTAAGTTTCCTGAAACCACTTCAGCCATGCAGAACTGTGATAAATTAAACCTCTTTTCTTTATAAATTACCCAGTCTCAAGTAGTCACTTTATAGCAGTGTGAGAATGAACATATACACTAGATTTTATTTTTTTTATTTTCATTTATATTTTTGTAGACATGGAGTCTTGTTATGTTCCCCAGACTGGTCTTGAACCTACCACTTCAGCCTCTGTAGTAGTGTTGGGACTATAGGTGTGAGCCACTGAACCTGGCCTAGGTTTCATTTTATTTATTTTATTTTATTTTTTGAGACAAAGTCTCACACCGTCGCCTGGGCTGGAGGACAGTGGTGAGATCTGGGTTCACTGCAACCTCAACCTCCCAGGTTCAAGTGATTTTCCTACCTCAGCCTCCCTAGTAGCTGAGATTAGAGGCACCTGCCACCACCCCCAGGTAATTTTTTTGTATTTTTAGTAGAGACAGGGTTTCACCATGTTGTCCAGGCTGGTCTTGAACTCCTGACCTCATGATTCACCTGCCTTAGACTCCCAAAGTGCTGGAATTGTAGACATGAGCCAATGTGCCTGACCTTTTTTCAATTTTTAACGAGCTGTTAATTTTAAACCCCTTAGTTCAGTTTTTTTTTTTTTTTTACCAGCTGCTAATTTCTAATTTGCCTCCTTTGCCATGGAACATTGGTAGTCTGGAGATACTGTTAGTTGTCAAAAGTGTGACTGGGAGGTGGTGCTGGCATCTAGAAACCCGTGGGGCTACTAACCATCCCACAAGGCACAGGACAGCCCCTACGACAGACTTACCTGGTCCTCAATTTCATTAGTGCTAAGATTGAGAAACTGAGGTCCAAGGAGAAAAAGGAGAAACTAATTTCCAATGAAGATGCATACTCAGAAGTATGCAAGTGTCCTCTCTGAAATTAAAAGCTTGAGGTTCAAGTTCAGAGACTGATAAATTGTGGCCATTCATCTACTTCAAAAATAGTAAGCATATTCATGTCGTTATTTTTTTTTCCTTTCCTGTGAATTAGTATTCCTAGATTTACTTCCATAAGATCTTTGAACTCTTTAAAAGAATAAAAAAGAGCTTTCTCAAAGCAAATGTTCAGTTTGCAATGGATCATCAGACTTGTTCTAAAGAAATACCAAATTAATTTTTGACGTAAGATTGAATTATTGAATTGCCATTATACAGCTGGAAGTTGTTATATTTGGATAGCTGGTTTTAGATTTTCTCATCTGTTTATATTGTATGATTCAAACAGGTTTCTGGATACCTAACACATAAAGCATTTTTGTTAGTGTAATGTTTTGAAATGTTGAATGCTAAAAAAATGTTCAATCAATGCAAGAAAATTAAACTTGATAAATATGTAATAAAAGATAATTGAAGAAAAAAGAATCACTGCATTAGCACCAAGCCCTTCTTTTTAAAATACAGTATTTGAGATAAGTAAACTAGCTTATGGGTCACTGGTTTGAAAAAGGAAAGAAAATGTGGGGAGAGTAAGAGAAGAAGCTTAATTTAAATATTTCTCTATAATTGTAATTTCTCAAAAAAATCAAATATAAATTGGCCACCTTAATTTTTGAACTTAATAGTGTGTTATTTTCAGAAGTTCAACTTTCACAGTGTCTTAATAATCAAGATTTTAGGTCTGGATAATTTTTAATACCATTTATTTCTCAGGAATCTGCTGTCACTTATTGAAGGTGTAAAATTCAGTTTAGTTTTTCTCCTTTTACAGGGAAAAGCCTGAAATACAGCTGGTAATTAGCTACAAATGAGTTTCTTTTGCAACTATTTTACAAAGAAAACTTCTTATTGACATTGGGTTACAGATGGAAATAAGTCGTTTTATGTCATAATACTTGATTTGGCTGAATTCTTGCCTATAAAATCCAGTTATAAAACAATCACTACTTTTGAAACCATAGGTTATTTTTGAAGGATTTTGAAAGATTATTATACAATATTATTTTTCTAGAAAAAATATATTTGTGTGTGTGTGTGTGTGTGTGTGTAAGAGAAAATGAGAGAATAAGAGACTGAAAGTAGAGGGAAAGAAGAGAGAGATGATGGATAAGAGAGGTGGTTAGGGGTATCTAATTAGAAATAGTTTTAAGGGAATGCATTTTTATGAGTTAATTTAAATTGTTAATTTTTTCCTGTGGAAGATATTATCTCTTAGCTGTAAAGTGAGAGATTCTACTAAATATCATCCAGGTGCTATTAAGTAACATTAAATAAGGCCCTCATTTACTAACTGAAGAGATTAGATGAAAAGATATTCTGTGTAAAGTAAGCAAATAGCTATTACATGTACATATTTTGTTGTGATTTATTTTGTTTATTAGAACAAAAGTGTTCAATATTTTTAAAGTTTTGAGATTTCCATCTCTAGAAGGGGAATTAAAAACTAGCATTCTCAGAGACAAAAAAGAGAAAGTCCTCTACATATTATAACTTGGGCATCATGTCTCATTTTTTTATGATTCTGAATAAGAGAGTTAAGCATCCCGAGCTATATTGGGTGGGCTTTTCTCCAAATCCACCCAAAATAGGAAGATGATTGTCATATTTACAGCTTTAGATAAACTGTAATACAAAGTGATTTGCTTTAAGAGTGATTATATATCTAGCTTAGAGATGCATAGTTCATGAATGGAAAATATCATGAGATTTAAATTCCTTTTGGGAGCACAAAATGATAATTAAAACACAAATCACACTAGAAAGAATTTTATATTTACATGTCACCAGATGAGGTCATTTTATAGACTTTGCCCTTTTTTTATTTTTTATTTTTTATTTTTTTGAGGCAGAGTTTCACTCCATCACCCAGGCTGGAGTACAGTGGTGCAATCTCGGCTCACTGCAAACTCTGCCTCCCAGGTTCAAGCAATTCTCTGCCTCAGCCTCCGGAGTAGCTGGGATTACAGGCACCCACCACCGTACCTGGCTATTTTTGTATTTTTAGTAGAGATGGGGTTTCACCCTCTTGGCCAGGCTGGTCTTGAACTCCTGAGCTCATGATCCACTTGCCTCTACCTCCCAAAGTGCTGGGACCACAGGTGTGAACCACTGCACCCGGCTGGCTTTGGCCATCTTAATGCAGTTTATTATCTTTTGAAGGCTACTTTAAAAATCAGGATAGCGGTTTCTATCTAGAATACACAGATCAAAACAAATGGAAACATTTGCCACCTTTGAAAAACCACTCCTCAAATGAATGCTGGGAATTCTAGTGACCTAAAGGAAAGATCAGTTAGAATACTTAGATTAAGGGTGAGCTTTGTCTTGCAATAGCTATGTTACCCAAGGCAAATCAGCCAACTACTCGGAGAAAGAGTAGTCCCATGTGGAAAATGATTGGCTAACTTAATGTAACATAGGTTACCCTGTTGAACAAGAATGATCAGATTCTGCACTCCTCAGTGTGGGAAAACACATGCAGTGAGGTATGCTGCTTCAGCAAGAATGCACTAAACAGTATTACACTGCTTGCAAGAGTGACTGTACACTGGTAAGCATTCAAAATCTGTCAGGAAATAGAGAAGCACTAACTGTTTAAGGAAATGTTTGGGATATTGTGAAGAAGGGTATACATGCACGGTGCTGCTGTTGTTTTGAGTATTGTTATCTGCTATAAGCTGCCATTAGTGGATCAGAATTGCATGGTGAGGCAAAGGTCCAGCTGAACACTGCTTGACTTGATTTGGTGAGGACAAATTCAGTAGAGTGAAAGTCCAATATGAAGAAGTGGAAACAAGCACATAACCACTCAGAATTCAATTTCAAAATTAGATATCGTTATTGTTGACGTACTCATTTGTGGAATGATATTTAATGTAGCAGGAACCATTTTTGAAGTATATCCAAGTTGGCCCAGAATTACTTTTATTCTTTTCCTTTGAAGATGCAGTAAGACAAAGGATGATGAATAATGAAGGGACGGGGGATTACAAGGGCAAGATGGAAATTCAGGTGATTGTGAAGTCAATGGTGGTGAATGAAAGAACAAGGATATGCTTTAAACTGGGATTCATCATAGGTCAGTTTCTTCAATCTCTAATGGCCCAGTCTAGCAGTGTTTTTATTTGAAGGGAATCCAGATGCATTCAAGTAAATGTGATTATCCAACAAATTGGATACAATGAGATTCAATAAGAATTGTTTTCTTTTATATTACCATCATCTATAAGAAAAAATAATACAGGTATCCATGGCTCTTTCAGAGTACTCAGAGGGTTATAAAACATTTTGCTGCTTTACTGTTATGTCTTGTGCTTTACTTGTTTTAGGCTGCATTAAGAGTAAAATTTTTGATACCTCAAGCCAAATTTCTGACGCTTTGGTTTAATGAGTGGGACAAGAATATTGAGATGAAAGTGTAACACATTCTTTTTACTTCTAAAGCATGAGACCCATTTTCAATGTAAAGCATAAAGCCAGGAACTCTTCTGGCTACTAGATAGCATGTATTTATTTTTATTTCAGTCCTGCAGCTACAGGGCAAAAATGAGAGTGAGAAAAAAAAGGGAGAAGCCAAATAATATAACTGTATTTCATTTTCAATTATCTGTTTTTGGGGAAGACAGGAAAAGGGTATTAGTCAGTGTTTAGACTGTAGTTTTTTGTTGTTGTTGTTGTTTTTTTAACATATATACAAAAAAATCCCAACATCTTTCTGATTGATAAAGTGAATAAGGTTAGAATGAAAAGCAGGAAGTATTTTTCAATCACACCATTTTCTTTTAAAACAAAGTCAACCCTTAAGGGACACTGAGGCCTTAGCCTGTGTGTTCAGGGCATAACAACAGAATAGAGTAACATTAATTTGAAGATGAGAATGTTCTTACTCCTTAGAACTGGGCATATCTTTCCTGCTTCTCTTTCACAGCTGTCACAATAAAGCTGAATTTTAAACAGTTGTAAACAAAGCATTTGAACCTATGAGAGAAAAATTATAGAGACAAAACCAAAATCCACAAGTCAAATCTGTTACGGTATAATGTGGATCAAGAAATTGTTTAGATAAACCCCAAAAGATATATAACATTTAATTTGACAGCTTTTCCAAGAAAGCAACCTCATTGATTTAGGTTTCAATATGCTAACCCAATTCTGGAAAATTCAGGCTATAAGTATTTAGTTGAACTGAAAGAAAGTTAACTGCTGTTTTAATTTTAAAGGATATTGCAAAGGTTAGTGGTATGTTTTTATGAGCATAACATGCACAATTACAGCAGGGATGATTGGTCAGAGTGGATTATATTTTACACATAATTAGTTTA
Organism: Sapajus apella; assembly: GCF_009761245.1. Classification (NCBI taxonomy): domain Eukaryota; kingdom Metazoa; phylum Chordata; class Mammalia; order Primates; family Cebidae; genus Sapajus; species Sapajus apella. Next base: position 25,853,511 of record NW_022436963.1, read on the forward strand.
GACATGTGTTGGAGCCACTTAGTAGAGGAGAATGTGGCTGGTTTTGCTAATACTTGATTCAGCTTTGGCATATTCATTTTTAAAAAGCATCTGCCTTTGACTTTTCATAGTAAAGCAGTTTTTGTAATAATATTGGGTAAATAAATAACTTCCAAAGCTATATGTTATCTTAAGTAATGTATGTCATTATTGATTTTTTTCCAGTAGTAAGAAAGTTGATAGTTGGAATTGTATGTAGTTGCCATAGTAACACGCACCAGTCCATTTATCTTGAAGTGGAAGCACACAATTAATCTGTTTTTAAACCTATTTTACTATGAGAACGTCCACAGAATGCAATAACAGAGATCTGTAGTCCTGATAATTTTTGTCATTTTTTAACTGCAACTGTCTAAATAATCTTTTCAGATTAAAAAATGTTAATTAGTAGAATTATTTTAAACTTAAGAATAAATAAACACATTTTTCTGTAAAAAAAACAAAGCTTCCAAAATATTCAGAGTCCTTTGTATTATTTTACATTTTATGGAGTTCATTAATATTCTACACAAACAAATTTTAAATATATGAGTCTTTTATTACTTTTACATTATGCATTTATTTAAAATGAAAATAACATTCAACTTAAGGTGGCAAATGTAACATGGCTCCAGAATATATTAACATATTTTATTTTTATATCATGTATTATTCGGCTTAAATTTGCATGTGCATATGTCTCTATTTCTGTGTTAATGTGTAGTTTTCTCTCACAAAAACTACTCCCGGTATTCATCAATTAATGTTAAATGAGGTTTTTAATGTTTTTGATAAGCTGATGTTAATCTATATTTCTAAAACAGGGTCACAAAATTAAATGGCTATATGAGTTAGCCAGGCAATGAAAATCAGTGAAATGGTCCAGATGGAACACGACAATGAGCAATGTGGCCTGGAAATCAGATGGCCAGAAGAGAGGTGGCAGCTCCACCTTGAACCCCTGTGAGTACTGATGTATGCAATGTGCATCCAAACTTTTCCTGATTTTTAAGAGAAGTCAGAATTTTGAATGCCGATATAAAGTCTGTTTGCATATAAATCCAGGAAACCAAGGCAATCGAATTTTTGAAGAATACAGCAGGAAGGGTCATAATCATCTGCAGTTTTCATCTGGATCACCAGCTGTCATTCTGCGTATCCTACTTACCTCAAGGGGCAACTTCAGTCTTGAAAACAGAACATCATAAGATGTTGGTGCCACTTGATCCAACTGGAAAATACCAGCATTTACATTTTTATTTTACAGATGCAGAAAGCAGTATTTAACTGACTGGCTGTCACTCACATCATGAGTCAGAAGCAGCCTTAAAAGAATGGATCCCTTCTGCTATTTAAAAATATAATCTTGGGTCTAATGATTGAAATTACATGTTTGGATCATTGAGGAATAATGAAATACTTTGGACTTGAGCTATGTGGGTAAATGATTGAATGATGCAAAGGAACTTTGGTTGTGGAGCCTGTGTACAGAGACAGCGCAGGGAATGTCCAGTAATACTATTGTTACCTTAGATTCTATGTTATGCATTGAAATAATCATGGTTCCATGGTTGTATTTAGTAAGTCACTTTAGAAAGCAACAGTTTTGAAATAAGAAGCTCTGGAAATGCCAGGCTAGAGCTTTGTTGTGGCCACTAGGTACAGGGGACAGGAAGGAAGGAAAAGTGAACAGAAAGAGTGGAGGAAACACCGCATGTGGCACAGTTCCAGAAGTCCCTATGCTTGCCCTTGGGTAGAGGTGGCATCTACCACTACTAACTCTTTTTTGGCTCTTCTGTTTCCTCTGATTTTTATAAAATCAGCCTGATATATTACTTCATAACAGAGTTATGAAAAAAGATCTTTGGAATCCCAACCTTTGAAGCTCTACCCTCCCTTTACTCTAAAGGTCAGTCAAGGGCGTACATAGAGATTTCTGACAAAATATTAATAGAATGTGAATTGTTGCTAGAGTCGGATTAATTAAGCCATATGATAGAGCTTCACTAAATTTCTTAAGGTCAGGAGTGAGGGCTTTGTTAAAGAAAATATTTTAAAGTAGCCTCAGTAGCATATTAGAAAATGTGATGAATTTGGAGGTTGTGGTCATAAATTTGACTTGGAACTCTGCCATTTTTTACCAACTGGGTGATATACAGCAAGTCACATAGCTTCTTGTGCTCTTTGATAACTATGTATCTTCAGATGCATATGTCATGAGTTTTTGTGATTGTTTCTAAAATATCTTTTTTCTTTTATGAAAATAAATCTATGCTTATTATTAAGAATAGATAACTTCATTATCTAATGTGAACTATTGTATTAGAATGACTACTATAAAGAACAATGCCATATTTCAGATACTTTAAGGAATTTTTATATAAAAATATAAAAATCTAATAGAGAAATGAACTCACAATAAAAGTCAGTCTACAATAAATAAATCATATAATATTATTCCAGACAATGAATTATTGAAGTGATTGAATGAAACAAAATAACTTCTAAAATAGTTAATATTCTTTAACAATTTTACACCATATTCCCATAAAACGTAAGCTGTACTTCTTACAAAAAGCATAACTTAAAAAATTCTAAATTTGAAATAAGTTCAAATTTACAAAAGGAAAACAAAGAAGTTGCAAACATAATATGTTGATTTCCCATATACACTTTACTTCTCCAAATGTTGTCTTACACAGACACAGTACAATTTATCAAAATCAGATCATTAATGTATCCAATACTATTAACTGATTTTTCAGATTCTACTCACAATGTTCTAATTGTCCCATTCATATCCTCTTTCTAGTCCAGTATCCAATTAAGGATCTTATATTGCTGTAAGTTTCATGTCTCCTTAGGCACATACAATGAAAAGAATTTCTTAATCTTTCTTTGTCTTTATGTCACTTTATCTTTCAAGAGTACTGGCCAGTTATTTTTTAGAATTTTTCTCCATTTGGCTTTGTTTGAGAATTGCTGTGATTTGATTGAGGTATTGCTGGCCAGAATATCCCTGGTGTGAATGTTGTGTCTTTCCTGGCACATCATATTAGGAGGTACATGAAGTCAACATGCCTCATTCTGGTTACTTTAACTTTGATCTCTTGGTTAAGGTAACTTTAATTTTTAACCGTGTAAAATAAATGAAAATTATCAACATTTCAGTCTTCTTTAAAAAAAATTTAGCAGTACATATAACTCCTAATTAGGTGCTATCTGAAATTGAGCCTAATATAAAGTATAATAATTGACCCTCACTAGACAGGGGATTCTAATAAAATATCATTATACATTTTGGTAAGCTTATTAAAACTTAATAATAGTATAAAATAAAAACATTAATTCTTTCTATACTTTGATACTTTTGTTACTATTTACATGGAGATAAAAATAGTCTTAGCTACATTATGGAGAAATCTAAATTTAATTTATAAAGTTTAATATAGCTTTAGTAAAAGAATATTGTGACACATGAGAAGTATTTGAGCAAAAATTTTCTTTGCTAATTTTGCTTTTTAAGATTGTTTCAGAGCTGTGATATCCATTTCACTATTAAAATGTGGCTTATGACTAGTAATTTCTTAGGTGTTCTGTAACACATCTGTAAAGGTTAAGTGACATTTTCTTCCATCTTCTTTGATTCTACTAGTGTCTCTGATGATTTTCCCCAAATCATAAAGCAGGCTTTCAGACATTTTCAGGACATTGATACAATGCCCCTTAAAGGTGTTTCCTTGGGTTTTGATTTGCAGCTGCTTCATAGACTCCTGAGGGCTATGTCCCATTTCCCCAGGGAGAGTATCTCCTCATCTTGCAGTTGGAGAGATGTTACTTCTTATATTTAGAGATGAAAACAGTAAAATAGAGGTTTGTCTTTAAAGGGAAGCATTCACAGCTCATTTTAATGCTTGGCCTTTCAAGACAAGATAAGAAGCTAAATAAAACATTTTTCTATAACAACCGAATTTCCACATTGGTAAGTCTTTTCTGTATCTTTCATAATAATTAATTAGCAAGAACGAAGTTATGATTCAGAAGCCCATCTGATGAAAGTGAATTGAGGTTGGATTTTTTTTTTTTAATGCATCTCTCAAACAGCTAACCAGTAATAGTCTCACATGTCTTCTCAGTCTGAGAGTCCTCAAAAGCCTGTGCTTACTTAATGACATTTGTTAATCTCTGAGTAGACTGAACATACATGTATAATTATAGGGGTTTGGTAATAAAATAAGACAAGTGTTTGTAGCAGTTTACAAAGTGCTTTTATATACCCTTGTCATCGATATCATCACATTATTCTTTGCAACGGCAATCGTGGGAGATTTTATTACTGCTATATTATAGAGAAGGAAACAATGTCTGAGTGAGGAAATGATTTGCTGAAAATCACACAATTATTCAAGAGATATCCTTGAGACTTAAACCCAAATCTTCTGACAGGAAAAGCTGCCATCTTATCATTATGCTACCCTGCCTCTTTTATAGGAGTCATGGTCAGCTTACAAAGTAGGGCTCTGAAGACTCTTTACTTTTAGACCTCTTCAAATGGGATTGGCATAAGGAAATGATGAGATTATGTTGAATTTACTTCTCTGTCTTCAGATGACTTTCATATTATCTCCCATTGAGATCTCTCTTCTGAGCTACAGAAACACATACCCAATTGCCCACTTAATATCTTCCTGTGTATGTCTGAAAGACATCTCAAAATTAATATATCCCAAATTATCAACCCCCTTCCAATCCCACCAAATCTGTGTCCTCTCTCAGTGAATATCACATCATGTGGTATTCTATGAACTCTAGTAACAAGAAGGAAACACTGACATCTCCTTCTCCCTCCTTCTCTTCTTCCCTCACCATAGCCAACATATGAAAATCCTGACAATTTTAACTCCTAATTTTTTTTCAAGTCTGTACTCTTTCCACATCTCCATTTCGATCATCCTAAACCAGATGATCATCATCACAGCCTGGACTCCTGCCATAGCTTTATGTTTGGAGCTCCTACACCCGTTCTGGCCATTCTCCAAAACATTTTCCACTCTGTGGATAGAAGGTTTTTTTTGTTTTGTTTTGTTTTTTTAATGCAGATTTGATCCTGCTTAAAACACTCTTTGGCTTTTCATTGCTCTTTGGATATATCCAAGATCAAATCCTTAACAAGGCTTATAAAACCTTGAATTGTTTGGCACCTGCCTAATTTTTCAACATCATTTCATATCCATCCAAAACAAATTCACAATTCCCAGGCTACCTCCCTCAATGGTAACTGCCCATCACCCTCCTGGCTTTCTTTTTTTACCCCGAGCAGGTTAGTTTCCATTGCACCTCAAGATTTTAGCAAACCCTGCACTTCTGCTTGGCATGTTCTCGTTTTCCACTAACTTTTACCTGTTTCATTTCTATTATTTTTGCTTGGATTCCAGTATAATCGTCCCTTCTTCAAGGGACTCTCCCCGGCCTTATAAATGCAGTCATATCCTCCCTCTAATGGGTCTGTGGATCTGTACCTAGTACCCACCACTCACAGTTGTAGTTATCATTCACTTCCGGGAGTCAATGTCTCTCTGCACCTCTCAAGTGTGATTTCCATGAAGGTTGAAATGTTGTTTCTCTTACCTGGCTCACCTTTGTGCCTCCTCTCCATCTACTATCACCCCTAACCAAATACCTAACACATTTGGTGAAAGGATGAGTATAAAAATACCATTTTCCCTGGGACTTTTTCATTTCGCTGGGGAAAGCTATGTTCCAGTGCAGGAAGAGAGGACTCCAGTTGTTGGGCCAGGTTCAGTAAAATATTTATCCCAAATAGCAAATATAAACAGTAGAGAGAGTGAAGTGCAATCCTGTAGGAAGCAAAATCAAAAGTCAGAAGACTGGTGAGCAGATATTAACAAATGAGGACAAGATTAGGTTATAAACTGAGCTGAGATTCAAAACCAGGAAGTCTGGTGATGAGATAAAAAAAATCTCATTATCATTAGGCTTGATCAACCTTCTTTGTTCCTTTTTGAGGTTTTTTTTTTTTTTTTTTTTTTTTGTAATAGCTCTGTAGTTTTTGCTTTGGAGAACGAACCCTTCTACATTTCAGGCTGTCTTGGAAACGTAATAGACCAAAAATAGTCAGGCTCTTCCTAGTTTAAGGCCAAACTGTCTCTCTGAAATTTTTAATCCTGAGTGAGATGACTCAACTACAAAACATGTTTGGAATTAATTCATTCCTTTCATTATGCCTTGAAGTCACAGAGCATTAATTCTGCTTACCTAGATACTTGAGTACCTTGGCTCTTGTTCTTTCTGAGACAAGCTATTTAGGTTTCCCTTGATTCCCATATTCTTCCAATAAATGCTTTTACCTATTTATCTATTTTATCTATTATCTATCTATCTATCTTTCTACCTACCTATCTACCTACCTACCTATCTGTCAATGAACTGTCTAGGCTTACAATAGTTAATGCTAGTTTCTGTTGCTTATGGTAATTTGCACATTAAAGTCACTGTAGGATTTAGTCTGTGAATGAATTGCAGGAAATTGATGCACATTTTTGATTAACAACCCAGTTCAAAACAAGTGAAAAAGATAAGCTGGGATGAAAACTATAAATGACATATGAAAAATTAGCACAATTTGAGGGATAAAATACATGCAAAATATGCCTTCTGTGGGAGACAATTTTCTTTCATTAAAAAACTGTAACAAATTAAATTTTTCTGGCAAGTAGACACGTTTTATTTTTATATGTATTTTAAATGGAATTATAATGGATGATATATTCAAGAAGATTGACAAAACTGCTTTGACAGCTCAAAGGAATAAAAGTTTAAAGGGAAAAATCAGCCCCCATTATGATATTCTGTGGCACAGAAAGAGAAGAAGGTCTGGCAGGGGGTCCTCTCAAGCTGAGACAGTGCCCCCTGACCATGTGGAAAATTGAATCCCTTTTTGTTTTAAATGCTGTTTTCAACTTTAGGATGAAACTTCCAAATACTTCCATTTAGTTATCAATCATTTTTGGGTTTTGAAAAAAAAAAAAAGCCATTTGTGTACTCGCTTGTTTTCTGCTTAGTTTACTTAGAAACTCTTAGTTTCTGCTCTCGATGTCATTCTCATTTCAGGAGCTCCCCTATAGAAGTTAGAGTCTAGAGAACAAAGTGATGCCCTTATGCTAGCTGATGATCCATATTCATAGGCATTTAAAAGAATAGCACAACAGAAATTACTATTTAAATGAATGGTACCCTGTCTTAAAGACAAAGGCCTCTGGTGACTTCTAGATTAATTCAATATACCTTAATTACTGTGCACTAGAAAAAGTTTATTGTTGATGTTATGGAGCAAATACTCTCAGAATTTCTGCCCCTTGAAAATCTTCTACAATTAAAGTTCTGGTTGTTAGTTATTTGCCTAAAATTGATTAAAGAATGACAGTATTTACATGATTATTTAATTTTGAAAGTTATTCATTAATTCTGCAGTATTGGGAAACCCACTCTATATCTGGCATTGCACTGGACACTGTAGTTATGAAGATTAGTCAGATGAAGTCTATGTCATCAAGTAAGTCAAAGTTTAATTTGGTAGAAAGAAATATACCTGATGTATTCAATATGATACATTTGGCTACAAGAAACAGAAAACTGGATTCTACTTCATGCATAGTAAAAGAAAATTCAACAGATCAAAAGTGAGAGCAATGCATCAGATTGCTTTTCATCATTTCTTTCTGTCATACTTAATGTGCTGTCTTTTTTCATAGACTTGTGCGTTCCATAGCATCAAGATGACCGAAGCAGCTCCATGCATACAATCCTCATGCAATAGTTTTCAAAAGCCAGAAGAGAGAAGGAGAGTCATGGGTCATCACTTCCTAAAGTTTTTTAATTTAATAATTTTAAAGTAAGAAAAATTGCCCAGACACCTTCAGACAGGCCTACTTTATTTTTCTTTAGTCAGAATTGTGCCCGATAATCATTTCTAAACCAATTATTAACAAGGGCAATGGAAATACTGACTTGTGTTTCAGTAGTCAAAATTTACCCTCTGGTGTTGGAAAGAGACCCAACATCAATTGAAGTGCATGACTACATGATTCTTGAACAAATGCAAATAAAGAGGAAAGTATGAATTGGATTTGTGTAGCTAACTGAAAGTCTACTACATGTAGAAAATTGTAATTCGAGATGAGTAGTGCTATAAAAGATAAATGTACAAGATCTATAAAATTTTGTTAAATAATTTGAGAATGAAAAATCTTTTTTATTTCTAAGTTGATTAGTTATGACTATAAGTGCAAGAAGAATTCACAGAAGGCTGAAAAAAAAAATCTTAAATCTTGGCCAATTCTTGTCAAAGCATAATTTCTTCATTAATAAACACCTCTTTTCCAGTGGAATGAAAAAAAATTAGGGAAAGAGAAAAGGGGAAACAGAGTTTCTTGCTCTGTTCTATCTCTGAATCCATATCAATTATTAATGTCATGTAACAATGTCTAAAATCTGGTTGAAAATTCTCATGAGTGTATTACGAAACTTTAATGAGATATCTGTATAAATGTAAGTTGTGGATTTTAAGTTCCCATACAAATATAATATGTATTCATGCATGTATATATTATACCTGTGTCTCTGCCCATACATCTTTTTCTCTGATCAACACATTCAGTCAATGCCACATCTATTTTTACAATGTCCTTTGTTAACTAATGCTGTGTACTAAATTCACAGTGCTACTTACAGCCAATTTCATCATAATTTACAGAAAATCAAAACTATCAAGAGAATACAAAATCAAAGTGACTTTTTGGCCAGATATGACTACAACATCTAAATTGTATATTAACACCTCTGTGTTCCACAGACAAAAATGTGAATCTCTGCTGTATTATGGTGCTTTAAAATGGAAATAAGAAGCCACTTTTCAGGTAATTATGCACTTGTCTTTGCCTTCCTGGTGCAAGCTTAAAGTCTGGGGATTTTTTTCTTTTTCTAACAGGTACTAACTTTCCTGTTCATACAATAAATGCTAGTCAAGAAAATTCTTGCGGAGAGACATGAGGCCATATGTTATGCTTTCAATCATCCAAGTCCTCAAAATACCTTTTATTTACATTTCTTTTTTTATCAAACGAGCCAAAATTGCCTATTGAGATGGTCTTATCCCTCCAATATAATCTGATAAGCACTAAAGAGACCAAGAATTTACACATAGGAACTGGCTGCCTACAATAACTGTATAAAAACAACATCACAAAATTATCCACAACTTGTTAACTATCAAATCACATTCTTATTAGAAAAGTTTTCTTTCTTAAAATCTTAGGCAAAGTAAGCTTTTCTTGGGGATGTCTAATAAATGGTACAGAAAAAAAGAAGAAGCTGAATTTGAAGGATATACAATTTTCATGCCCATGTATTATCCTAAATATTAGATTAATCTTTCAAAAGGTACCTAATCTTATTGAATAAAATCCAGATATTTTCAGTTGCGTTGTAGCCCTTGAAGATTACAGGGAAATGAGTCCCTCTTCTTAGTCATCCCAGGCAGCTATGAACTTGGAAGTGAGAAATAATTTTTTTGAGGAAAGAAAGTAATCTTATGTATCAGAGAACAGACATATAAATCCTTGCTAAAGCCATAGGATGGGATGCATGAACACATTCAAAGACTGTATGAATTAAAAGTTTTTGTGGTGATGGGATGCTCATTCTTAGAAGTTCATAAAATTGAGACCACAGAGACAAACAGTGGCAATCTTCATCCCAAAACTTGGACAAGTAGAACCCTGGCAGGAAAATTAACCATCAGATGGATGTGGTAGATTATCAGATTTTGTTGCCATCTTACATTCGAATCATTCAATTGTATTGCTGTGATATTTCTAGTTATGTACCATTATTGGACTTCTGACTTTATCAGTCAATCAGCAGCTCAATCCCAAGGAAATGACCTAAGATACAATCTTACTTTTTACAGTGGCAGCTTTACCAAAGCAAATACTAACTTGGGAGGACTTGACTATGTGGTCATGTCTTTTCTAGGCCTCAACCCACTGGACATTTCCTTTCATGCAGGCTTTGAATTTCTATAGGATATTTTGCATTGTCTTCTGAAATTGAAACCTTACTTAAACCCACTTTCATTTTATATACCTGCAGCTCTGCTGTGTAATTTTTTTTACTTTTTTAAACCTAGAATGCCAATTTTTCTACTTCTGCATTTTCTTCCTACAGAAAATCTTACCTTCTGTCAATCCTGGTTGCACATCAGAATGAAATCTGGACAATTATAACATCCACTGAAATCAAGACAGCTTTCGTTCCGTTATTCATTTTGTACTCCATAATATGTCATTTTCTAGTGAAAATGTATTTATAACTGATTTTTTCTTCCTGATTGTCTCAATGACACTAAGGGAGCCCCACTTAAGTTATCGGGGCACATATCTTTCTTACTAGATTACAGTCTACTGAATGTTCTTGCATAGCATTATATGAATAGAGGTATAGATATTATCAACATCTTTTACCAAGTGCTTAAAAAGTTAGGTGTCTTTCAGCTTTCAGCAACATACTCAAATAGGCTTATGTCAAGAAGGAAATTAGGGGTTCATGTTTAAAATCAAAAAGGTATATTGTCTTCAGACTCAGCTATATGCAGATACTTAAATAATATTGTTAAAAATCTTTCCGATTCCTTCTCTGCACCTGCATTTCCGTTTTTCCCCCTCCACTCATAGGCAGTCTAGTTCCATTGGTAATCCCCAGTATCTCCAGGCATATATATTCTTAGCTTTAATAGCAGAAAATTTCATCTTTCTAGAGAGCTTCACCAAAAGTACCATGGTAAAGACTCATTGACTATGAATGGCCAAGTCAGATTCACAAACTCACACCTGGGACTTGGTATAGATTCAGCCCCAGAATAATCGTGGGGTCAGAAAGTGGAGTATGGATGGAGTCTTAAGAGAATGGAGATTCTGTTACAAAACATGATGAATAGAGGGTAGGAAGTTCATAAGCAGATTTTTTTTCACGTTCAGGCTGCCTTTCTTTTCTTTTTCTTTTTCTTTTTGTGTTTCTTTTTAAGTCCTGGGGTACATGTGCAGATCATGCAGGTTTGTTACATAGTTACACACGTGCCACAGTGCTGGTTTGCTGCATCCATCACTCCATCATCTACATTAGGTATTTTTCCTAATGCTATCCCTCCCCAAACCCCTCACCCCCTGCCATTCCTCCCCTAGTCCCCCACCCTCCAGGCTCCAGTGTGTGATGTTTCCCATAATTGGCAATGATAAAGAAATGGCGTCTGGTATGCTGGTGTAAATCATAAGCAAATTTACACTGCCCATTATCCCAGATTATCACTGCCAATTATCCCAGCCACTCTCGTGGTGAGCAATTGCTTGCAAACTTCAATCAGCTTTGTGAAAGTGCTACTAAGATAGCCTCAACTTAGATCCATATCCAACACTCTTAGTTCCTGCCTTGGGGCTTCTCTGACTCCATGGTACCAGGTGCCCAGAGGAAGCTATCCAGCACTCAAGCATGTGCAAGCTGGAGAAGAAAAGTAGTTAACCCCTTTGGGTTACACTTGATTAACAGGGACATGAGCTAGTGGATTAAATACCTCTGCCTTTTGTCCACAAGGAACCTGCTAGATTGAGTATTAGTCACCCTTAGCCCTGAATTATTGTGTTGGTTTTCCTTCCTGTCTCTCTTTCCTGATATCTGAATCGTTCTCTCCATATTGTATCGATATGCAAGCAACTACCTTAGTATCCCCCTGGAAAACCCAAGCTATGACAACAGGTACCAGAATTGGTCCAAGAAAGGAGAGCTTCCGTATGGATTTTGCAGCTGGATCACCCATGGGCATATGTGAGTGTGGTAGGAATTAGTGAAGGAATTACTTTGGCCTGTGTTAGGACAGTGGTTACTAAGACTTTCCTGGGTGGATTAGGAAGAGGCACATGTGAAAGGATCAGCAATGAGTTCTGAAGTAGGCAAGATGCTTAAATAGTGTGGAAGCAATCACAGTTGTAAAAAGTGAGTAGTGGTTTTGGAAATCTTGAAAAAAAAATCAAATGATAGCCTAAGACACTAACACGTTCAATAAATGTCTCTGTTAGAAGAAAATATCCACCCATGTATATATAACATTGGTTTCCCCTGTTGCTTTGCTTATTTCTTTGTTTTTATTGTGAAATATTTTATATACATAGAAAATTGCCTAAAACATACACATACAGTTGTGACAATAGCTAAATAACGAATGACGATAGCAACGCTTCCTAAGTAAAGAAACAAAAGACGATGAGCTCTTTCAAAGCCCTTCTACCATGCACATCATGTGGTACTTAGGTCTTATCTCCTTTAATAACCTACTCCCCCAGCTCTAAGTAAACTTGCCCTGCCTTTTATGGAAATTATTTCCTTGCTTTTATTTTTAATTTTACTAGTCATTATAGTTCCCTAAGCAAATAAACTTTAATTATGTTTGTTCTTCAACTCCATTCTGTTTAGCAACATAATGTTTCAGAAATTTACCCAGGGCTTGTTGTTATTCTTCCAGCAGACTTATAGGAGTTGTCAATTATTGGCATGTTTTCTGTTTGTTCCAAGCCAATATCATACCAGTGATTAAATATTCATAATGTAGACTCCTGGACTAATCCATATAGTTTTGTGTAGCTGTGGCTCACCTCTTTTTGTTGCTATTTAGTGTTCCATTCTACAAGCACAGCACAATTTATATGTCCCCTGTATTGTGATGGACATTTTGGCTATTCTTGTTTGGAGGCATTATGCATAAGGCTGCTACCGACCTTCTTGTCCTTGTATTCTGGCACAAATGGATAGGAATTTCTCTAGGGTATATATCTAATACTGCCTTAGGGTTTACATATCTTCAACTCTAACAGGTCATGTTAAATCATTTTCAAAATGTGGTTTACATCCCCACCAATGATATATGAGAGTTCTTAGTTCCATGTGATCACAAACCTATGGCATTGTAAGGCAGTGTAATTTTTGTTGATCCAATGGAGTGTATATTGATAATCACATCACAATTTTAGTATTTATCTTCCAAGTTGCCAGTAGGTGAAAAGCTTTTAATTTGTTTATTGGCCATTGGCTTTCTTTTCTCGTAATTGTCCATTTAATTCTTTTGTACATTTTTAAAATTAAGCAGTCTGTAGTTTTCTTAATTACTTGGAGGACTTCCTCATTTATGAGTTCCAAATACACTCTCCCACACTGTGGCATGTCTTTTTATTCTTGACTTTGGTTAACTTTTTGCTGAAATACTTCATGCCAGAGCTAGCATCAATGACTGTATGCATTAATTTTTTTCCTCACTTACAATGCAAATACATTATTCTTATTTTGAAAGAGTTGCACACCTAAGGGTTAGCTTACCTGCAGGATGAATAATGAGTCCTCAGCTTAACAGTCTTCATATATACTGAATGATGGGCTTAGTGAGGAAAATAGATTTAGACAATCTCTCGTCCATATTCTATGATTTAATTTCACATTGCTTCTCTGAAAAGGGCTAAATATGCAATTGCTTATGAAATGCTGTGCATGTGTGTGTGTGGGTTTATGTTACTGATTTACCCTTGGAGGACAGAAATAATCCCTTGTGCCTAAAAACATATATGCTTCATTATTTGGTCTCATTTTTTCTGTTTCCTAAAAGGAAATAACTGCGTCCTCTGAAGCTGAAAATGAAAAACTGAGTAACTGGGGGAAGAAGGGGGATGGGCTTGGAACTTACAAGCTGTGTTTCTGGATGCATCACAACATTTTCGAGAAAGACGTTTTGGTGTCCCTGTGGGTATATTAGCAGTCTTTAACTCCATTCCTCTATAGCTACTCAAGCGAGGGACAAGCAGGTATGTCAAGACCACATGTGACATATAAATTACAAGTTCCCCTGCCCCTCTAAAACTTTATTCAGCATCAACCTTGCACCAATTCACTGTGGCATAATAGCTGATAATTTATTAGTGTAATTTGAAGGAAGCAATTCTGCCTTGTGATTATGGTAGTAAATAAAAGATTCAAATCCTTACTGACCCACCATTAAATTCAGCTTTACTTTTTTCTTTTTCCCTTGATGTTGTTTATGGAAGGAAGGAAGCAGAGTCCAAGGAAGGTGACAGATATAAAGAAATGCAAGTGATTGCAAAGGACAAAGACAATGGCAACACAAATAAAAGAAATTATCGAAAGGAAATAAATGTAAGTTCAAATTTTAGAATGCTTTTATTTATTTCACTTGTGAGGAAAAGGGCTTTGGAAAATGAAGTTATGTCATATAGTTTGGCAATATAATGGACAGGAGAAATGATAGACTGATGAAAGCCTAGAAGGAAGACTTGGACGGAAATTACTTTATGATTTCATGATTAAGATACTTTGAAGAAGTATTCACTTTTGTTGATAGACGAGATATATTGGTGTGAGCCAGGGGATTCACTGGAGGCTCTCTCTCTCAGTAAAATATCTGCCCTGCAGACTGCAACAGCAGCCACAATTGGGCAGCAGTTAATTATACTTTTCCTTGGGAATTTAAAAATCGATATCCTTCCAATTATTCTTTTAGGCTATAGAACTCAAGTGGAAATGATAAAACCTTTGTGGATATGGAAGGGTGTGCAAATACTGAGACTGCCAACTGGATCCCATCAAAGTTTCCATTAGCCAAAGGTCTGGATTCCAGTTCAGATCAATTTAGAGATCAAGTGAGATGAATGTAAATCTTTATCCACAGATGATAGCATCATCTGAAGTGGAAACTAGGGGTACATACAACTTAACAAGTGTGTTAGGCTCAGGAGCTGAATAATTTGTGACTTTGGTGAAAATAGAATTCCATCTTACTAACACTACATTTTGCTTCTATATAAGGATTCAGAATAAGTGATGATAATAATAGTGATTTTGTTACAATGATATTCCTGCCAAGATTAACATTCAGTTTAACTTAGTTAACTCTATAGTAAAACAATACCCTGCATGAAAGTTTGTTCACTAAATATTTGTTTCAGCAAGTATTAACATAATATAATTTGCATCTATCCAGAATTGTTTTTATTTTATCATGAGATTTAACATACTAGCTTACTTTTTTTCATAACAACCATGTGAGGAAGACAATTATTACAAATGAGGAAACTGAGGCAGAGCCATGAAGTAATTTTCCCCGTGCTACACAGGTACTAAATGGCAGAACTGTGACTAGAAGGCAGAATTCTTACTCTCTAAGCCAGTGTAATGTCTTTACTAATTTTTCCACAGAACAGGAGGTTAGTAATGATAAGCTGCAGCTAATAGGCTAATATGGCCATGTTAAAGATGGATTATCAAATACATAATATTTACCTGCACCTAATAAGTACTCAGTACAGTCATCAATTGGTATTTATGGGGTTTGGTTCCAAAATCCCTATTCATATCAAAATCCTCAGATGCTCAAGCTCCTGATATAAAAATGGCACAGCACAGTATCTACAAATAACCTATACATATTCTCCATTTTACTTTAAATCATCTCTAGACTATCTATAATGCCTAATACAATGCGAATGCTATGTAATCAGATGACATACTGTATTGTTTTCAAATTATATTTTTATTGTCATACTGTCATTTTTTAATGTTTTATTTCAAATATTTTTGATCCATGGTTGGTTGACTTCTCAGATGCAAAACCTACAGAAACAGAGGGAATTGTCTTCTCATGTGATACTCTGCTGTTTCCATCTGGGACCTCCCTTCAGTTTCCAGTTTGGTCCCTAATCCCTGACTTCCCAATTCTGCCCTCCATTCTGCCAGCCACTCACACTCAAATAGCAGTCAGACTTAACTCTCCCTGAAGGTTATGTAATAAAATTTCTTCAAGGAGTATTTGCATTTAACAGAAACCTAAGAGATCCTTCAAGACACTAATGTCCTGTGAGTTCGTCAGAGGAACTTGTCAAGCACCACTCACATCATGAAATTTATAAAGAGAAACCATGGAACAGTATTTTACTATTTCACATCTATGAATCAGGTGAAAAGAAGGGACTGATAGCTCTTTCTTCCTCCTCTTCAATTTAATGTATATGTTTGTAGACTGATGGAAACGAAAGCCATGAGATTTGGAGATGGAGTCCAACCTCTGCCTTTTCCTAAGCTGGGTGACCATTTCACTTTTATTTTCTCGTGTAAAAAAATGTTGCCTTAGTGCCTATGCTGCACAGTTGTGAATGCCAAGAAGAATCCCACTTGAACATGATGGAAGGGTACCATGTTTCCTTTTCCTTTGCAATTAATGTCCTTGTTTGACCTATCCAGAAGTATACCTTTTAGGTGACATTTAATGGAATATTTGTGTATCTGACAGAAAGAAGTGTCAATACTCCAGCAACACCAGTCCTGAATGATATTTAAAGTCAGGTACTGTGAGCTAGGAATGAATGGTACCAAGTGTTTTACATGTAACATTTAGTCCTCTGAACACCCTGTAATGCCTGCCTTCTAGAGAAGGAGGCAAGTCTGGAGTGTTAAATAATTTTCTCTTTGTCACTCAGTCAAGAACTGGGTCTTGAACTCAGATTGTCTTCCCCTAAAGCCCAGAACTTGTTAATCTTACAACCAGGACAGTTAGAAAAGGAGCATTTCTGTATATTTTCCGTATCTTACGACAGTGAAATGAAATATCATCTCTATTTCTGACATGATCTTAGACAAGACTTAACGGTAGCTTTTCGTTGCAAAATCTGTATCATATTACCTATCCACAAACATGAAAAACATTGTCCGCAACTGATGTTTGCAATTTCATTTGAGATTAATTGGATGACATTTCCTGATGTAAATTAATATTAGAGGAAGTTGTTAGGGCTTTGAATTTAAACACACAAATCCAGTTATTTTGATTTCAATAATTATTTATTCCTTTTCATGTTCACTAAAAGTAATCTGAGTGTTGGGAAAGGAACTTAGAAAAAAAATGAGAGTGATTAAATCCCTTTCTTAATACTCTACAGAATTTACAGCATAAGATAAAACTATTTTTCTTTTCTAAACAAGAAAAAGTGTGGCTAATGTGGAAGCCTCTTACCATTTGATTTGCTCAAATGCCTTCTGTATTTGTATTTTTTTCTTTATAAAAATAAAGAAGAAAATCTCAGGGAAAAGCTATTTCCTAGGACATTATTTTGGAGATTGGTTTCTTTCTCTAGAGGAGTAAAATCTCATTGCCATCTTTCACAGGATAATTTTTTGGAATATAAGCAGGAGACTCTAAATTTATTGTCTTGTGCTTTGTTTGGCTTTAGATTTAAAAAGAAAAACCCACAACCTTTGCTGATATAAACTGAAAATAAATTTGGAATGAGCTGTGTGCACTTGGAAATGAGAAGGTGAGTTTGCCAGTTATGAATTGCATATGTATATGTGTGTATGTAGTATATGGATATGCATAATATGTATGTATTTATGTTTGGTAGTATGTATATGTTGGAAGTACATATTGTTAAATTGTTTAAATAGAAGGATTTTGGACAGATAAGGGGGTTATTAAGGACAAATTAGAATTTAAAAATTTACTTTGGGATTTTGAGAGAAAAATATTTTCTCAGGATAGTTTGGCATACTGAAAAGGGTGTATATTAAAAAAAAAGTTGTTGATGTAAACTGAAAATAAATTTCTAATGAATTGCTCTTGTAAATGAGAAGGTGAGTTTGCCAGTTATAAATTGCATATGTACATGCATATATGTAGTATATGAATATCCATAAGTATGTATACATTTATGTTTAGTTATATGTATATTAATGTTGAGGGCAGGTGTTGTTAATAACATTATTTAAAGAGAAGGAGTTTTGAACAGACAGATGAGGAAGTTATGATGGTGAAGGACAAATGAGAATTTTAAAAATGTACTTTGGGATTTTGAGAGAAAAGATTTTCTCAGAATAGTTTGGCACAGTCAAAAGGATTTATATATATATAATTTTTAAGCTTGTGAATTTCTTTTACATACTGTCTGTCTAAAAGCAATACTATATACAATGGACAAAAAATATAAAGGCAAATAAACCTTGTTGTGGGCTGAAACTCACTTTTGCATTCGAACCAAGAGAACAAATCATGACCAGCTTAAAGCCAGGGTGTTTCTTTTCTTTTTTCTTTCCTTCCTTCTTTTTTTCTTTCCTTCCTTCCTTCCTTCCTTCTTTCCTTCCTCCCTCCCTCCCTTCCTTCTTTCTTTCTTTGGTTAATGGATTTGTCAAGGGCAAAGATGGTTTAGTTATGAAATGTGACTGTCTCACTGTATACAATGTGAGAATAATATAAAATTCCATGGATGAAAGATGGAAGAAATAAGTAGGTGAAAGATAATGCTATCTGGAAAAGAAATTTATTATATTAGGCAGTTTGTGATTTCACAGTGTATTAGAGGTTTACCTTCTGTGCTGAGGATGCCGGCTCAGAAGGAAACTTATCATTCACGCTTGTATTTTCATCCTGGAAGAAAATTTTATGTAAGTAATAATACTAGATGATATGGCACAAATATTATTCTATCTGAAAAGCAAAGCTGTGAGAAAAAGTTTTGGCTTTTCTTTATCGGACTATGTCATTTGTTCAATGGTAAATTAATATAAGCATTTTTCTTGGAAGATTGGGGGGCATGTACTTCTAAAATGGAAATGCTAGGACATTTAAACACTGCTAATATTGTAGGGCTAAATATATATTTTTCTGGCTAAATTGACAAAATGTTGCACTAAACAATACAGCCAACTCCTTTTAAAGCTGAAATTGTTACATGAAGTGTTAACTAGAATGTGATCATTTCTGAATGATGTTTCGTACCTTTATAAACGTCTTTCACCCTTCATTGACTCATCAGTGCTTTTTGATTCTCACTAAATAAGAATTATTTAAAGATCAGGCAACTTAAGCAGTCACTTTTAAATTATCTTAACATTATACAGTCCTTGCCACTCTTACCATTGGAAGGCCATAAAATAATTTGAATAGAATATGTGACCAGCTAAAATGGAGATGATTTTATTATTCATGAAACGTTAATATGAATAGTTTAGAGTGTGAATATCTCCATTATATTAAATTATGGTGCAACATAAAACTGTCAGACTAGGTTGTACACTCATATTCCCCATGGAGTTTCCTTATGTTTTCCTTTAAGATTTCTTTCCTCCAATATCTATAAATTCAACTTTTGGTTCACATCTTTCTTCTGATATCCCTAAAGCCTTGATTCACTGACGTTTTTCTTTCTTTGGGGCTTGATGTCAGGAACTGCTAATGTGTTAGAAATAACATTTTTTATAATAACATGAAAATTCATTAGTGGCTAATATGCTAAGTTGATAAACTCTTAAGAGTTAGAATAGGTTTTTTGGGATCAATCCTGGTGCAGATGTTTCTCTAGACTGCTGTGATCTTTTCAAAGGAGACTTTCCCCCATTCTAGAACTCAGGGAAATGTGACACCTAAATACCTCCAAAGTAGATCTACTGCCATAAAGAATGGTGACCATGTGCACTGGCTTTGGGATGATACAGAATTGTAATCTGTCTCTTTCTCGATAAAGGACCTGAAACATACCTCTGAGTCTTGGCTTTCTCATTTGCATAATGAGGCTAATTGCACCTCACTAACACAGTTGTTGCAAGGACTACATAATGTCATTCATTAAAAGCACCTAATAGGACCTCCAATACATGGTAATCATTAGGATTTTTATTGTAACTGAATCTGTAGGCTATTGAACTCAGAAGACCATATTATTATTTCCTCTCTTGGATCTAGAATTATAGACTAGAACCCTAGAAGGGTTTTCTGAAGGGTTATCATAGTTATAATATTTCTGGTTGGCTCTTTGGTCCCTGTAGTGACTAATGTGCTAAGCTGATAAACTCTTAAGGGTTAGAATAGATTTTGGGGATCAGCCCTGGTGAAAATGTCTCTCTGGACTGTGCAATCTTTTCAAAGGAGACTTCCTGCCCTCCACCCCAATATGAAGCGAAAACAGCAGTTGCCTGCTTCCTAATTCTGTCACTTGAGGGGCTAAAAGCAAGAGCCTCTTCTTCTATGTACTAAGAAGGCCGCATACCATAGTTCTAAATATTTAAAAGTTATAAAGCAAAGCTAATAAAATCTCTAGTGGGGTTCTGTGCTCTTAGGTTAATAAATATTCCTTCATAATTACTTGGAATGCCAGGTTCAAGTTTTAAATGCTCCTTGAATTCCTTGAAAACTCCTTGAAGTCCCATGCTGAAACATGGTGGCTGCAGGCCATGTTTAGATTCATATTATAAAGTATTTATATTAAAGTTTCATGACTAATAATATTTTCTTCATTTTAGCTGGTCACACACTGTATTCAAATTAGTTCGCGGCTTTCCAATGGTAAGAGTGGCAAGGATTGTATGATGTTATGATACTTTAAAATGTCTCTTTTTATCTCAAGCTCTGTCCTGCACCATGAAGGGCTTTGTGTGCATACATGGGTTTTTTCTGCATGCAGAATGAGGCTGGAACAGAAAAGAACCATCTAAAACACAGGATCCACAGTAAGGGCTATTCCTGTCAGACTGTAAAGAGTGTTATTATTCTTGAATGCCACCCAAGGTTGACAGCAACTTGCCTCTCTTTAAGTCAGCGATTTTGGATTTTAAAGTGAAGATTCATCATACAAACTGGAAGAGATCCATGGCACTTTATTTGAAATTGGGACATCAGAATTTAGTTGGGTCTATCTATTACCGTACCATGAAAAAATTCTTTGACATTTCTGAACTGTGTAAGAATAAAATTAGATCATAAATTAGCAATCTGTTGCTGCATAATCAATTACCTCCAATCTTAGCAGCTTCAAACAACAAATATATGTATAAACTTAGCTTCTAGAGGTCAGGAATTTGGGAGTTCAGATAGATGGTTCTGACTCCGAGTTTTCCTCTCTCTTTTTTTTTTTTTTGAGACGGAGTCTTGCTCTTCTGTCGCCAGGCTGGAGCACAGTGGTACAGTCTTGGCTCACTGCAACCTCCGCCTCCGGAGTTTTCTTCCGCCTCAGCCTCCCGAGTAGTTGGGACTACAGGCGCATGCCAAACTCCTGGCTAATTTTTATATTTTCAGTAGAGACAAGGTTTCACCATGTTAGCCAGGATGGTCTCGACCTGTTGACCTCGCGATCCACCCGCCTCGGCCTCCCAAAGTACTGAGATTATAGGCGTGAGCCACCTCGCCCGGCCTGACTCGGAGTTTTCTATGAGGTTGCCATCTAGTGGTCAGCTGCGGATGCAGTCATTTGAAGGTTTGAGTGGGGCTTGAGAATTCACTCCCATGGCTGCCCTAGTCACATGTTCAGTTCTGTGTTGACTGTTGGCAGGAATTTTCAGAACCTTGACATGTGACTCTCTCCACATGGCTGCTTGAGCATCCTCATGATATGTCAGCTGGTCTCTGCAGAGGGAGTGATCCAAGAGACAGGAGCAAGAATTTATTTTATTACCTACCCTTGTAAGTCACATATCTTGCATTTACTTAATCCTCAAAAGGAGAGAGTTGGACTCCGCCTTTTGAAGGGAAGAATGTCAAAGAATTTGTGGACATATTTTAAGACCATAATTGGATTATGTATGTGAAAATAAACGCTTACCTAAAATAAAGTGCTGGAAATGGGACAAAATCAGATAAGGAACTCCTCCTTCAATGCCCTCTCAAAATTCCCTCAGCTTACTTCTCCCAGAAGCTTCAACGCCCTCTAAAATGGTTTGGGCTTGATCTTTAGAGTCTGGAGGCACTGAAAGCCTGAGATTTGTATCGATTAAAGAAGAGTCAGAATCTCAGAGACATTAAATGACAAGCCAAAGATCACACTGCTAGCCATTGGAAGTCCAAGGAATCTCTCCTAAGTGTGCCTGATCATGGCATAAAGTGTGGATTTTTGTTTTAGCTAGCATTTTCTTGAAGGAAAATCCTTGAGAATGTTCTCTCCATTAAAAAAAAAAAGATAATTATAGATTCACATGAAGTTTTAAGAGTTAGTAATGTAAAGAGAAGCCTTGTATACTTTACCTAATTTCCCCAATGGTAACTTTTTAGAGCTATAGTATGATATCACAACCAGGATACTGACATCAACCAATCCATCGATCTTATTCAGCTTTCCTACTTTTACTCTTTTATGTGTGTGTGAAGTTCTACACATTTTATCACCTGTGTAAGTTCATATATCATCACCTTGGTTAAAATACTGAGGGATTCCAGTGCCACAATTATCCGTCCTGTTCTTTTTTAGCCACACCCATTGCCCTTCTTCCCCAATTTCTCCACCTCCTTTTTTAAACCCTGACTGCCATTATTCTGTTCTTCATTTCTAAAATTTTGTCATTTTGAAAATTTAATATAAATGTAATCATGTAGTATATAACCATTTGTTTTGTTTTGTTTTTGCTCAGCATGATTTCCTAAAGATTCATACAAGTAGTTTTGTATATTGATAGTGTACTTTCTTTTATTGGTGAGTAGTATTACATTGTGTATGTATACACCTGTAAACCACAATTTTGTTTAACTTTTCAACTATTTTTTGTTAGTTTGTTTTTGTTTTTGAGACTGAGTCTTGCTCTGTTGCCCAGGCTGGAGTGCAGCGGCGCAATCTCTGCTCGCAGCAACCTCGGCCTACTGGGTTCAAGCGATTCTCCAGCCTTATCCTCCAGTGTAGCTGGGATGACAGGCATGAGCCACAGCACCCAGTCTAACCAGTCAACTCTTGAAGGACATCTGGGTTGATATCAGTTTTTAGCTGTTACAATAAAACTTCTATGAACATTCATGCACATATTTATGTGGGAACATAAGTTTTCATTTCTCTAGGATAAATGAGCAGGAGTAAAATTCTGGGTCATATGGTAGTTGCATGATTAAATATTTAAGAAACTGCTTAACTGCTTTCCAGAGTGTCTGTGCCATTTCACAGTCCTAAAAGCTGTGTATGAATGATCCAGTTTCACCACTTCCTCATCACCATTAGGTGGTGTAATTTTCATTTTAATAATGCTTATTGATGTGTGGTGACATCTTATTATGGTTTTCATTTGTATTTCTCTAATGACTAATAAATGTTTAACACATTTCCATGTGCCTGTTTTTTTTGTTTTTTGTGTTTTTTTTTGCCATTTGTATATCCTCTTTGGTCTCTAATGCTTTTTGTCCACTTTCTGATTAGACTTTTTTTGTATTGTTGAGTTTGCAGAGTTCTTTATATATTCTAGATATTAGTCCTTTGTCAGCTATGTGAATTACAAATATTTATTTCTATCTTGTAGCTTGTATTTTCATTTTTCTTGCATGGACTTTCACAAAGCAAATGTTTTAAATTTTGATAAAATCAGATGTGTCAGGTTTTCCATCTGTGGATCATGATTTTAGTGTCAAGTCTAATAACTCTCTACCTAACTCCAGATCCCAAAGTTTGCTCCTGTGTTTTTATTTCTAAAAGTATACAGATTTTGTTTCACATTTAAGTCTATAACCCATTTTGAGTTTATTTTTTATAAATTGTGACATTGAAGTTAAAGGTTTTTATTTATTTATTTATTTTGCTTATGTTTGTCTTACTACTCTACCACCATTTGTTAAAGTGGCTAACCTTTTTCCATTGTATTGATTTTTGCACTTTGTAAAAAATCAGCCAAGCATTTTTTGGGGGATGTCTGTTTCTCATCCTCTTTTCCACACCATTGACCTATGTGCCCATCCTTTGGCTAATACTACACTGTTTTGATTACTGTGGCTATATAGTAAGCCTTAAACTGTATTCTCTGTCTAGATGGGTTTAGCTATTCTAGGGCCGATGACTTTTCATAGGAATTTTAGAATAAGCTTGTTTATGTGTACAAATCCTTGGTGGGATTTTGATCAAAATTGGATTAAATTGATAGATCAATCTGGGGCAAATTAACATCATTATTATGTTGAGCTTACCAATCCATAAACATAGTATGTCTCTTCATTTATTTAGGTCTTCTTCAATTTCTTTCATTAGCATTTTGTAATTTTTAGCATACAGATCCAATATATGTTTTCTGAGCTTATACCTAAGAATTTTATTTTTTGGAAGTGATGCAACTGATATTATATTTCAATTTTATTTTCTGTATGTCATTGGTATATAGAAATGAGATTAAGTTTTGTGCACTAATCTTGTGTATTGTGACCTTGTTGAACTTAGTTTTATAAGAGTTTTTGTTGTTGTTCTTTTACCTTGTTTCGTAGATTACTTGGGATTTTCATGTCTTTTGTAAATATAGATTTATTTTTTGTTTACAATACATATGCTTTATTTTTCTTGCCAATTTCTCTTGCTGTAACTTCCAGTATTATGTTGAATAATAATAATGACAGTAGACATCTTTTTCTCAATCTTAGGGTGGAAACATGCAGTCTTTCACCATTAAGCATAATATTAGGTATAGGTTTTTTGTGGATGCCACTTAGCAACTTGAGTAGTGTTCCATTTAGTTCTATTTTTCTGAGAGTTGTTATCATGAACAGGTATTGAATTCTGCCAAATACTTTTTTGAGTGAATTGATATAAAAATATGTTTTCTTCTTCAACTTGTTGATATAGTAGATTGAACTGAGTAATTTTTGAATATTGAATCGTCTACCTTCCTGGAATAAATCCTATTTGGTCAACCTGTGTAATTCATTTTACATATTGTTGAATTTAGTTTTCTTATGTATGGTTGAACATTTTAGAGCCTAAATTCACAGGAAGCATTGGATATTGGTCTGCATGGTTTTTGTTTTTGGTGATGTTGTTTTGTTTTTTTGGTTTTGATTTTTGGTTTTTGGCATGACATTGTCTGATTTGGCATAAGGGTAATATTGGGGCAATATTGGTCTTATACAGTAAACTGGAAAATGCTCTCTTCTTTTATTTTCTGGAAGACATTATGGAAAATTCATGTTGATTCTTTAAATATTTGGTAGAATTCTCCAGTGACACAAGCTGGTCTTGAATATTTCTTTTGGGAAAAGTTTTTAATTAAAAATTCAATTTGACAAAAAGTTATGGGGATATTCAAATTGTTTATTTTATCTTGGTTGAGTTTTGGTTGTTTGTAGTTTTGAGAAATTGCCTCCCATTTCTCCTAAGTCGTCAAATACATGAGTACAAAGCTATTTGTAGCATTCCATTATGACCTGTTTAATGTCTGCATGGTCCATGATGATATTCCCTATTTTATTTCTGATGTTGGTGATTCGTGCCTTGTCTCTTTTAATTTTAATAAGGAATACTAGAAGTTTCTCAATTTTATTATGTTTTTGCTTCATGGATGCTCTTTATTGATTTCTTATTTTCTATTCTGTTGATTTCTGCTGCTCTTATCTTCATTATACCATTTTTCTCCTTGCTTTAGGTTTATTTAATCCACTTTTCCTAATTTCCTGAGGTTGGAACTTAGGTTGTTGATTTGAAACTTTGATTCTGATTCATTTCCAATGTAAGGACTTAGTGCTATAAAATTTCCCCTCACACTGCTTTAACTGTGTCTCATAAAGTTTGATTCTATTGTAGTTCTGTTCATCTCCTTTGCTTTCCTTATTTTTAAATATCATTGTCTTAGATATCAGATGACATAATTTTTTGAATCTAAAATTGATTGAAAATCTGTAAATATGATTTACAAAACTCATAAGAAAATAAATGGTGTATTATATATACTCATAATTCTCTTTCTGTTTTGTTCCTTCATCCTTTCTGACATTCCAAGATTCCTTTAAAAAAATTCTTCCTGCTTGAATACCTTTCCCTAACAACCAGTCTTTAAAGATAGATCTGTCAGCCAAAAATTATCTTAATATTTTGATTTGATAAGGTTCAACAGATATAGATTTCACTGTTGACAATTTTTTTCTTTCTACACTTCAAAAATATTGTGCCACTTCTTTTAGCCTTCATGGTTTCAGATGAGAAATCTACTGTCTATTTAATTTAGTACCTCCTTAAAAGTAATGTATAATTTCTCTCAGGCTGCTTTTGAGACCCTTTCTTTGTCTTTAATTTTTTAAAGTTTGATTACAATGTGTCATAGATTTCTTTAGAATTATTCAGATTGGGTTCATACTATTTCTTGGGTCTGTAGGTTTGTTGGTCACCAAATTTGGAAAGTTTTCAGTCATTATTTCTTCCAACACTCTTTCAGCCCCAATCTCTTCTTTTTTTCTGGTATTCCAATAATAGAAACATTGGATCTATTGTCATTATATTACAGGTTATTTTTCATTTTATTTTCTTTTTGATTATGTTCTATCACTATATTTTGTCTTTGGGTCATTTCATGTTTAAGTGATCACAGAACAAAAATCCAAAATCAACAAAGTGCTTTTTCTAATAAGATAATTGAGAGTATCAAAAGATATCAGAAGATTGCATAAATTATTTTAGAAATATTATCTAAATTCCATGGTAAATATTCATGATAAAAAAAGACAAAAAAACCCAGAAAATTTTAAAAAAGCTTATGTGATTTTTTAGGTATAATTTCAAGACCTAGGAGTAATCACTCTTCTATATTTTTTTTCAGAAATTATATTTATACTCAGTTTTTTTTTCATTTTCTTATACACCCACACATGCATGCACGCGCATGCCTGTGCGCGCGTGCGCACGCGCACACACACTCACGTTTTCTTGCCTTTTCATAAATTTGAAATTCTATCTCATTACTAACCTTAATACTTTATTTTAGAGTATTCTGAGATTTCAGATTTTATAGTCTTCTGAAATTCCACATGGAAAAGTAGTTTAGGCCAGAGTATTAATAAATTTAATTAATTGAGATAAGCTTTTAGTTGATAATCACCATCTCATGATAGGGATAGAAAGAATGAATAATTCTTTACATTTCTTAAATACCACATTAATGCCTATGCCCTCCTTAATAATCCTAAATTTCATTTATATATATAATCAAAGGTAATTTACAAAGAAATAATATTTCATAGAAAGTAAGTATTAAATTAAGTAATTAACATCATAGAGGAAGCCAGGTATCCCACTGTAATTCCTTGTTGGAACAATGAATTGGAAGTGATCTTAATGTACTATCCTTTGGAACACTTGGGAGATATGTATTTCCTGTATATTATTGTATTTCATGTGGCCTGGGTGAGAAATATAATTATAAAAGGACACACTGTTCATCTATATTTGCAATATTTTTTTGCCTATTTTTTGCCTTTTTATAGATTCTACCCTTCTATTGAACTTATACAGGCATTATAATGATATGGTTGGATCGAGTCATTAATGCAAAATATAGCCACCTAGATATTTATGGCTCTGTATTTGATAAATGTTTTTGTTTACCACTGTGTTCCCTAAGTGGGGGGAAAAAGCGAAAACGTTTAAGTTGATTTATTTACAACATCTTCTCAGCTGAGTCAGGGTTTGAGTTAGGAATACGGAGCTCTACAACCTGCCAAAGTAAACTTTACAGTTGTTTCTTTTGTACTTTTATCACTTCTTGACTTGTAGAGATCATTAAAAGGCATTCAGCTTCCTGTCTCTTTCATTCATTTGTTCACTCACTCGTTAAATATTTTTTCAATTTCTACTGCTTTTCAGATTATCTTAGGTGCTAGGGATAGAGTCGTTTATGTGTGCATAGATGTGTGTGTGTATGTCTCTATGTACATATATGTATAATAAATATACAATTATGTATGTGTATTATATAGTCATATACTTTATACATGCACATACAAGCCTATATCCATTGACACATATTTTATTACATTTGGATACAAACAAATGCACACACACGCACACAAACACACACATATACAATAATTTTAACACAATATTTTAGTCTTATACTGACCTCTTACCCTGAGCCATCTTGGAGGTTTATGAAATCATCACATTGAAAATTATATTAAGGAAAGATAAGACATAGAATTTTTCTTCTGGAGCTTAGGGTCTCGAATTTCTGATGCATCTGTTGATGATTATTCTTAATGTTTGGAAATTCCTAATTATAAGTGGTAAACTAGACTTAGAATATAAGAATTCTAAGAGAGAGTACAATGTGGGAAAAGGCACTCAGTGGAACCTTGCTGAACTGAATTGTCTATGGCCTTCCCATCTTAATATTTATCTTGGAATTATGACAAAGTGAGTTGCGTCTGTTCCTCCTGTCATTGGAATTATGGGTTCGGGAATGGAGGACACTCAACAATCCCAGTAAAATGCAGCAGTATAGGCACAGTTGGGAATTCTGTGCTCTCTAAGGCAGCTCCAGAGTCCAGCTGGTCTGATGGACTGATCCAACAACAGCAATAGCAAACAAAGCTCAATTTTATGTTAGGACATAGTTTCCTTTGTTCAGAGGAATATTAGAAGGAGATCTGATTTGCATTTGAGGCAATAGAGAAAAAGCAGTTAAAATGTGCAATCCAGGATCCCAAAATGTGCCAAAGAAAAAATTATTCCTCATGGGAGCCATTCACCCAGCATCAGTGATCAAAACCAGGAAAATGATAATGGTGATTAGTAGTTTCAGCATAACTAAAGCTCAATCTGTGGTCTTCAGAGAAGCAGAGTAATTTTAAAAATTCTCTCGGCCGGGCGCGGTGGCTCAAGCCTGTAATCCCAGCACTTTGGGAGGCCGAGGCGGGTGGATCACGAGGTCAAGAGATCGAGACCATCCTGGTCAACATGGTGAAACCCCGTCTCTACTAAAAATACAGAAAAAAATTAGCTGGGCATGGTGGGGCGTGCCTGTAATCCCAGTGACTCAGGAGGCTGAGGCAGGAGAATTGCCTGAACCCAGGAGACGGAGGTTGCGGTGAGCCGAGATCGCGCCATTGCACTCCAGCCTGGGTAATAAGAGCGAAACTCCGTCTCAAAAAAAAAAAAAAAAAAAAATTCATTTTCACAAGACAAGGCAATAT
>NW_022436963.1:25882645-25937575 GCF_009761245.1 Sapajus apella
AAAAAAAAAAAAAAAAAAAAAAAAAAAATTCTCTCATTGAAGTTTTGAGAACTAATTGTGCTGTTTCTATTAATTCCCATTTATTTTGCTTTTATCCTTTAATAACATGCAATTGACTAATCTGTGAAGATATAAATTGACAAATACTGGGAATTTTTTAAAGTAATAAACATTCAGAAGAAAATATATAAATGTGAAAGGTAAAACTCTAAAGGTTATAGAGGGCAATGTAGGAGAGTATCTTTATGGCCTGATAGTGAACGATATACTCAAATGTCACGTTCAATATATATATTACAGAAAGAATAATAGATTCATTAAATTAATAAAACTTAAATATTTCTGTTCAAAACATGTTACCATCCACAGAGTTAACAGCAGATTGGGAGATGATACTTGCCATGTCTACATTTGACAAGGAACGGATATCTAAAATGTAAGAAAATCCTAAATGTTATGTAATTAGAAAAATAGACAAAGGATCTGTACAGGAAATTCACAGAACAGGAGGCCCAGACCTTATGCGATCATGAATTCATTAGTAAGTAGAGAAATTCAAATGAAAGCAACCATAAGCCTATTACACATCAAATGGATGAGATAGGGGCGACCAAGATGAAAGAATCTAGAAAACCATGTACATCATTTTGGAGAGAAGTCTGGTAGTCCTTAGTCAAATTCCATGTGAACCATATGAGCCAACAATTGTAGCACTGTGTAAGTAATCCAGAGACTTTTCTTTATAGGTCAATAAGGGGATTAGGGGATGGTTATTACAGTGTGGTGAGTAGAAAGTCACCCCAGACCCTCACTTGGGTAATTGGTTAGCATAATAAAGTAAATGGAATATTCTCTTAGATTAGGACAACCTAGAAACAGACCATGTGACAAAGACACTGTATATGGGATGGACAGGAAACAGGCTGGAGCGGGGGAAGTGCCAAATGAAAGGGAAGAGAGCAGCTAATTAAGAATGTATTATCAATTCAACAAGCAGCTACTAGAGCTCCTTTCTCTGGGGAACATCTAGAGGCTGACCTAGCACACTATACACGTGAGATGAGATGGAGCTGAAGTTATACAATGGCCAATTACAGGTTGAGGATTTTTCTCAAGAGGCATAAAGTCTTTAGCTTTGGGGACATGCTATAGGCAGAAAGATGGTCTCTGGAGGCCCTCTAGCAATGCAATGTGGTGCAAGCATCTGGAAGTTCACGGGTGTGCATAGACATGAGAAGTACTGAGGACACTTTTAGGACCCTGACTGTATCTGCAACACATCCTAAGTGGCAGTTAAAAGAAATGAGGTATATAGCCACAGAAACATGGAAAGATCTCACAAAGAGTTGTGAGTGGGAGAATGCAAAACAGAATGAGATCTATGGCACAATCCCATTCCTGTAAAGTAAAAATATATGAAGAGGAAACAAAAAAAAAATAGTACAGACTTCATAAGAAAACATGTAAACGTGAGATACAAGTCACAAATAAAATGGTTACCTAGGGAGAGGGAAAGGAATGGGAGTGGGGAAAAGGGCATAAAAGAAAGGGCACATCGGGGCCTGTCGGGGGTGGAGGGCTAGGGGAGGGATAGCAGGGTTTTGGGGGATTGGGAAAGGCTAACATTAGGAGAAATACCTAATGTAGATGATGGGGGGATGGATGCAGCAAACCACCATGGCACGTGTATACCTGTATAACAAACCTGCATGTTCTGCACATGTACCCCAGAACTTAAAGTATAAAAAACAAAGAAAGGCAGGGCCTATTTAATTGAGAAATACAATAAGCAAAAGTATCTTCTCTTAAGTCCCCTGCTAAAAATTAATTCCATTGTTTAAAAATATTGTTCTACACAGTTCACCTCAATCAATCTAAAGTGATTGAGTCTACTCTTGGTATACATCTGGAGATCACTACTTAAAATCTAGTACTAGGTTTTCATACAATAAAGGCAAAAACTTGCCATTTTAGCATATGTAAGGAGACTAAGCATCTATACCTACAAGTAATAAAAATAATACCTTTATTGAACATTACTGTGGACTTAATAAGTTTGAATTTATGTACGTCTGACTTGCAAGCTTATAAAAATCATATAAAGTGAGCAGAAAATTGTTTGCCCCTAAAATTTTCTTTAGATTCTTGTTTCTTAATTGACACACCACATTTTTGCACATATTAAAGTGTCATAAAGGACCTCTTTACCTCAAGAGACCTTCCTAGAAAATTGCAGGAAACTTGATATTTAATGAAAAGAAGTACTTATATATTATCTCACTGAAGACATGTGTACACATGCAAGCTGGGTGTGGTAACTTATGCCCTGTAATCCCAGCCCTTAGTGAGGCTGAGGCAGGTGCACTGCTTGAGCCCAGGGCTTTGAGACCAGCGTAGGCAATATTACAAGACCCCATCTATACAAAAAATATTTAAATATTTGCTGGGCATGATGGTAAGCACCTGTGGTCCCAGCTGCTTGGGAAGACTGTGGCGGGTGGATTGCTTGAGTCTGGGAGGTAAAGGCTATAGTAAGTGAGTCGTGATTGCATCACTGCACTCCATCCAGCCTGGGGATAGAGTGAGATCCTGTCTCAAAAAAACGAAACAAAACAAACAAACAAAAAAAGAAAAGAAAAACAAAAGAAAGGAAAATAAATATATACACATTCATATAATATTGCATTGCTGTGTATTCAATGTGTAAAATCCATCAACTCTTTCTTTTAACAAGTAACTTTAATGTATTTAGATTTGTTGTTATTACTTACATATTAGCTTTTCCCACATGATTTCTCATCTTAGTTTATGGTAACTCCACTTCTCATTTCCTTAAGCAAAAAGCTTTAGAGGCATCTTCCACCTACTGCCCTCATTAATTCTCTCAGCAACTCCCTTCACAAGGCCCTGCATGATTTGGTTTTCATTCTCACTCTCCCTCACTTTTTCCCTCCTCACTCTGCTCAGCCACACAGACTTTCCTCCTGTCTTCTGGACTTGCCCAGATCACCATGTACCAATTCAGAACATTTGCTGTTTATTCTACCAGGTATTCTTTGGAAGGAATTCAAAACTTCACCCCTTCAAGTCTTTTTATAACGCCACCTTCTCAATGAACTTTTCCTTGGTCACTGTATTATAGATTTTCCTTCCTGCTGGCAATTTCTATCCCCTTCCTCTGATATTTTTCTCCATAGCAATTTGTCTATCTAATTTACTATGGTTTTCATTTACTTACTTTGTCTTCCCTTCACTAGGATGTAAACTACACTACGGCAGGGAGTTTTGTCTGTTTTATTAAATTCCATAATCTCAGAGTTTAGAATGGTACCAGGAATCTAAGAAGTGTTGTGTAAATATTTTCTAGATAAATGAATAAATTATTATCTTTTACAAAATATTTTATTTGCTTTGCTTATTTATCTGATTTATATTGAACTGATTAAAGTTTTCTAAACCCTTTTATTCTTCACCCGGCTTGGAAATTTCAGATTTTATTATATTTCAACAATTATTATTATATATTTTGCCTTTTTAATGTAAAGCACACTGATTTGTATCATACATTTACAATAATTAAAATAGCTGTTAAAGTTCGCAAAGTAAGCATATCTGTGTAACAGTCCTAGAACCCAGGAAGCTATTTTGTGCTCTCTTCTAGTTTCTACCTATGACCTCATGCATACATTTCCCTGACTTCTAACCCCTTTTATTAGGCTTACCTAACCTTGAACTTCATAGGCATAGGGTCTTTTTTTTTTTTTTTATTGCATTTTAGGTTTTGGGGTCATGTGAAGAACATGCAAGATTGTTGCATAGGTACACACATGGCAGTGTGATTTGCTGCCTTCCTCCCCTTCACCTATATCTGGCATTTCTCCCCATGCTATCTCTCCCCACCTCCCCACCCCCCGTCTTTCCCCCATTTTCCCCTAACAGACCCCAGTGTGTAGTGCTCCCCTCCCTGTGTCCATGTGTTCTCATTGTTCAACACCCACCTATGAGTGAGAACATGTGGTGCTTGATTTTCTGCTCTTGTGTCAGTTTACTGAGAATGATGGTTTCCAGGTTCACCCAAGTCCCTACAAAGGACACTAACTCATCATTTTTGATGACTGTGTAATATTCCATGGCATAGGATCTTTCAGCAGATGCTCTTGAGTGTCTGAGTTCATTTGCTTAATGTAATGTCTGTAAGATTCATTCAAGTTGCTGAGTTTACTTCTTCTCATTGATATATATATTATTCCATTGTATAAATATGCCACAATTCATGTATCCATTTGACTATGGATGGATGAAGATTAGGCTTATTTCCAGTTGCTGGATATTAAAAGTGCTGCTATGAATATTAGTACACATTTCTTTGATTTGAAAAAATGTATGCATTTATGTCAGGTATATACCAAGAAATTTCTAGATCATGGGGTATGCCTATGTTCAGCATTAGCAGATATTGGCAAATTATGCTGCCAAGTAGTTATATCAGTTTACAGTCACTTCAGCAACATATGTGATTTTTTTCTATATATAGTTAATAACATATTTTCAGAAATGCAGTGATTATTATTAATTATCTCCATCATCTTTGTGCATAAAATAACACTCCAACATACTTTAATTCACAGTGACCATATCATCACAAACATACCTGATATAAATATATACAATTTTAATTCTACATTCATTAGATTTATGAACAAATTTTACTGGAACCTTATTTCCTTACTATTTTGTCTTCTATTCATTCCTTTAACTTATGGAGCATTTTCTCTAGATAAAACATATCCTTTAGTAGCTCTTTCTGTTAGATTTAAAGTTGGCAAATTATCTCAGCTATTATATGTATGACAGATTTTTAACTTTATTCCTTACTTCTGCTTTATCTCAATATAGAAATCTAAGCTGACAGTTATTTTTCCTTAATGATATAACTTCCTTGTCTCTATGATTCTGATGAGAAGTCTGTCATTAGTCATAATTTTATAAAGAATTTATTCCCTTTGGCAGCATTTAAAATTACTCTGAATCACGAGATTCTGCAGTTTAAATAAGCTATTCCTGGAGTTTAATTTGTTTTTGTTTATCCTGCTGGGTAGCGAGGCGCTAGTAGCCTCAGGTTTATTTTTACTTATTTAACAACGCTAACTTAAAAAGTTTCACATTCCCTGGTGGCCCAGAAGAAACCCCAGAAATCATTAGATAACGCGTGTTCTTTCAGCAATACCTACAGCCTGGAAGTTGAAACACAGTCATTGGCCAGCCCTGGGTCATATGCCCACATATGACATCAGATGGTTTGTATAGATTAAGAGAGAGAGTGGGGAAGTTCCCCAAATACCCTCTAGGGATTTTTAGTGGAATTACAGCAGGAGATTGTAAACAAAAAACAAATGGAGGTATGGATGTTTCTCAAGAGTCAATAGATATCTCCTATCCAGGATAAAATAAAGTTTGGCCTAGAGTTTAGCATTTGAGTTAGGAACAGTGGTAAAAAGAATCATGGAGATGGGATGTTTCTGCCTGGATAGAGGGAAGACCCATGCTTTTAGTTGCCTCGCAGATCAAAATGTAAAAACAGTATTGTGTTTGAAAAGATAGGCTGGAAAATAAGAAGGCATAAATCAGGCTACAAATTTGGACAACTCTTTAGAAATAGTGATTGATGCAAAGAAATTTAGCAAACATATAATGTGTTTAAGGACATACTTGCCATACTAGAAAAGTATGATAGGAAAGCTGTTTGAAGTAAAGAGAAAAGCAGGGAGTGTTATGGGCTGAACTGTGTTTTCCCCAAAATTCCCATATTGAAGTCCTAACTTACAGTACTTCAGGATGTGACTACATTTAAATAGAGGGTCTTTAAAGAGGTGACTAAGTTAAAATGAAGATTTTAGGGTGGATCTTAATAGAATCTGATCAGTGTCCTTATAAGATGAGGAAATTTGGATACACAAAAATGTACACTAAGGGCACATGGCATAAAGGAAAGATCATGTGAGGACATAGCAAGAAGGCAGCCATGTGCAAGGAAAGAAGAAACCAAACCTGCTGACACTTTGATCTTGGACTTCTAGCCTCCTGACCTTATAAAATAAATTTTCATAGTTAAAGTGACCCATCTGTGGTACTTTGTTATGGCAACCCTAGCAAACTAGTATAGGGAGTGATTTCAAAATTTTTAGTATAGCAGCAATGGAAGCAGAGAGAAGTTATTTTAGAGGTAAAATATACCAGGCGTGGCTACAGACTGAATGCTAGACATAGGGGAGAAATAGAGCAACTCTCTATTAAATATCTTTTAAAATTACATTGCAAACCAAACTCACACATATCGTTTGGTTGATAATTCTTACTTAGAGTAAGTATGCAAAATCTGTGATGAAGCACCATGTGGCTATGCCAGTCTATTGTATCTCTTAGCATATATGGAAGTTTGTTGATTCTTAATATTGCTTAAAGGCAAGAGAGAGCCATAAAATACAACTTTGCATTCAAGATAGTAAGTTCACCTCTCTTGAATAGCAGCCTATGCCAATACCTGGAAACAAAAGCAAGCTGGGTAGCTTTACAAAGGCTCAGGGTTACTCTTACAGCTGCAGCTTGATAGTGGCATTGGGAAATTAAAAGTTTTTAGCTCTCCCTAAGCTGTTTTCTTACAGATGGTACTGGGAGTTGGCTTTTGTATGTGTATTGTATATGATGTTGGGTCTGGCCAAGAAGAAAAAGCTCATAAGACCATCTACTTACTGATTCAATTTCCTAAAGCAAAAAATCAAATTAAGATAAGAATATTAATAGGTAACTGCAGTCTTTTAAAAATCTAGGTTTGGATAGGGGATTTTAAGTGACTTCTTTGGGGTTTACTTACTTCATATACACTCTATAAATCATGTAGGCATTTATTGCTGCTGTAAAAGGGAATTTGTATTTACTCATAAGTATGAAGTATACATTTTTATAATATATGTAGACTGGTTTATAATGTGGGAAACATAAAAATGACATAAGGCATATAATTAAAGAAAACTTTCAAAAACTGTGATTTTTTTTTCTATTGTAGATCTTTTTATTTTTGTGGAGGGATTACCATATAACGCAGTAAAACACTGCTTACATTTCATTTTACTTGGATATACTAGCCGACTTCTCTGTTGAAAGTCTCTATTGCAAATATTTTTGTACAGAGGAAGAAGATAGGCATTGGGTTTCTTGTTTGCATTCGCTCTGCAGAAATCAATGCCAGGTTGGCAGGTTTGTAAACATTTACACTGGGTGGCAGTTCCAAGGCGGTCAATTTCTTTCCCCCTGCATAATGTTCACTCTCTATTAAGCCACTAACAAAAATCTGCAGGCAAGAAATTCTGGAAAATTAATGAATTAATGAATAATTTTATTGAGAGACCTGTATCAATGATTTCTATTAGTCTTCCAATAGTCTAGATAAAAATCTACTCATGGTGTCATGCTTCCAGTTTATGCTCTCAAACAATTTTCACGTATCATTAGAGTTCTGCATTTACCTCTTTCAAGTAAGGTATGCATGAGGGATTTCCTATAGACAGGCAAAAATAAGATTTTGAGAATTAGCTATTCTTAGACTATTTTAAAAATTAAAAAGGACAAGATTCAATAGGCTTAATAGGGCTCTACATTTTTGCTCAAACAACAAGTTTAGAAAGAGAAAATAATTGTGTATTTCAAAGAATACTGAAAAATATGATATTTAAGGACATTATTTCAAATTGGATTTTTAAATTGCTAATACATCCAGAATCCCTGGAAATCACTTATTTATGTTATTTTTTCACATGTTGAGTATACAACTTGGCTATAAAGAAGAAATGGATATTATCGTAGAGTATCTATTGAGCTACATGTTCCTCCTCCTTTCCACAGCAGTCTATTTTATCGCATGTATTTTTAGAGCATATGCAACTGAATGACTTTCTCAATAGTTTATTTTAAAGAATAAAGTAAAAACTACATGCTACTTTTCTGTTAAGTAACTTTATTTCTCATTTATTTTTTTCTTAAGTAATACTTAAAACATAGACTTGTGCTTCTAGAATTAAGATATAATTTTACTGTGATCTGTGGCAACCTACTCCTCTTATTAATAATAGCCTGACATTTGCTGAAATGCATTCTGTATCATGCATCAGATAATTACAATTTTTAGAGTCCATGAATGACTTGTATACTGACTACTAATTCTTAGTGTACCCATAATAAAACACCAAAATCTTGTTCCAGAGGGTGAAGTGTGAAATATCAATTTTTAAAAATATAATCTGTGAATGAGCAAAGAGTATTTTCCCTAGCAAGAAAAGCAGCATCAAAGGCCTATTAGCTAAGCAGGAGTGAATCTCTAATGGGGGCTTCCAGAACTCTTTGAGGTCTGCCAGTTAAAAACAGCTTTGAGAATACACTTAGCCAGATTGTCCCTTGTCCCTTTTTAAAAAAGATGCATAGTGATAAATTCATGCCATTCTCAAACTGAGGGCTTTTAGTACCTGCTTGAATGACCTAAAATCACATGTAGCTCCTAAAATGATAGATGCAGTGGTACTTATGCATGAAACAGTGTGGTTCAGTTTTCGTAAGTTTTCTGAGAAGTCAAATGGTCCTTTAAGTAGAAAACTGATTCTGCTCAATAAATTGCTAATATCAGGGAACTGACAAACACAGAGCCTTAGATATGCATGGAGGTAACCTTTCCTGGACAGATACTTGTAGTGATCACTTGGTTAGTATTAGATGCTGTGTTGATTGAATTGACTCATATTTTAAAAACTTGAACTCTTAGTAACAATTTAAATAATAGCTTGTTTCTCATATGTGTTGGTGTTCCGGAGGGTGCCCAGTAACATCTTCTCTGCCTGGCTTCTGACTATATTTTAAAATAAGACAAAGGAGTTACACAGATGGGGGTCAAAGTGACTCATTTACTATTGGTGAAACTGATATGGGAAAATGGTTATTACATTTGCAAGCAATGAAATTTCCAAGAAAGAAATACAGCCCTTTCATTTGGGCTGAATTAATCTACTAAGAAGCAGACCATCTTAAGTTGACCACTCTAAGCGTTTACTTGTAAACCTGTGGACTTTCAGAGCAGAAAAGATAGCGTATCTTATGAGAGAAGTGCTGTTCTCAGAATGGATGGAACTGGGCACACATTCCCACAGAAAATTAAATGAGCATCTGTAAGACCAAGTGCCTGAAAGAGAGAAGAAGGACCACTCATGATACATGAATGGGGGCTCGCTCCCTCCTCACAGAAAGATACATGAACAACAGAAAAGAAGCAGTCCACTTAATAATGAACTCAACTTACATATTTTGATTCTTCTGTAGGAAGAAATGTATAATTGCTGAACTTTTGTCTAGAAATCAGGGATCCAAATAAAAACTAGAGAATGTGATTAGACATCACATTTTTTTAGAAAGTACAAAGTGGGGAGGGGTATAGTCATTTATTCCCGAACTAAGAAGACAGCCCTTTTTTCATAGTTAAAGAAAAGCCATATTTTTCTACTTAGAGTGTATAAAATTAGGATGGATTCCATACACTCGGCATATAGAATAAAAATTCCCCTTTGCTTCTGGAGTATTGTTTAATAATAATGCTTATTGGATACTCTAGAGGAGTGTTTTGGACATGGGGTTCATCCTAAAAATTAAAGTATATTATGATGACCTATATCCACAGTTGAACCTTCAGATGTTTACATCTAGGCAGGGAACCTAGCAGAGTGAAGGTCAGGTTAAGAAAAATAACAGCATATGTTTGACACAGAACGATGACTAATACTTAGCCTCATAGTAGGGAAAATAATTGGGAGTGGTGGGGACTGTGGCAAATTTGTGCCTAGTCTAAACGCGTTAGCTAGTATAAGGTCTGTGTGATGTTTCTAATGTTTTAAAAGAATCTGATAATTTAGATTTTATATAAAATCTGCATTTTAATGTTGACAATTATTAAAAAGAAACAGAGCTCCAGAAATGTAAGAAGTCAAAAATATCAGAAAAATCTTGTCAACACCTCCCCCTGGATATGGTGAATGGCTTCTGACTTTCTTTCCTTCCTTGTGTTACTTGCTCCAGATTCAAAGTCCTGGAAAGAAGGGAGCAGCCAAATAGATGGAGTTGGCCATGTTCTCTAACCTCTGCCCTTTCGACTTATGTTAGAGAATGGAGAGAAGTTTCTGAGCTCTTTGTTTTTCACTGGTAGGAATGAACATTTGGATTTTACTTACAATAAACGTACACACACCAGTGCTGGTAAACTATGGCCCATGGCCAACTCTGGATCATTGCCTGTTTTTCTAAGTACGTTTTATTGGAACACAGTGAAATCCTATCTGTGCATGTTTTCTCTATCTATGACTACTTTTGTGCTTTCATGGCAGAGTTGATAGCTGTGCCTGAGACCATTTGGCCTGCAAAGCCAAAAAAAATAAAAAATCTGTCTTTTTAGAGAAAAGTGTTGCCAATTCTAGAGAAACAGGGATGATTAATGTATGATATCTAGAATGATAATATGTCTGCTGCTCACCATATATATACAGTGGCTTTAAAATTTGTTCTTAATGCACTTATGTGGCATTTAGAATATATATATTGAATGTATCTTTTCTTTACAAAACTCAGTGATAAATGCTGAGATTATAACCAGATCCTTGTACTCAAAACTCCACGAACTAGTATGAGGAACAGAAGGAAACAGCAGATTATAATTAATGCTATTAGAGGAAAGTGGATAAGAATAAAAAAGACAAAAGATGTGAGGAAAATGCAAAATATGTTATATATTCTTTTAGTAAACATGATTACATTGTGTTCTTACCAAAGATATTAGACACCTTTGTCAGTTAACAGCGCATTGATAATAACAAACGAAAAAAAATTCTGTACTATTTTAAATTTGAGTGTAAACATGTTCTACCATGAGGATTTCTTGGGCTACCAAAAATGGTAAAACTTACTGGTTTGGAGTGACCTTACATATGCTGGGCTGCGAAACTGAAGGAAATTGGCTCAGAAACATGTATTAGCTAGAAACATGTATTACATTTGATAGCAGGCAAGAGAAAATCTAACAGCATATAAGTAATATTTAAAGTATAGACTTGTGCTGAATGTGTAAAGAGTTAATGGGTCTCAGGCACCAAGAAGTTTGGAAATAAGCATTGAGACTTGGAATAGCTATTCGGTGAAGTCATCATGAAGAGGGGCGTTTTCTGTCTTTTCACTGTGATAGCTTAGGTTTCCAGGCTTTAGCCTCATGGTCTCATTAAGATATCTTCATATCCATAATTCATATCTGTGCTTCAGCTGGAAATAGGTGCAAGGACTACAGGGCAAAAGGTGCTGTGCCCAGCAAGTTTTTAATCTGTCTTTCAAATAACTTATTTGAAGCATTACACATTCAAATCATAAGTGCACAAATAGGTGAATGTCAGTAGTTTCAACACACCCATATAACCAATGTCCAGGTTAAGAATGAAAACAATACTAGCCTCCCATTCCACTCCAGACAATGGTTACCACTATCTTGACTTCTAACACTAAAGACTAGTTTTTCCCAGTTTTGAGCTTTATAGAAATTGAATTATATACTAAGTATTATTTTGTGGCTGACTTATTATACTAAATATTACAGTTGTTATAGTCTTCCTTTTCATTGGGTATAATTGTAGCTTGTTCATCCTCATTGTAATGCAGCATTCCATTTTGATAATTCCTAATTTTCCCACTTCACTGCTGATGAACATTTGAGCTATTTCTTGTATTGGACTATGAATTTTGCTGTAAGTATTCTAGTGAGTTTGTTTTCTTTTTTGGTGAACACATGTATTCATTTCTGTGGGGAATATACCTAGCAGTGGCTGCATAACTCATAGGTTGTGCTAAAGATTAGTAGATGTTTTCCAAAGAAGTTTTACCAATTTGAATAATTGGTAAAATAATAGTGCCCACTAATAGTGCCCAAGAGTTCCCATTGCTCCACATCCTTGCCAACACTTGCTATGACTAGTCTTCTTCATTTCAGATGTTGTGACATTTGTCTCTTAGAGGCCCCACTCAGAAATTCCTGTTTGTAAATAATTGTCCAGGATGATGTCATAGAGTCAACCCTAGCTGGAAAAGATTAGCATTTCTTCTTCCAAGATGGGAGAATATGGAAGAGAATATTAATAACGTCTGGCATCCAATCCTGAGAGACTCTCAAAAGAGAAGAATCCAAGAAATGGACTACAGGGTCACCACTGGAGTGAAACATAGTGTGATTCATTTTATTTCTGGCTCACGCCTGGTAAGAGAACATTTGGATCTTTGCTATGTAACAGGAATTTTGAGAAACAAGTGATTTAAACATTAAGTACCTGAAAGCACAAGGAATCATATACAAAGATGCTGGATTCTTACTTTTAATCAAATGAAAAGCAAAAAAGAACAGAAACTAGGAATCAGAAAGGAAAGATTAAATATCCATAGGGCCAAAGCAGGAAAGTTCCTCTCTGACTGCTCTAGAATCACCATGATTTGGGACATCATTTAGGTCTTTTAGTAAGAATAATTTAGATTTAATTCATTGAAACCACGTTGTGTAAAAGAAATATGAAGCCAAAGTACACCCTAAGAGTTTTCACGGCCGGGCACGGTGGCTCAAGCCTGTAATCCCAGCACTGTGGGAGGCCGAGGGGGGGGGGTGGATCACGAGGTCAAGAGATCGAGACCATCCTGGTCAACATGGTGAAACCCCGTCTCTACTAAAAATACAAAAAATCAGCTGGGCATGGTGGCGCGTGCCTGTAATCCCAGCTACTCAGGAGGCTGAGGCAGGAGAATTGCCTGAACCCAGGAGGCGGAGGTTGCGGTGAGCCGAGATCGCGCCATTGCACTCCAGCCTGGGTAACAAGAGCGAAACTCCGTCCAAAAAAAAAAAAGAGTTTTCACTCCTGAAACACTTCAGAAGTGGAACAAGACTCCTACCACCATGAAGACAGTTAAGGAATGACTTGATAGTCAAGTATACCAAGACAACTCTGAGTCATGCCATAGGAAACTTGCTATTCTTCTTAAGATAAATCTCCGCTTTAATGTACTACAGCCGGGAAGTCACTTGGTCACAAACACAGATGTCTACAATGACTGGGCAGGTAACACTACTGCTCATTGAGTCACGTGGGCCAAGTGGGGACAGTCATGCACTTGAAGGGTATGTTTCTTCTAAAATTGGTAGCTACTACTCATTTTAAAGCAATTGTTAGAATTTTGGATCTATACCTTTTAGATCTCATTTTTCTTCAGATATTTACTTTTAATATTTAAATCTTATCCAAACATTTAATTTTTTTTCAGAGAAAGAAAACACTAGCAGTGAAATAAACCAGTCTAACTGTGGAATGAGGGCTCCAGTTTTTGACCTCTAGTGAAAGAAGACAGAATCCTCAGTGAGGACTGGGGTGACACTCTCAACTCTATATCAATTATGAGATTTTTATTAAGGCCTTTAATTATCTCTAATCCATCCCTGCTTTCCTCCATGTTCCAATGAATAGTTTAGCTAGTTGATACTTGAAGTCTCTCTTAGTACTTGAAAATAATAATGGTGAGATGCCCAGTGTTCTAGGTTGAGGCTTTCTGGATGCAGAATGCTCTCTGTCAACTTTTTTGGCTCACATTTTAAGTAATATCTTAAGTGGTCTCCGTCAAGCTCCCCTTCAGTTTGTAAGAAGATTATTGTCTCAACACTTCCAGGACAAACGTAAGATGGTGTCATTTTGCAATTGTTTTGTACCTGTTAACTCCTTTTGAACATCAAGCAGAAATAGGATCTTGAGCAAAAAATGTAGACCTTTAATTATATCAAGTTGATATTTTTAACACGGTCTGAAAGAAAAGAACAATGTTCTCACCCACAAGTGGGTGTTGAACAATGAGAACACATGGACACAGGGAGGGAAACATCACACACCAGGGCTTGTCGGGGGTGGGGTGGTTAGGGGAAGCATAGCATGGGATGGGGGGATTGGGGAGAACTAACATTAGGAGAAATATCTAATGTAGATAATCGGGGGATGGATGCAGTAAACCACCATGGCACATGTATATCTATGTAACAAATTTCATGTTCTGTACATGTACCCTAGAACTTAAAGTATAATTTAAAAAGAGAGAAAAAAAAGAAAAGAATAACGTGATGCAATACTAGTGAGCCTTTCACAAGGCCATTCAAGAGTTAGACATAAATGCTCAGGTTATATGAATTTACATCTGCTCAGAGATCCATATACTTAAATCCATAGGAAATAATATTACTAGTAGTTTTGCAATTATATAAGTGTGTGTATATACATATGCATATATATAATGTTTAAATATATATAAACTATAATGCTTAAAAAATTATGATTGCAGTTATGGTAAATCCTTGAATCAGACAGGTTTCAGCTGCTTGGGCCCATTTAGGCATGATTTTCTTCTGCCTCTGCCACTCTGAGACAGCAAAACCAACACCTTCTCTCCTCCTCCTTAGCCTAGCCAATATGAAGATGACAAGAATGAAGACCTTTATAAGATGATCCACTTCCACATGATGAGTAGTAAATACATTTTATCTTCCTTATGATTTTCTTAATAACATTTTCTTTTCTCTCTCTCTCTCTTTTTTTTTTTTTTTGAGACAGAGTCTCACTCTGTTGCCAGGCTGGAGTGCAGTGGTGCTACCAGCTCACTGCAACCCCTGCCTCCCAGGTTCGAGTGATTCCCCTGCCTCAGCCTCCAGAGTAGCTAGGAGTATAGGCACATGCCACCACGCCTGGCTAATTTTTTATGTTTTAGTAGAGATGGGATTTCACCATGTTGGCCAGGACGGCCTTAATGTTCTGATCTCATGATCTGCCCATCTCAGCCTCCCAAAGTGCCAGGATTACAGGTGTTAGCCACCGGGCCTGGCCACATTTTCTTTTCCCTAGCTTACTTTATTTGTAAGAATATGGAATGCAATATATATATCATACAAAATATATGTTAATCAACTGTTTATGTTATCAGTAAGTCTTCTAGTCAACAGTAGGCTAGTAGCAGTTAATGTTTTGTAGAGTCAAAAGTTATAAGCAAATTTTTGGCTATGCAGGTTGTTGGT
This sequence comes from Sapajus apella, assembly GCF_009761245.1. Classification (NCBI taxonomy): domain Eukaryota; kingdom Metazoa; phylum Chordata; class Mammalia; order Primates; family Cebidae; genus Sapajus; species Sapajus apella. Next base: position 25,897,803 of record NW_022436963.1, read on the forward strand.
GCCCCTAACCCCCACATTGTTCAAGGGTGAACTGTATATATAATTGCTATATATGTATATGTGTTTTAACTTGACTGCAGTTATGTCTATGCATATTATATGTATAAAATATATACATATATATATTTAGCATCTAGTCATTTTGATTTCTCTTGTGTATATGTTAGTGTGTATTTTTATATTTTCTGATTTTTAAATGAGTGTACATTACTTTTAAACTATTACATAGTATAAGACAAATATACTTGAGCAAGTAATCAGAATAGCTTATGCCAGATAAACTGTAATTCAATATTTTATGAAAGATCAAAATGAAAAGAAATCCATGTGATGTTTTGTTTTTGTTTTTGTTTTTTGGTGGAGTTTTGCTCTTGTTGCCCAGGCTGGAGTGCAATGGCATGATCTTGGTTCACTGCAACCTCTGTCTCCCAGGTTCAAGCAATTCTCCTGCCACAGCCTTCCAGGTAGCTGGGATTACAGGCACATGCCACCACGTCTGACTAATTTTTTAAAATTATTCTTTAAGTTCTGGGGTACATGTGCAGGTCATGCAGGATTGTTACATAGGTTCACATATGCCATGGTGGTTTGCTGCATCCATCACCTCGTCATCTACATTAGGTATTTCTCCTAATGTTATCACTCCCCAATCCCCCACCCCTGCTATTCCTCTCCTACCCCCTCCACCCCCTAACAGGCCCCGATGTATGATGTTCCTCTCCCTGTGTCCAGGTGTTCTCATTGTTCCACACCCACTTATGAGTGAGAACATGCGGTGTTTGGTTTTCTGTTTTTGTGTCAGTTTGCTGAGAATGATGGTCTGCAGATTCATGCATGTCCCTGCAAAGGACATGAACTCATCCTTTTTTATGGCTGCAGAGTACTCCATGGTGTATATGGTACAATTGGCTAATCTTTTTTTTTTTTTTTTGTAATTTTCGTAGAGATGGGGTTTCACCATGTTGACCAGGCTGCTCTCAAACTCCTGTCCTCAGGTGATCCACCCGCCTTGGCCTCCCTAAGTGCCAGGATTACAGGTGTGAGCCACCATGTTTGGCCTGTTAATATTTTTAATTCAAGATGCATTTATTAAATAATAGCAGAGCCTCCTATGTACTCAGCCACAATATTTTCCTAAGCATATTAATATAGTTTTAAATTATAAACAAGAGTTAAGGGAAAGAAAAAATATAAAATCAACACACATGTTGCCAACTGTGTGAAGAATGGCATTTATTAAGTGGGAATATACTCAATGAAAGATAAAAAAATGTTAGATTTCTCTCCATTGTCTAGAGATCTAAAGGAGACGGGGTGAAAAGAGGAGTGATTGTGCATGGCAAATTAAATGTGGATTCGCAGTCTGTGCTGCCAGCAAAAAATTGCCATGCTATTTGGGGTTGAAAAGGCATCATGTTATGTAGCAAGGGGAGAGGTAATTGTCTGCCTCATTCCACTGCTGAGCAGACTGTATCTAGAATATCATATTTATTTCAGAAAATAAGAATACTAAAAACCTAAAATTATAGCAGTTTCAGAAAAGAACAAAAAAAGTAAGAGAAAATGTAGCCTTGGCTGAGAATGAAAAACTAAATGAATTTAGCATGCATGAATAAATTAGTAATATAGGCATTGAGGAAAGAAAAAGAACTATAAATGATGAAGCAGAGAAAGAATATATGGATGCAAAAAACTATGTAAAGAAAAAGTTCGCAGAACGGTCTATATCAATTATGAAAATAGTGTTTAGAAGTGTTGGAAAAGCTACTGATCGTGTGCTTTATTGACCAATATGCAGTTTTCCATCTGTAATGTGTTTATTTATTGGTCTTTAATACACTTACATTGAACTAAATTGGGTGAAAAGGCTATATCTGTTCAGCACAGTGATGGAGATAATTTAAAATACCCTTTGGTTCTCTCTATACTTATAAATAACAAATAAAATTGGTGCTTTTATACTATCAATATTCAATGGTAGGAATAAAGAAATTATTATTTTAAGTCCATAATAACCAGTATTTATAGGTCAGGCACAGTGACCCTCAGTGCTTTTGGAGGCTAAGGCAGGAAAATCACTTGAGGCCAGGAGTTTAATACCAGTCTGGGCAACATAGCAAGACCCCATCTCTATAAAAATACGAAATAAAAATTAGCTTGGTGTGGTGATGCATACCTGTAGTCCCAGCTACTCTGGATGCTGAGGTTAGAGGATCACTTGAGCTCAGAAGTTTGAGGTTACAGTGAGTTATGACTGTGCCACTGTACTCCAGCATGGGTGACAGAGCAAGCCTCTGCCTTTTAATAAATAAATAGAAATATTTTTACAGTAGAATGAGTGACCAGTTTCCTGCAGGTACTGTTCAAAATATATTAAATATACAATGCTTGCCATTCTGATGGTAACATACTACTTAAGTGAAAACATAGTTAACACCATTTGATAATGTTCAAATAACATAACTCGCAGTGAAATGATGAAAACATATACATAACCTTGGTGGCTATAAGAAAGTGCCACTCAGTTCTCCAGCTACAGAGATTTTAACTGAGTAGGGGCTTGAGCATCTGGAAAATCCATCCCTGTGTTATTACTGAGGCTTCGGGTCACATGGGCTGCTCCTAAAGAATGGTTGCCATTACAGGACAGTAAGGCAAATTTATTCTTGGAAGACGCAGGACTCCTCAGATGTCTTGATTCAAGCACTCCCTGAGAGTCCTGCTAAATCTTTTCAGAGATTGTGTACAATTGAGGATGCTCCTGTAGAATCTCCTTTCCTTCTTTTTTAAAATTTCGAGTCAGACTTGCATGTTTGTAGGCTTTCTCAGCCTTTCTTTGCGCTTTATTTTCTGTTTCAGGTGTTTCCCTTAATCCTTGCAAATTTAATTGTTGATATGGTTAGGCTGTGTCCCACCCAAATAGCAACTTGAATTTTATGTGCTAGAATTCTCACGTGTTTCGGGAGGAACCCAGGTGGAGGTAATTGAATCACGGGGCTCGTCTTTCCCATGCTATTCTCGCGATAGTGAATTAAGTCTCAGGATATCTGACGGTTTTTTCAGGGGTTTCTGCTTTTGCATCTTCCTCATTTTTCTCTTGCTGCTGTCAAGTAAGAAGTGTCTTTTGCCTCCCCCCATGATTCTGAGGCCTCCCCAGCCATGTGGAACTGTAAGTCCAATTAAACCTCTTTTTTTCCCAGTTGCAGGCGTGTCTTTTATCAGTAGCATAAAAAGGAACTAATATAATTGTCTTTGCATCTACCTCACTGAGGACCTGGACCAATAAAACTGCATTTGTGGATTCTAATCCTAAAGTCAGTCTTCAATAGGTCACAGGTGTGGATAGCTAATATTTCTGGCATTTAGCCCTTTTAAATTCAAAAAATTTTTTTTTTAATTTGTGGAAATTAGGCCAGGACAACCAACTGAGCACAGAATTACCTAACCCCAGCCACGAATTTTAAATTCACAGGAAATAGAACAAGTACATGAACCATTCTGGATTTAAAAAGAGAAAGAGAGAGGAATTTGTCAAGGAAAAAAATTAGATAAGACTAAATTGACAAGTTTTGAGGAAAATATACATCAAAGGTTTTAAGAGGAAATAATATTTGACAGTGTAGACAGAGAAGTTTGTAAGAAATAGAAAAATTTGCTTATATATGTTAAAATGTCAGCATGTATATTAGCAAAAACTACATGATAAGAGCATTAACAACAAATTAAACAGAAAAAATCAACAGTTCATTTTAATAAAAGGTACAGAAAGATGTAACACCATCTCTGTAGAAAAAAGGCATTATGGCATAGTTAAAAATAGTGATCTGAGAGAAAAATATCTGTAGAAGATTGATGTTGAAAATATGTGAAGAGCTTTTACTTGCAAGAAATAGCAGTAAAGAACAAAATGGATGAAACTTATGAATTACCACATTAAAGAAGAAATATTATTAGAAAATAAGCATATTGAGAAAAGGCTTAACCTTACTAACTACAGAAATAGAAATTAAAATAACAACTTGGCAGTATTTTGAAATTCGAAATTTAAAAATATTTTCATTATGCAACTTAACTTCCGGGTATCTACTCTGGAAAAATATTTGTCTATGGCTGTCAGGCAGAATTGATATTGAGCCAGTATACCCTGCTGTAATTACATTTTTCTATGGCTAGCTAATTCTGAGTTATAGAAACTCTATTCCAACTGGGCAATACCCAAATTATTCTGAATGTTAAATATATTGAATATCACTTTTGGTACTAAGTTATTTACAAAGATGTTTATTACCGAATTGCTTGTAATAATAATAACTCCCTCCAAACAACCAAAGTATCCCTCACTAAAGGAATGAACTGACTATGCATATTTATATGAGAAAGAGCAATCCTGTGATTTAAAAAATGAGCTAAATTAACATGTTCATGTTTAAGTCTCAAAGCCCAATACTGAATTCTTAAAAGCTGCAAAATGACATGCATAATTTTATTTATTTAAAGTTCTGAATCATAAAATGCAAACTTGTTTTAATGAATTATAATATGCAAAATAATAACGTAAAAAGCAATATGGAAATATATACATCAGATTCAGAAAAGTGGTCATTTTTGGTAAGTTAGATTTCTTGGACTTTAACTTTTCATGTAATATTTAATGTTTTAGTTTTTAAAAAAGAGAATTGCAGTAATTATGGCAAAGTTTCCCTTAAATTCAATGTCATTTTTATATGTTTGAAATATTTCATAATTTAGAAAAAGTGACCAAGAAACACAAAACATTCACAATTTTTAGTAGGATATTCATTATTTCCAAAATATGGCCAAACATTAAGCATTATAAAATTGAATATAGATATATTCTCTAAAGATTCACATTTTTGAATTTATGTTGTCAGTAGCTTAAAGCAGATTCTTCTATATCATAGTATTTCTTTCACTGCTTTATAAATAAAATGAAATTCCTGTTCTTTGAAGTACATTCAGAATATACTTATTGCATTTTTCAGTATCTTCTGTCTGGAAATAGAAGACTTTTGAAGTTCTTGACATAAAAATTGTGGCACAAGTTCTAACCATTATTTTAAAGACTTGTTCGATATATATTTTCTGAATAAAATTTCTTAGTATGTCATGTATTTTTTTTCATTGAAGATGTTGGTGAGAAACTGATTCAGAAACAATAAAGTAGTGATGAATAAAGCTCTTGTCTGACAAGCAAAACAGACAAGAACTGTTGTGGGCTTAAATTTGTTTCTAAAGTGAAATTATCTTCCCTACATTTTAAAAATCTTGGATAGATATCTGGCTAGCATACTCAAAATAGAAACAGAATTAAGTGTATAAAATTAAGTACATAAATTTTATTGAACATCTACATTTGCATATTAAACTTAAAATAATATTTGTTTTGGAGCAAGATGAAAGAAATCTAAATGCCTGCACACGGACTGGGGACTTCTCTAGGAAATCAAATGAGTAAGAAATTATTAATTCGGTTCTTGATTTATGCTTTATTTCTCTTTGCATTGAATACATTAATAACATGACATTTTAAATCTTAGTTTTGTATACAAAACTTGATTATATCTACTTTCACAGCTAATGACATAATTGTAGGTAATTTGGAGTAACTATAGTCTTTGCTCCCCTAAATGCATTTTCCAAAGTAAGATATATCTCTAAGATGATATAAAGTCTCTTTTATTACTCAGAATCAACCTAAAGGAAACTATTTTGGACTTTTGACGTTCAAAAATTTTTATTCTTTACTGTTCTTTTTCCTTATATTTCAAACTAGAAACCATACATATTATTTGTGTGTACATACATAGTATATGTGTGCATGTGTTTATACACATATATAGACTTAGATGTAAGGTTTTCTTCTGTTTTCTATTTAAGGTTCTCAGTCCTCTGTGCTGTCACAATATTTTTGGGTGGCTCTAATGCAGCATTTAACTTCTGAGTATCTATTTTAGAAAATATTTATCTAGAAATATATTTTAAAATATATTAAATTGAATTATAAATTTTATTTTTTTACTGCTGGACTGTATGTTTCTTGAGAACAGGGGCCATACCTTCTACATTTTGATATAGTAGAATTTAATAAACTGACAATCACAATGTAGATTAGTCAATGAATATTTGTGATGACACTAAAAGAATCCACATTCCCTCTCTAGAATAAATAGAAGTCATATGTATTGTATGACTATTATGTTTTATGACATATTTCTTCATTATTTTTCTACTTCTGTTATTATAGCAGACTTTTTCTAAGGAGAACATGCTTTTCTTTTTTCCCCTCTTTGAATTCTTAAAACGTGTCTGGAACATAAGGGAATACAATGTAGCCCAATGTATTTACATAATACCAATTTATTCAGAAAGAGCTAGTTGATCACCTGCTGTGTACCAGACTTGGTACTAGACATTGGGAATACAGTGATACAGGGGAAACCACCTAGTTCCTCTGGGCAGAAAAGCTGTGTTACTTCGTGATGTCACACTTTATAGAATCAAACATAATTGATCCTGGGTGTAACTTTGGTTTATTAAAAACAGATAGTATTCTTCATTTTCTAATCGTTAATTTTAAATACCTGGAATCTGATGAGACTACCCTGAAATGTTTACTGAATATGCTTTCATAATAGAGTCCTATTTCCTACTTTCAAACAAAGGTGTGCAAATCACAAAATCTCTCTTTCCTCTGGTTATCTGATTTGACTATTCAACTTCTGGTCCCAACTGGAAATGATAACTTCATGTTTGTTCACAAATGAATAATGCATTTGTGAGTTTCCTTTGGCTCCGATTGATTTGGAATAAGGACTTGAGCTGGCTGTTGTATTATTGAGCCTGTATTTGTCTTCTATCAAGCAGGGTGGCTCTTGTATTTCAATTCAACAACGATCTTATGTTTGCAGGTTCATCACTATAAGTTTTTGTTTGTTTGTTTTGTTTTCAGAGAAATTACTTGCTTTGGAAATAATAACAGTTCTGCTTGGAAATTGCAATTGCCAAATATCCTACTCTACTTGTTCTGTATTTTCCCAAATCTTTAGGTGGGGGAGCTTGCCAAATTGTCAGATTGCTTTGTTGTTGTTTTCCTGTGATGCGGTTGCCAAGTTTAAACATTCATTGCTGAAGAAGTGGTATTGTGTGTACCGCCGCCTACCTAGTATTGGGTGACAAGAAATTACTACTTCTTTCCTTCATTTTCTATTCTTTTCTGCTTATTAAACTATTTGGCACTCTTTGCAAAATCTCATTGTCTTTTGACTAAAGATATTTATCATTGTACGTGAAGCAACTATTATGTAAAATAGGCTTAAAGCCACAGTGATTTTGAGAGCAGCCTCCTTTATCAATGCAGGCGGGCGGCTCTGTTTCCATCAGTTACTTACCTATTTTTCCTCCAGTTTCTGGCAGCATATTTGGATTGCCACTTTATATTTACTCACAGACTGCAGCAAGATTAAGAAGATGGTACGCTCTAAGATGCTATTCCCCCTGGGTGCTTCCACTCCCAGGAAGGAGTGTTGCTGATTTTAACGATATTGCTGCTCTTCTTCTCCACTCCTCTGCTTTAATTTCCCTCCCCTGCTGCTCTGCATATTGAACAATAATGAATGTTTTCTGAGCTCCCACTGTCCTCTCACCTACTCTCACTCAACAACAGTGGAAAAGTTTTTTGAAGCCAATTTCATTTTATATTAATTTCTACCAAAATGTGCTCAATTGCGTATGAATGCCCAATGATATTGATATTTTTCTTGAAAAGATGCATTCAAAAAAGAGTGATCATTTCAATTAGCTTTTGCTGAAATACTGCAGAGTGCATTCAGTGATGTGTTTAGCATCTTTCTGTGTATATAAATTAAAATGATATATAAATATTTCTAAATATGTAATTCCCCATTTTGCTCAAGAGGATTGACTGCAAAGGAGTGAGAAGAAACTTTCTGGGGTGAAAGGAACCTTCTACATCTTGATTTCGGTCACATACACCAGCAAAAAAAAAAAAAAATCCTTCTTTTTTCCCCATCAACTTTTATTTTAAGTTCCAGGTGTGTGTGTGTGTGTGTGTGATTTGTGCATGTATGTTTTTGTAAAAGGGATCAAAGTCTATAGGTAAGGTCGACAAATTATAAGTGAGTATCTGTCATATATGCTCAAATGATTAAAAGCAGGGAGCTCAGCAGCTGAAAACACAGGCATTAGCCCTAGACAAATAAATATGGAATTAAGATTTGAGAAGTGGTTTGAAAACATAACTATCTGAGAAAATACATTATAAATGATGATTTAATATAATTAAACATGAATCACAGCCAAAATATTAAAAAAGCTATGACCCACAACTCAATTTTAACTACAAATATTATGATATCTATATGTTCATTGCTGGGGTTGGTGGGTGTGTAGGATTGAGGAAGAATAGAATATCTTTTCTCATGTAAGATTCAAGTCTGCCAAAATTTACTCAATTGTACATGGATTTCCAATGATATTTGTATATTTTTTCTGAAAATTTAGATTTTAGTGAGAAATAACTTCCTCGAATTTAAGCAGAATGAAAGGAGACCTGTGGAGGGAAAAAAGTAATTTGAAGTTACGTATTTTTCAATGTATTGCAACAGTTCTTTTTAAAAAAAATACTATTTATAGGCATTTGAAAGATCCAATAGAAAATTATTAATACGAGAAGTTACTAAAATCAATACAAAGAAGGAATGTTTATTAAAGTAGTATGGCTCTGCAGAGAACACAGTCATATTAATATAAGTTTATAATAAAGTCACATAATGAATCATAATTATTAGTAGTATGTGAGAAATTTATAAATCATGAATTTGAAGTATATTAAGAATGTGAACATAAATTTCAGAGGAAACAATTGAAAATATTATTCCTCATTTATATTTATACTCTTTGCATATAGTTATTTGATGAATAAATTTTCATTTAAAAATAAAGAAAAAAAGTATGGTTTTACAGAAGCATGCTGAGGATGGAACTCCCATATGACTGAAGCTCCAATTTTAGGAATAAGTAAAAGGTCCTAAAATGTGTTGTTTGATCTCTTTCCTTTGCTTAAGCCACTTGTATCTATTCTGCCTCCCTCACATCTTTATCTACAGCCCTGTTCACTGGGGCAGAGCTATTTCTTTTCTGAGGCAGAGTTGGGTATTCCCTTCTCATGGAAAAAATATTTCAAGGTATTTCTACAACAGATAAAATTTTTATTTATGATAAGCAGGAAACTTTCACACAATTGTATTCATTTTATCGTAAGAGCTAAATACAAACCACATATCAGAAAAGCAAAATAAAAGAAAAAGACACCAGAGCTCGGAGCTTGTAGTAGTTTTTTGTTTGTTTGTTTGTTTTGTTGTTGTTTTTGTTTTCCTGATACAGAATTTCCCTCTGTCACCCAGGCTAGAGTGCAGTAGAGTGCAGTGAGGCCATCTTGGCTCACTGCAACCTCTGCCTCCCGGGTTCAAGCAATTCTCCTGCCTCAGCCTCCCAAGTAGCTGGGACTACAGGTGCATGCTGCCATGCCTGGCTAATTTTTTGTAGTTTTAGTAGAGATGTGGTTTCACCTTGTTGTGCAGGGTGGTCTCAAACTCCTGAGCTCAGGCAGTCCACCTCCCTCAGCCTCCCACAGTGTTAGGATTACAGGCATGAGCCACCGTGCTTGGCCCATAGTAATAGCCGTTTTAATGCAGTAGCATTAAATATATCAACTATGTGCATTTTTGTTTTGTGCTGTGTTTTCTGGATATTCTTCGCCTAAAAAAATTAGCCTTCTTTATTAGAACCAGTACGGAAATAAACACCTCTTAGTGGTTTGTACTTACTCCTCCATACACCTTCACGTAGCCTCTGGGCAGAGGCATATAATACCAGTTTTTTTTCCCCTCACACAATTATTATTGGAAGCCTCATCCACTACAGTTACATTCAATTTTAGTCATCTATCTTTGTGTCATGTGTTTATCTCTATGCCCATACCTCAGCCCAGACCACAATAGCTATTGCCAGTGACCTTCTTCATTGCCATCTGGCTCTATTTCAGATATTTGGTAAGTTTTCTCTGCCCTTCTAAGAGGGATGGCAAGTTCTCTCAAGGACTCATGAAGCTTTGCTGCCAACAAGCATAATTAGTGCAGAGAACAAAGTGTTCTGTTTCAGAGAAGGTTTCCAAGGCTTTCTCCTATCTTATATTTAATAATATTCATAATGCTTGTTATTGGTAGGGAGCATTATATAAAAAGTAAAAATAAACAAGCATAAAATCCTTCTTTTTTCCCTGTCAACTTTTATTTTAAATTACAGGATACATGTACAGGATGCAAAGGTTTGTTGCATAAGTAAATATGCCATGGTAATTTGCTGCACAGATCAATCAATCTATCACCTACGTATTAAGCCCAGCATTTATCAACTATTCTTCTTGATGTTCTCCCTCCCCTTGTCCCCTGACAGGCCCCAGTGTGTATTGTTCCCACCATATGTCCAAGTGTTCTCATTGTTCAGCTCACACTTACAAGTAAGAACATGTAGTGTTTAGTTTTCTGTTCCTGCATTTGTTTGCTGAGGATAACAGCTTCTAGAACCATCCATGTCCCTGCAAAGGATATAATCTAGTTCTTTTGTATGGCTGTATAGTATTCCATGGTGTATATATACCACATTTTCTTTATCCAGTCTATTATTAATGAACATGTCCTTGTTATTGTGAATAGGGCTGCAATGAACGTACACATGCATGTATTTCTGTAATAGAATGATTTATATTCCTTTAGATATATACCCAGTAAAGAGATTGCTGGGTCAAATGGTATTTCTGCTTCTAGATCTTTGAAGATTCACTACACTGTCTTCCACAATGGTTGAACTAATGTACACTCCCACCAACAGTATAAAAGCATTCCTATTTCTCCACATCCTTGCCAGCATCTGTTGTTTTTTGACTTTTTAATAATCACTATTCTGACTGGCATGAGATGGTATCTCATTGTGGTTTTGATTTGCATTTCTCTAATGATCAGTGATGAGCCTTTTTTCATGTTTGTTGGATACATGAATGTCTTCTTTTGAGAAGTGTCTTTTGACATCCTTTGCCCCCTTTTTAATGTTTTGTTTGTTTGTTTCTTGTAAACTTCTTTAGTTCCTTGTAGACGCTGGATATTAGACCTTTGTCAGGTGGATAGATTACAAAAACTTTCTCCAATTCTGTAGGTTTTCTGTTCACTCTGATGATAGTTCATTTTGCCATACAGATGCTCTTTAGTTTAATTAGATCCATTTGTCAATTTTTGCTCTTGTTGCAGTTGCTTTTGGTATTTTCCTCATGAAATCTTTGCCCATGCCTATGTCCTGAGTGGTATTGCCAAAGTTTTCTTCTAGGGTTTTATAGTTTTGGATTTCACATTTAAGTCTTTAATCCATCTTGAGTTAATTTAACAAAAAAAGGTTTTTAAAGTATATTTGAATAGATGTTACAGGTGTTTGAGACAGCAGTAAATTTAATTTAATGTAGACTTGGAACTTCCCTCTGGTTGCCTCTTTGATATCCCATTGTGTGGGCAAGTTTTCTGACTTCTGCTTAGTTTTACCTTGGTAAAGGGTATCATTGTTCTCATAGACTCTAAGAGTAGGCTGCAAACTTGATTAATCTGTGAATACTTTTAAGTCAGCTTGAATATAAAATTGTGATACTCTAGAAATGCTAGCATCATCTAGGAAATAGAAAATAATTCTACGTTTCTCTTATGAAAATGAGACATCAGTTTAATGCCATATAAGGTGTAAATTCAGGATTTTATTTTCTACTTAAAGATACCCATAAGTGGTTACGCTTTTAATTACCTTTCATTCAGATGACATGAGTGTCAATTGTATTTTGCATGAACCTGATTTATGCACACAATGGCATAGTTTAACATGTTTTAATGATTGGAAATTATATACTGAAATACATTACATTATGCATATTGCAAATTCTATAGCTTCAGTAATGTTTGTTGTGAAACATATAGTCATGAAATAACAATGTGAGCCCTGGTTTTTACTCTAAAATTTATCACATTATTTTCTTACTTTGGTGCCAATATGAACATATAATGATTAAGATTACTCAGACTTCCACAAACAACTGCAAGAAAGGCAAGATTTCCAACTCTCCTGGTCCAGCTTTCCAAATCAGCACTTGCATTATAAAACAGCCATTTTGACAACTACATTTATTTATGAACATGTAGTTCTGAATTTTTTTGTTTTCTTTCTCTTTGTAGCAACAGCTCTGGGTGAAGAAATGTCTGTTTAGCATGCAAACTCCTGGAGAGACTGTCATTTGAACTAACTTTTCATAGTTCCTAACACTGTCAAAATTTTTAAGTGGCTGAATGCTTTGTAATAATACAGAGATTAAAAAAATATATATAGAAACAATATAATCCATTTCTTCCCTAGGATGCATGAGGTAAACGGGAGTAACTCAGAGGGTAACAGTAAACTTGTACTTCATGCTATAACCCGTTGAGTGAATCCCTTTGTGTCCCAGAATGTGTTATGTGAAAGAAACAAAGTGAAACAGCTTTCAGAGAGATAGCTGGAACCCATCCTTAGTGATCCTCCTCCTCAGCCCTATATCTAACAGGAGCTTCTGCAGACTCTGCCAAATATAGATCCAGACATGTTTGAGGACTGATGCTTCAATTGAGGATCTGATGAACACTATGAATCACTTCCCCAAGAATATGTTCATATGAACAGAACAGAAAACTCTGAAAATGCTTCTGTCATACCAGAGGTCTAAGTCATAGATGCCCTTGTCTCTGGGTTAGCCATAGCACATAGTTGGTAACTATGCCTATCAAGCATTTACTCTACCCTTTTTTGGAAATAGGTTCTGTGTTATCCTCTGCAGAATCACAGTTTCTTTACTCTCAGTCCTTGAATTTTGGGAGGGACTGGTCCAATCTCTTGCTCTGTCTGGGACACCACATGACTCAGGCTTGGACAATACATGTATTTCCTCTGTTGGCCACATGATGAGGTTAGGTATAGTCATGTGACTGAAGCCATGTAAACCAACCCTTGGAGAATTTGGGGAACTTCAGGGAAAAGGTTTTTAAAAAATGTTTGATCCGTTAGTAGTACATATAAAATATGTTTGGGCACGCTGGCAACTGCTATGCTGAGTCTAGTATTAAGCTCAGAGAGAAAACCAAAGACAAATCAAAGAAGAGGAAAGAGAAAAATGGTGAGAAAATCACCTAAATCCACAATGCCTAGGTATCACAGAACAAGGTATCACTTAGAACTTTTCATTAATAGGAGTCAAGTTCTCTTTGTGTGCTTAAGCCAATTCAATTTGGATTTCTGTCACTTACAAGCATGAGTTTTGACCAAGGCATTCAGCTACTGAGGAGGAAGTATAATTATATAGCAGGGGAATAAATCCAACTTCTTTGTCTTGGCAAAAAAACCTGTCTTGGAAGAAACCAGTGGATTTTCCTCTCCAAGTAGAAATGCAATGCAATTCTAAATGGAAAGAAAATACCTAAATGGAAGATAGCCTTTGATTCTTTAAGCTTGAAGGAGAATATGAAGTTCAACATATATTAATTGATTTATATGGCCATATTTAAAATCATTAATCTTCAGATATCAGAATCTATGTGGATAAGTAAAAATGAAAAATGAGGGTCATTCCATGCCCCTTATTCTATTTTTCATTTTAAAAATGTGAATATGGTGATTAAATTTCTATCCAACTACTTAAAATATATAAAAATGTCCAAAAATCAGTGTGAGTTGAAGCTGATATGCATCCCTTTGAAAAGTCAAGTGATCATACAGTTTTAAACCTTAGTTTCATGCCTAAAATATCATGGGAACAGCTATTCATGAAGAAGAATGCCCAAGTGCCTTATTAAACTGTTAGGTCATGGCACATCAAAGGTGGGATATAGTGCAGGATCAAACACAACACAATCAAATTGGCAAGCAGTGAAAGTAACCTACAATTATGTTTCAGCTATGAGGTGGAAATCAAGATCTAAAATGACGGAAGTTTCAGATGGAAGTCACTCAACACTAAAGAGGAAAATAATTAGTGGGAAGCAGTATACACAGATGCTGAGAATGCAATCTCTAGTTTCAGATAAATGTGGATTCAGTCACTAGCTTCACTATTTATATAATCCAAAGTCCATGACTTCTATAAATTACTTAATATTTTTAAGCCTCAATATCCTCATCTGTAAAACTGAGATAATAGAATCTATTTCATTAAGTTGTGAGAACTAATTCAACTACCGCCAACTGCCATATTGTTATTTGAGCTTTAAGACTATGAGATAATGCACATAAAGTGCTTAGTAAGGTTCTTGACCCAGAGTTAGCATTCAGTGAATTGTAACTGCTCTTTTTATGATTATTATCATTATAATCATTATAATAGTCAACCAATTCAATTCTGGTTTGCACAATAACTCATTCATGGCTAGTCCAGTTTTTGTTCTAAAGGTCATGTTCATTTATGCTCCCAACACATGCAGAAGTAATATACTGGTTTTCATTCATGTATTTGCAACCCAGACACATAATGTATGAAGAGACTAGCAAGTTATTCAGTCGTTAAAACATTGCTTACAAACAAGCTTTTTTAGTCAAACCCTGAGTTTTTATGCTGCCTTTCACATTGTATGTAACATGAATTTCATCTGAAGTTGCTTTTATGGGGTGTCCAATCTTTTGGCTTCCTTGGCCTAGATTGAAAGAAAACGGTCTTGGGCCACACCTAAAACAATAACACTAATGATAGCCAAAAAAATCGCAAAACAAATCTCATAGTGTTTTCAGAATGTTTATGAATTTGTGTTGGGCTGCATTCAAAGCTCTCCTGGGCCACATATGTCTCAAGGTCCCTGGGCTAGACAAGCTTGCTTTAAATGACATAGTAATTTCTCTCTGTCTATTGTTCAGATTTCTTCTTGTATTTTAGAATTCTTTAAGCCTTGGCATGGCAATATAAAAGAATTTAGCAGGCTGGATGTGGTGGTTCATACCTGAATTCCAGCACTTCGGGAAGCTGAGATTGGAGGATCACTTGAGACCAACCTGGGCAAAATTGCAAGACTATGTCTCTAAAAATAATAAAAATGAAAAATAACTATATAAAAAAAGAATTTAGCAAAAGATGGGGTTAAGAAAGAGAAGAGTCATGTTCTAAAACTTCTATCTGCTGTTAGACAAAATTCTTAGAATAATGATTTCATTTGAGGTTCTTTTCTGGTACCACCTTTAAATATGCCATTTCACCATACATTCCTAACAACTCTAAGAAAATTTTAAAATAGTAGCTCTGAATTTAAAATAAAGAACTTAATGATAATATTTAAAAGCTAAACATTATCATTATGATTGCTTGCCATATTTTTAACCTCAAAATTGAACAAGTAAAAGATTTCAGTAGGAATTCCATCTAAAGCAAAATATTTTGATCTATGGCTTGAAAAGGATTTGAAAGAAATAAAAACTGTTTTTTAAAAATAAGTGAAGGTTGCCGGGCGCGGTGGCTCAAGCCTGTAATCCCAGCACTTTGGGAGGCCGAGGCAGGTGGATCACAAGGTCAAGAGATCGAGACCATCCTGGTCAACATGGTGAAACCCCGTCTCTACTAAAAATACAAAAAAATTAGCTGGGCATGGTGGCGCATGTCTGTAGTCCCAGCTACTCAGGAGGCTGAGGCAGGAGAATTGCCTGAACTCAGGAGGCGGAGGTTGCGGTGAGCCAAGATCGTGACATTGCACTCTAGCCTGGGTAACAAGAGCAAAACCCCTCTAAAAAAAAAAAAAAAAAAAATAAGTGAAGGTTTTTAATGGCTACAATTGAGTTAAATTGTGCTTCTTAATATATGGAAAGCAGTGGACTCTGGGGAAGTCTGAAGTCCACAGTTACCTATGTGAATGATGTTTTGATCTTGATACAAATTGGTAGAAAAATTATACAAAATCTCAGTTTGTTTAGAAGTGTGTTATTATTGGCATCTATTCTTTGATAAAATTCCAGAGGTTGATTTTAGACATATGTTATCATATAACTAATTTGATGACATAAAATAATCAATTCTTTAATTAGATTATCATAAACTTTAGGTTACATGTGAAGTAATTTCAAAAAAGGTAATGTTCTTAGGCATTATTACAGTTATGCAAAATAGAAACCAGGTTTTAAGAAATGTTCCCAAAGATATTTTACAGTAATACATCTCAAATATTATTAGCATATTATCTAGTTAAAACACATAGTTCTTATATCCTGAGTGGCGATGTTGTCAAATAAAATATTGTCTCAAGCATTAGAGACATTAGATTCTTATTTATTCTGCACAATGTTTATGGCAAGAAAGTGACCAAAATAGATGCTTGGCACTTTGCATAGCAGTCAAGATGTAATCACAGCTTAGAAAGGAATCTTCCCCTAGAAGCATAGAGAAATGCTGATGGTTATTTGGTTTAGCGAAAGTGTTTTGCTTGTCAACATCCTATGCATCCTCACCACTTTGTTGTCTCCATAGCACTATGACTGGTGTATTGTCTCTCCTTCCATACTAAAATGCAAGCCTCTTAGTTCAGGGGCTGTGTTTTCTTTATTTCCTGTGGTATCCTCAGTGGTTAGAATAGCGCCTGGCCCATTGTAGTGATCATTCAATTATTTTCGATGAATATTTTAGGTATTAAGATTTGGATGGAGATGTGTAATTCTTAGAGTGATTGAAAAACTCACTGTAAGTGTCCCAAGAATCTCAGGTGAGCAAAGTTAATGCTTGATCTGGTTATTCTGTTTGTGAACAATTAAATTACAAAGAAATGGGGTCTTTGAAATTTTTAAATTAAAAAAATCTCAAATCATGAAAGGCTTTGAGAACATCTGTTCTATAGAGTTTAATACTTAATTGTCACCATAATATTTTATTATTTATATTTATTATTATTGTTACTATTTTGAGACAGAATCTCACTCTGTCGCCCAGGCTGGAGTGCAGTGGTGCAATCGGCTCACTGCGACCTCTGGCTCCCTGGTTCAAGCAATTTTCATGGCTCAGCCTTCAGAATAGCTGGAATTACATCTTTCCCAAAGATGTTGAAGGGTAGAAGATGCCCTGAGGATGGCTCTGCCATAATCAGTTGCTAGTATTGAGAAAGATAATTAGTACTGGGGCATTACCAAGATCCCTACTGGCAGAGCTAGCCAAAAATGCCTTATTTCTGCATGGTCCTAATTTGTCAACAAGCAACTACTTAGCGCTGCAACTATGCATTATGGTGATTATAGAGTAATCTAGCACCAAATAATGACATGAAATGGCCTTTCCAATATAAAGCCAAATGCTGAGAAGTTTAAATAACAAAATAGTAATAGTAACAGATTTTTTTTTTGAAGTCATGTTATCTAGTTCATTCTATTCTTGGAGTCTATTCTAGTAGTTCATTGGTCTTACTTTATCTGAATATTGATTTTAACATTTAACCCTAAGGAATTTGGCCAAAGTATACATTTGATAAATTTCTAGTATATGAAAGTTTTAAGCTAGTGTAATATTACCTATTTTGTTTTAGAACTATTGCTAATAATGTTTTTTAACCCTTTTGAAAAATAACTAGTTTCAAATAAACACTTTAAAAATCAGCAGAGTAATTAATATTTATATTCTTTTAATAATAGTGTAGATGAGATACAAACTTATCTTTAGCAAAACTGCAAGAAAATATTTGTAGTCTTTGATATTTAAGTATGTTCCTGTATACCTTCCTGTATATTCCTCTTATCAGCTGTTAGGACTTTACCATGCTGTGGGGCTGAATAAAGGCCATTTGCTTTCCATTTTGCAGTTTGAACTCGTAGAACCATTCAGGATGACCTGCCTCAGCTCTGGATACTCTGAGCTGGTATTGAAGTCCTTTTAGGGGGATGTCAAGTATCAGTGCTGTTCTTCCTCTCTGTATACATCGACTGTTCATACTAAGCAGAAGCTAACTTCTTCCCTGTGAGTTTTCCTCAATTAAATATCAGAGGCAGGAATGAAGCATCTTACAATCACCTTTCCTAATAAGAAAGGAACTGGCATGTGTCTACTCTATGAAAGAAATCAAGCTTACCTTCCTTTCTTTTACTATATACTTTATCAATTTTATGATGTTGTTTCCCTTATCTCCAGCCTAATTGTAAAATTTGAGGAGATAAATTATTACAAATAAGCCCAGTTTAAATATACAGTCTCATATTATAAAATGATTGAACAAGAAATAACCCATACTCTGTTACGTTCACAGGAGATAGATTAGCTTCACAGTTTTGAACCTACCTTCTTGCAACACCCCCATTTGCACTTGGGTGCCAGCATCTTTCCCTTTACCCAATGAGCAACTAGTATGACACAGAATACCCTAAAAATAAGAGCTCCAGAAACAGATGAAATGAGGCCACTGTACTGTGAAAACTTAGAAAAGTAGAAAAGTAGTTTTGTTGTATTTAAATGTTCCAAGTTTCTTTAGCTTTTCAGGTGGTGCTTTCTGGAATCTGAGAGCGGCGCTGGCTGTCAAGATTTATTTTGGTTCTCCTTCCTCTGTTATTTAATGGATATGCCCGAGAATTGCATATTTTCCAGAATTCCTTAAATTCTAGGGAAAAAAATGAAACACATGTACTCTTATCCCTCTCTTAACCTCCATCTCTACTATAGGGTTTTCCTGACAGGGAATATAGGAAGTAGTAACGAAGATGGTAATACACAGACACAGTGGTTAGCGGGTTTGCCAGAGATAAGACTGTCAATTTGACTACAGTGGTGGAAGATAGCGATTTTGATCTTTAAACTGGGATTTACGGCATTTGTGCCTTATCCAATGCAAACTGTTTAATTTTGACCTCACAGCATTCTGTAGTATAAGCCTGTGTAAATTAGGATTCAATATGATTTATATTGCAATGTATTCATTACTTTGGAATGTTTAATTGAAGAATTTATAACTTAGATATGTAGGATTTTTAAATCAAATGTTACACATTACTGAAAACTCAAGTTTTATTAATGAACAATACTTCTAAGCAATTATTTGGCTAATTCTTTTGAATTATCCACCCTTACCCTGTTGAAAGAAATGTGTTTACATTTCAATGGTTTGAAAGGAAGTAACCCCAAAACAATTAAGAAGTAAAACAGAGTATACTAGAAGCTGGGAGGGGTAGAGGGAAGAGGGTTGATGGGGAGAAATTTGTTAAAGGATACATAATTACTGTTAGAAGGAATATATTCTAGTTGTCTATATCACTGTAGGATGACTCTAGTAAACAATAATGTATTATATAATTTCATATATCAGGAAGGAAGACATTGAATCTTCCAACAAAAAGAAATGATAAATGTTTGAGGTAACTGATATGTTAATTACCCTGATCTGATTGCTATACATTACATGATGGAAACATCACTACGTACCTCATTAATATATACAATAATTATTCATCAAGTTAAAAAATTTTAACTGGGCACAGTAGCGCATGCAATCCTCCTGCCTCAGCCTCCCAAGTAATTAGATTACAGGCATGCGCCACCCTGCCCAGCAAATTTTGTAATTTTTGTAGAGATGGGGTTTCATCATGTTGGTCATTCTGGTCTTGAACTCCTGACCTCAGGTGATCCACCCACCTCTGCTTCTCAAAGTGCTGGGATTACAGGCATAAGTCACCATGCCTGGCCAAAATATTCTTCATATAATTGCTGAAAAGCGGCATAGAGAATCTAGGTCCTGTATATGACTCAGAAATTTCATTTCCAGGAATATAGGCAGGAGAGCTAAAAGCATATCAACACAAGAAATGATACATAAATGTTGCTAGAAGCATTACTTACAGTAGCCACAATATAAAAACAACTCAAATGTCCACTGAGTGATTAATGGATAACTAAAATGTGTCATACCATAGAATGTTGTTTAGCAATAAAAAGCCCATCAATAATAGACTGGACTAAGAAAATGTGGCACATATACACCACACGATATTATACAGCCACACACACAAAAAATGAAAGAATGAATTCATGACCTTTGCAGGGACAGGAATGCAGCTAGAAACCATCATCCTCAGCAAATACAGGAACAGAAAACCAGACACTGCATGTTCTCACTCATAGGTGGGAGCTGTACAGTGAGAACACATGGACACAGGGAGGGGAACATCACACACCAGGGCCTGCTGGGGGTGAAGGGAAGTGGGAGGGAGAGCACTGGGACAAATACCTAGTGCATGTGGAGCTTAAAACCTAGATGATGGGTTGATAGATGCAGCAAGACACCATGGCACACGTATACCTATGTAACAAACCTGCACATTCAGCACATGTATCCCAGAACTTTAAGTAAAACAACCAAAAAAAGAAATGAAATGTTGATGCATACTGCAACACGGTTGATCCTTGAGAACAGTATGTTAAGTGAGAGAAGCCAGTTATAAAAACTATATATTGTACTATTCATTACTATGTAAGGTCCAAAATAGGCAAGTCTATAGAGACAAGAATAGATTAGCAGTTTCCTAGGACTGGAGGGTGGAAGTGGCAAGAAATGGATCAAGGTAATGAGTACAGAATTTCTTTTTGTGATAATGATAGTGTTTACAATTCAATTGTGGTGGTGGTTGTACCACTTTACAAATATACTAAAAACCAATGAACTGTATATTTTAAATGAGAAAATTATATGGTATGTGATTTATATCTCAGTAAAGCTGTTAAAAAATAAGATTTTATATATATATATATATATATATATATATACATTTTTTAAAAAGATCAACCATTTGTAAGAAATAGAATCCAGATAATTATCATTTGATCAATTTGCAGGTATTTCTATTTGTACTAAACGATCTTTTTGGCAATATTATCCTGAATGCTTAATCATGCTATTAGATAGTGATATAATAAAGCAAGAATGTTTTATTTTAGAAATTGTTGTATAGCACATTTGTATATGAAGAATGAAGTATTATTGCATTAGAAAAGCCAGCAATGTGTATCATGAACCCTTTTCATTATTTTGAAAAACGCATTTGGATCTTGTATTCATGCTCTAATTCACAAGTTAGAGAAAAATTCTCATTGTTTCAGGCCTGGATTAATGAGGTTCAAAATATGTAAATGACATATTGAATTCCCAACCCAGTTATATTGATTCCATCTAAAATAAGGCACATTAAAATATTCACTTCAGTTTGATCATGCTTTCTGCCAATGTGCGTAGGATTTGGGACTTAAGTGGTAAGAAAACACATAGAAAAATGTGTTTAAGAAATGTAAAATATTACCATTTATTCAAATATTTATTAAACATTAATAAAATTTGCACTATGATGATGATATATACTCAGAAATGATGTGAAAAGCAACAGCACGGTCTTTAGGGGCTGTTGAGAAAGAAAGAGAGATAAAAAGTTATATACATACACACACAGAAGAACACATAAAAACGCAGGAAATCACCACACAAACTTACAGGCAAATGCATGCCCAGTAACATACACACACGAGAATATCAACACGAAACATATGTCTTAACAGACGTGCACACACAAAACAAAAACAAAAAAGGAGAGAAATTAAGATTATTTCTCTTGAGAGGATCAGGGATATCAAGGAAGTAACTTCGTGTCACACTGTTAGAATATAGAAGATGTACTTGGGGGAGTAGTGTCTGGGTTTGGAAAAACAATCATTGAGAATCAAAAGATGGTTACATGAAACCAAAACAGTAACAACAGTATGTATGTTGGGGGTGGGAGGGGATTCTTGACTATTAGTGAAAGCACTGTAATTTTAGTAGGTTTGAGAATTTATGTCATCTTTTTAAGTGATAATTTCCATGATGAGATTGGATAAATTTAATAACAGCCCAAAATTGAAATTGACAAAATGTTACAATGTTAAATTAGGGTGCTAAATTCTTCTACCAAGACACCACTGATCACATGAAGTCCAGACTGAATACAGAAGCCAAAAATTAACAAGTGTGAATGATGAGGCTCAAATGTGGTGTTGGTGGAGAGAGATTTGAGGATTTATTTTACTGATGCCATATGTCCATGTTGCTGTTTTGTAAGATCTGTCATGTACTGGGCATTGTGCTAGCTACTTTAAGTGCATCATCTTTTTGAGGTATTAAGCTGCATATGGTAAGCATTATTAATCAACATTGGTAGATGAAAAAGTAAGTCCAAATAGACTAGGTATATACTCGTAACTAATAAATACCCATGGCATAGCAAGGATTCAAGCCTAACATATTCTGACCCCAAAGTCTGTCCTATTTAGAAAATATGGTTTCTCCCATTACAAATATCTTGATAAATATGTAATAGTCACTTTAACTGATTTCGTAATGAAGTAGTCTTGATTTCAATTTGATTCTAGTCCCTTGTTGCCTCTGGAACCCCTTAGCATAACATCTTTTATAACCATGATTCCATAATAGTCTAATCATTTTTTATTTTCACATCTTCATTTTTAAGAATGTTTCCCTGTCCTTGGTGAGATTTTTAAGGCTGTTATGCAAATAAACCCAATAAAATACCCTTCTTGGAACTCAGAATATATCATCTCTTGATAGTCTCCATTTTCCAAATGAAAATGAGATTTAGCTAAAGTTCTTCCCATATGACTTTTTTGAGAGAATCTATTTAAAAAGAGGTGAAACACCAGCAAACATATTAAGAATGATAATCTCAACCTCCCAGACATTAATTCATATTTCCACAGTGATTCCATGCAATGCGGCTTATTTGATCAGGGGGAATGCGCACCATTTTACAGGTGAGGAAACTAAAACTCAGAAAAGTTATGTGACTTTTCAGCATCCCACAGCTGGGATATTATTGCTAATTCTCTGATCCTAAGGTCTGTATTTGTCTCAGTATACTCTATTGTTCACTTGACTTTATGAACTAATTTTGAAAATTCACACAGTAGACCAGGGAAAGCTAACAGATAACAAGAGTTTAGAGCTAGAGAAATCTTTTTTCTTATCATATGATTTTGATATTGTCTACTTTCTCACCTATCAAGATCTCCTAAATTACACAATCTAAGTAAACATTTAAAAGTAAATTACTTATGCAAGGTCCAATTTTGTCAGATATTTATAACCGAGTAACACTCACTGGATTTCAAATACGTGTGAAGTTGATGAATTGTCAATATCAGAGACTGTGATCTACATTTTCATTTTCCCTAATCTGAAGAAAATTATTACATTTTTACTTGATGCTGTAAGACAAAAATAAGCTGAAATATGGTAGATTTGATATACAATTATGTGTTCATAAGCTACCCTTAAAATGTAAATCTAATGTATCTATCTATAAATAATTTATTTAATAAATATTTATTGTAGACCAACTATATTTCAGACACTGTGATAGACAACATAAGTAAAGCCAAGTTCTAAAATAATGATAATAGAGATATACTTACTTAATCACTGTGGCAGAGACTGGTTGTCTTTCACCCAATCAATTTCTTTTTTGTCCTGGATACACAACTGGGCTACATTTCTCAGTCTCCCTCACAGTTATGGCTAGATATGTGACTGAATTATGGCCAGTAGAAAGTTCTTGACAGCGCTGTGCACCCACTATCTCCCATTCTTCTTGCGCTTCCCTTGGAGGCCAAGTATTGAAGATGACAGAGTCACAAGATGGAAAAAGCCTGAGTTCCTAAAACTCCACTTGGACTACAGCTGCCCATGAATCAGGAGATCCTTATGGACTTTATATGAGCAAGAAATGAACTTCTATCTAGTAAGCTATTGAAACTCTGGGTTAACTGTTTTTGAATTAATAGAATCTTTATTAAAGCAGAAGTTGTATACAAGTTGATATAATTTTCTAAACCCCTTTAGATCAGAAAAGAGTAGAAAAACATTCCTAAATAGGTTAAATTTGTGACTTGTTCTTTTTTAAATTATGTAACAATATATATTAAGCCCATAAAAATGCTAGACATTGTCCTGTATGCTGAGGATAACCTTAAGAACAATATTGGGGCCAGGCATGGTGGCTCACACCTGTAATCCCAGCACTTTAGGAGGCCAACGCAGGTGGATCACCTGAGGTCAGGAGTTTGAGACCAGCCTGGCAACATGATAAAACACTGTCTTTACTAAAAATAAAAAATAAAATAAAAAAATGAGTCATGGTGGGTGGTACCTGTAATCCCAGCTACTCTGGAGGCTGAAGCAGGAGAATTGTTTGAACCCAGGAGGCATAGGTTGTGGTGAGCTGACCTTGTGCCATTACATTCCAACCTGGGCAACAAGAGCAAAATTGTGTCTCAAAAAAAAAAAAAAAACAACAAAACAAAACAAAACAAAAGAATAATATTGATAAAATCCCCTACTCATGGAACTTGCATTCTTATAGGAGATAGACAGTAAATGAATGAAGAAACAAATAAGAGTTGATCACTATAAACAAAATCAAGGGAGGGGGGTAAGAAAATGACAGCTGGTCAACGAAGATTCTGGAGAAAGTGATATTTAAACTGTGCATAGAAAGAAACAACAGAGCCAGAATAGGAGGCTTTCTAGAAATGTAATATCACCAAGTCAACATTTCATTGTAGGAAACAGCTCCAAACCATTCAACTAACTGGCTCCTGACTAAATTCCAAAGCTTCATTAATAATCTTTTGTCTGTAACATGGCACAATTGCCTTGTTCAATAATGTAGTGTCAAACAAAAGTTTCTATCGACATATAAACACCTAAAACTATTTTTTCTGATTAGCATAGTTTACTATTTTCATACTCCTTAAATTTACCGTGCTCAATGTATTCAACTGGCTGAGACTGACAGGAGGACAAATCATTTTAGTTATTCATGATTAACTTGACTATCATTGTAGTTAATATTCCTTAAAGCATATTTAACTTTAGAGAGATTGAATTGAACAGAACTTTGGAAGCCACTTTTTTGTGAAGATAATAAAAGGATACTCTTAAACTTACCATAGCTTTGTTTGGTTAATAAACTGTTTCTACACTAATTAGAAAAACTATAGGAGCAACTTCCCAATCTTTCCTAGATGGATATGTAGAAA
This sequence comes from Sapajus apella, assembly GCF_009761245.1. Taxonomy (NCBI): domain Eukaryota; kingdom Metazoa; phylum Chordata; class Mammalia; order Primates; family Cebidae; genus Sapajus; species Sapajus apella. Next base: position 25,922,977 of record NW_022436963.1, read on the forward strand.
GGCATCTATCACTTCTCTCTAAGGCTGATTTTAAAAGCTCATATTAGAGAACTTGACTAAGAAGAGAGTATTTGATAGGTTTTAAAAATATAAAGTTATATTAAGAAATCTCACTTAGAATCACACAGGATGAGATTTTTAAGGTATTGAAATAGATTTTCAATTTGCATATTCAATTAAAGATGCTACAAGAGCAAGCTTTTAATTTATGGATAAATGATTCTAGAATTGTCAAATTGTTAGAGAATTTGAACATAATTTATAAACGAGAGGAAGCTCAGGTTGTGAGAATGATGTAGATACTGGAAACAGGAGTGGAAAAGAAAGCAAGCCCAAGTTCTCTGGGCACGTGCTCCCAGCTTCTTTGCACCACACCATGTTTCTGATGTGATGCTATGATGGTATAGAAAATGAACATCCAATTTTCTCAAGGTTTTCTGAGTTTTTTGTTGTTGTTGTTTTAGTTGTATGATCTTCCTTACTGAATATTTTTACCCTTGGTTTATTTCTTACTTATAGTTCTGGTAAGAATACTGTTTGCATGTGTTTTGGCAATTTAATCTCATAACAATATCAAAATAGAAAAACAAAAAGGGGTTTCTGGATTTAATTAAAACATGTGATGCTAAGGTCCAATTGAGTAAAAAACCTGTAATTTTGTAATTTACATAGATAACATTTATTTATTTTTACTTAATATTTTATATATAGACAGTTGATTACAATAATCTTTTCTTGGAAAATCAGTGTCACTTTTATTGCAGTAATTAATTGTTTTCCTTTTTAGAGGAGACTGGCCACCTTTGAATTTTATTCAGAATATTTTCTCGCAGGGCCCGACACTATCTCAGTTACATGTCTTCTGTCACTAGTGTCACTTATGTATCTTATATAATTAGTATTCACAATAATCACATAAGTATTATTATATTTTTGCAAATCAAGAAACTAAGGCTCAGAAAGAGAAAACACATTGTCCAAAATCACACAACTGTTAAGTGCTGGATACTCTTGTTTGAACCCTAGCATTCTGAATGAAGAACTTAGTCTCAATTACTAGATAAAACAACTTCCCACTATGGTTTCTCTTTTTCCTCCAAGGTCATTTATTAACTAAATAATCAGCCTGTCCTTTTTTCTCCCCTTCATTACTTTTTAGCTTCATTCTCGGATATGACCAAATAAAGTACAAACAATTTAAATTTCCTTTGTTTTACGGAAACACACAGCTCCCGCAACCATAAAAAAATCAAATAAAAAACTAACCAAGAACTAAACAGTGATAATAAATGGCACATAATGGCTATAAAATGAACAAGCAATTAAAATCAACTCTGGTTATTATTGTGATAGGTTAATATATAGATTTCACTTAAAAAAATGCCAAAAAGAATACAATTGAAACAGCTAATAAGCAAAGTCTTGGAATTTAAAAATATGACTCAAAAATAATATACATTGGAATATAAAAATAACATAAATTGAAGAAATTACCTGAGAAGTAGAACAAAAGACATATATAAAATGAAAATGAAATATAGAGGATTGGATCAGAAAATGAAATACCATATCTGATTGCTTGAGTTACCAGAGAGAGAATGGAATAAGCAGAGAAGGAAGAAGTAAGGTAAATAATAGAAGTGTTGAACAAGAAGATATTTCAAAATGGTATGCCTATAACACTGCAGAAAGTGCAGGCAAAATGGCTCACACCCGTAATCTCAGCACTCTGGGCAATCAAGGGGAAATGATTTCCAGGAGTTCAAGACCACTCTGGGCAACATAGTGAGACCTGGTCTCTTGGAAAATTAAAAAAAAAAAAAAATTAGCTGGATGGCTGGATGTGGTGGTGCAGCATGTTGACAATGGGGAAGCCTATAGTCCCAGCTACTACTTGGAAGGTTGAGATGGGAGGTTCCCTTGTGGCCAGGAAGTCAAGGCTGCAGTGAGCTATGATCATGCCATTGCGCTCCAGCCTGGGTGCATACTACCTCTACAAACAAACAAACTGAATGAATAAAGACTTCTTATTGTGAACTTTCAAACAGCATGAGATTCCTGTCAACAGCACTAAGTGCTTGTGGTAAAAGTTACTATGTCCACTACTTCAAAATATCAAGAGGATATTATTTTAAACTTAAATTCTATACCTAACCAAACTGACATTCAAATGTGAGGACAAAAATAAAAGTATGCAAGGACTCAGAGTACATTACAGACACTCTTTTTTTTCTTTTTGTAGAAGTTTTGATAAATGTGTTTCAGTAAGATGAAAGATTAACCCAAGAACTAGGAAACTTTGGAATCCAGAAAGCACAGGAAAGCAACAAGGGGGATTTTCATGAAGAAAGCTGTAATGCTGTTCAAAAGTAATCAAGATTACAGTAGAAGCACAGAGGCTTCCACGACAAAGGCTCCACGAAAAAGGAAAATCAATGGTAAGACAGAGAACTTGGTGAACTTTGAGAATACAATCAGGAATTGGTGGAGTATAAAAATGTTGAAGAACTTTCGAATTCACTCAATTAAGTTATTTAAACTTTAGGACATTAGGACATTTAAAAATTAGGACATAGCAATCGAGATGTTCTTCAATAGGTGAATAAACTGTGGTACATCCAGATAATGAAATATTACTCAGTACTAAATGGAAATGAACTATCAAGCCAGGAAAAAACATGGAAGAAAATAAATACATATAACAAAGTAAAAGAAATCAGTATGAAAAGGCTACATACTATAGAATTCCAAATATATGACATTGTGCAAGAGGCAAAACTATGGAGACAGCTACAAGACCAGTGGTTGCCATGAGGGAGGCAGAGGTAAATAGATGAAGCACAGGGTTTTCATAGCAGTGAAACTATTCTGTATGATATTAGAATGGCATACACATGTCATTATACATTTGTTCAAATTCTTAAAATCTACAACAGCAAGCATGAACACTGATGTGTATTGTGATCCCTGGATGATAATAATATGTAAATGTAGGTTCATTAATTGTAACAAATGTATCACTCTGTTGTGGGATGTTGATAATGAGGAAAGCTATATATCTGTGGGGGTAGGGAATTTAAGGGAAATCTCTGTACCATCGCTGAATTTTTCTATGAATGTAAACCTGCTCTAGAAAAGAGCTTATTAAACGAGAATAACAACAAAAATACCACCCAGAACAAAAACAAGGACATAATGGCAGCAGAGAAGGAAATGCAGTCCCAGCATCCGAATAGGCTATGTTATGGATAACATAGGTGATCTCTTTTTTCATTTATGTTTCAAACCAAGGAAATTTAAATTGTGACTGAATTTATCTGAAAGATGATTCACAACACTAATTTTAGCAAGTGATACTTTATGAAGTTTTCCTTTATTTGTGGGTAAATATAGTCATATTCCTATAAAATGTTTTCCTAAAGAGAGTGATACAAGTAGTTTTAATGGTTTCCATCTTCTGGAATCAATAATTATGGCCAAATGCAGAACACATAACCACACCTCAGAAAAGAATATAAAATTTAAATCCAGACAACATAAACCTGAAGATGCAGATAAAAGCGGAATGATAAGGTGGTGAGCAGAGGCAGGCTGGGGGCTGGTCTGAGAATGCTTATGTTATATTTCAAAATGTGGAAGTGAAAGCATACTCAGTGTAGGCTGATGGAGCAAAAAATTAAGTTTTAAGTATGTTATTTAAAGTTACAGGCAGGAACTAAAAAGTGACGTGCAAATAAATTGAGAAAAAAGATAGAGATAGTGTTGGAATAGGTGTAGTAAACTTTCTCCTACCATAGCAGAAAACTTTATATGACACCTTGTGTGTACATGTAGGCATAGCTATATAAGCATATAATTTAGACTTTTGCAGGCAACCAAAGGAAGAATCTAAAACCAAACAGTTGGAATGTTTGTATTTGATTTGAAGGAGAATATTACAGGTGGGGCGAACTGTGACAAGCGACTATTTGTTTTCGTTATAAGCCCTCTGCAGTGTTGAACATTTTTAACCATACACATTCACAACTGTTAGAAGTAACAACAAAAAATAATACCAGCAGTTCAAGAACAAAGGTAATATCTTTTATATATGTATTTCAACCCAAGGAAATTTAAATTGTGACTGAATTATCTGAAAGATGATTCACAGCAAATTAATTTTAGTAAGTGACATTTTATGAAGTTTTTCTTTATTTGTGGGTAAATATAGACACATTCCTATAAAAATGTTTCTGCTGGCAGAAACAGGCATCCAAAACTTTCCATTTATGACTAAATTAAATATGTTTTTAAAACACTTGCAATGTTTCTATCTTGCCTTTGTCTCAGAGTTTTCTCTGAGGTATATCATTTAATTTAACATGCATGTGTTTCAGATACTTTGTACAAATGATGAAAAAGATGGCCGTTTCTGTTTTCTGGGATGCACAGGCATTATATTGTGCTGTCACTATGTCAAACACAGGGTTAAAATATTCAAAGTACTATGTTCTGAGTTATCTGGATATTGTGATAAGGCACAAAGAATGAAAGAGTAAGAGAAAGAAAAGGAATGAGGATATCTCTGTTGAATTATGAAGGGATTTTGCAATTTTGAATGTCTCAATTCTTCCAATAAGAAAAGTCTTACGGGTAAAATGAAAATGAAGTGAAATACACAGGGCAAGCATAATTTGATGTCAGCTCGTTGTCTTTCTTTGCTTAAATACTTTAAAGAAAACCTAAATTATTAATTTTTTTAAAATTTCTTCTTTTTTTGAGATGAAGTCTCGCTCCGTCCCCCAGGCTGGAGTGCAGTGGTGTGATCTTGGCTCACTGCAACCTCAGCCTCCCGAGTAGCTGGGACTACAGGTGTCTGGAACCATGTCTGGCTAATTTATTCTTTAAATTTTTAGTAGAGATAGGGTTTCACCACGTTGGCCAGGATGGTCTTGATCTCTTGACCTCAAGTGATCCATCCACCTCAGCCTCCCAAAGTGCTGGAATTACAGGCGTGAGCCACTGCATCTGGCCAATTTTCTAATAGTACTAGTGATTGACAATAAATATCTCAGAAATGTAGCAGAAAATATAGTTTCTTACACTGATGCTTAGGCTGCAGCAAAGTATCTTCGTGATGAATAGTGAATTTAATGTTTAGAATTATCCTCTGAATGTGTCCATATCACTGCCTATAATATGAAAATATATATGGCAATTGCGTTACCAAACTATAGTTTTTTAATTTTTAAAACTTATTTATTTATTTTATTTTATTTATTTATTTCTTGAGACGGAGTCTCACTCTGTCACCCAGGCTGGAGAGCAATGGTGCGATCTCGGCCCACTGCAACCTCCGCCTCCCAGGTTCAAGTGATTCTCTTGCCTCAGCCTCCTGAATAGCTGGGATTATAGGCGCATGCCACCGTGCCCAGCTAATTTTTGTATTTTTAGTAGAGATGGGGTTTCAACATCTTGGCCAGGCTGGTCTCGAACTCCTGACCTCATGATCCACCCGCCTCAGCCTCCCAAAGTGCTGGGATTACAGACATGAGCCACCCCACCACGCCCGGCCTATAGTTTTAACTATATATCTTTTAACATATGCCTGACATTTGGTGGCATTTTGTCTACATTGAAGGTGATTTCACATGGATCTAACTAATATTTAGTTTTCTTAAAACTATTATTTGAAATAACATATTTTAAAACATAGTAGTAAATATATTCTTATGTTCTTCAAGTTATTTAAGTATACAGGGAATTTAATAAGTAGGGGGACCCAAGGTAGAGAGTTATAAAACAAATCAACTCGTATTTTAACTTTTGTGGAGAGATTTATTATTTAATACTTTTTAATCATCATTGTATTTCTTTGATAATCATATTTTAAGCATAATTTTCATAAGATTTAAAAAATATGCTTAGATTTAGTAAAACCTAATTCTAAAGTGATAATTTATTAGAATTTGTATTTTACAATTTAGCAGAAATGCAGTATTTTAAAACATTATTATTTGAAAAGAGAAAATACATAGACTCTAGGGCTAAAAATAAATTGCATTAAACCTGTGTTAATCTAATATTTGAAGCATAAAGATCTTCAAGAGGAAAATTTCAATAGAAGGTGAAAGTCAGCAAGAAAAACATAATTACACAGGATGTTGGCTATCATTGCTTTCATTTTTAACATTCATCTAGTTATCTTATATTACATTTATGTAGACCAAATATTTTCTGACAAGTGCCCTTACCATTATATTACTAATGATAGTAGTTTAAAAATCAAACTCTATGGATCTGTAATAACCCAAAGGGATTGTCTGATGCTAATTTTGAAAGCTGCCTCTAAAATACAGTTATTTTCAAATATGCCAGCCAGATTATACTAGCACATAGACTGTGTGTGTGTGTGTGTGTGTGTGTGTGTGTGTGTGTGTGAGTGTGTGCAGTGAATATCTTCCCAGAATTAATTACATGTTCTCTATTTATTTTTTGGAAAATATTCCTCGCTGCACTTAGTCCAAGTGTGTCTAAATCTATCTCGACCTGACTGTTAATCACTAGAGGTGAGCAAATTAACCATGTCTGGCCAATCAGCCATAGGGATTGTTTAAGGGCCTCAAACCAAGACAATGAGACTCATTCAAGGAGTTTTGATGGTACTAGTTAAAAAAAAAAAAAAAAAAAAAAAAAAACTGATGGCTGAAAAGGTAAGACAAGCCTAAATCTATTGGTTGTGTACTCTAAAAATAGAGCCAAAAATTAAGTCATGAGAGAGAGGTAGTCTTAGTAACATCGTTTGGTCTCTGGGATATAGCTTGAAGCCACTTTGCTAGACTTTTTATTCTACACTAATAAATGCCCTTTTAGCTTTTGTTAATATGAATATGGCTAGATGAATAAGATATAACTCTGAGTTTACCTGAAGATAAGGGGAAACATACAAATAAAGAACCAAAATATAAAGGGATGTAAATGACTTGGATATAATAATCACCCCAGTTATGGTTAAGATTTTGTGGCTCAGGGAGCTTAAGGTGTTATGGCAAGGGTGGGAACTTTCATACTCTTCCAAGGGGTCTACCCTATTTCCTCAATAAAACATCTACCTTCCTGGCAAGAATTCATCATTCCTATCCTAAAAATGTTTAGTAAAAATCCAGCCTTTCCCAGTTTTCACCAATATCCAAATTGAACCTACTGAAGAAATGATACTGTGCTGCCTTTGTTCTCTGCAAAATAGAGAGGTTGAAGAGATAATTAGAAAATACAAACTCTGCTGTCATAAGATGAATTAAGATTTTGTGAGCCAAGTACAGTATTTAGTGGCTCCCTGATTTTTTTAACAATTACCAAAATTTGGTCAATTGAATGCTAATTATTTATCTTTCTTCCTTAGAGGTTATATCATTTATCCAACCGTCATTTATTCATTTATCAAAAAATGTATTGAGTACTATCTTCTTGGGAACATAAGCGGGCATTTAATGTGTTGATGGGAAAATACTATAATGAGACAGCAATAGCAAGAAAGAAAAGAATCACACACTTTTATAGAGAATCATAAGATCCTACATGTGGAGGATATCTTTCTCAATAAAAGAGCTTCTGGACTATCTTCTGACAGAAAGTCCTCCATGATTTCTGCTCGAGTGAGCCTAGCATAGAAAGCACATTGCTCTTCAAATAGTAGATGGACCGAATAAATATGTTGAATAATTGATGGAAATTCACCAATGCCACAAGTTAGAGGCATCCCTGTTGGCCCCTATAAGGGCTTCTGTTATAGACTGAATGTTTGTGCCCCTCAAATTCATATGTTGGAGCTGTAGGCCCCATGTGATGGTATTTGGAGATAGGACCTTTGGAAGGTAATTAGGTTTACATGCAGTCCTGCAGGTGGGGTCCCCATGATAGGATTCTTGTTTTTATGAGAAGAAGAAGATAAATTAGAGCTGGTGCTGTCTCTCCAGCATGTGAGGACACAGGCCGGCCCTCTGCAAGCCAGGAATGGGCTCTTCCCGGCACCTTGATCACAGACTGTGAGAAATAAATGTCAGTGCTTTAAGCCACCCAGGCTATGGTATTTCATTACAGTAGCCCTATCCTAGACACAGTATCATTTCAAAAGCACAGACCTCTACATCCCAATTACACAGGATTACCAATAGATCAATTTCCAGTATATGATTGATTCCCTCATTTCCAAATCTTATAGTTATCTGTCCCTCTGGCTACTTAAAGCAATCATTAGTATTTTTAGTCATATGCCAATCTTATTGAGGAAAGACGGAATTCTAGTTGCACAGAGCTTGACACATAATCAGGGTCTTAAGAGAACAGCTACTTTAGTTGTATCATGTTCTTCCTTGGGGTACATGGGGGGAAATGTCTTTAGGAAGGAAAGATCAAAGGAGTCTGTTGGTAAAATGATATTCCAACCAGCTTCTTTAGGGAGGTCAGTTTTATAGATTCCATAGAATTAGAAGATTACCATTCCAAGGGCTCTGACTTGTATTAATTTTTCAGCCCAAGTATATAATTCTATTGCTCTTCCAACTTGGAGCAAGCATAGAGATGAAGAAATCACCAACTGATTGGTTTAAGTGGCAGGGAGTTCTAGGATTGGCTCTGCTCCCAAAGCATAACAGTGTGTGACATTAGAAACAGAAAAATATGTAATAACAGGGATTTGAGATTAAAATATAAAGCTCACAGAGATCAGGAAATGTATGGTGAAAATATGTGCCCATTCTATATTTTTTGCTAAAATGTCTCCTCAGTATCTGTTTTGCTTGAGAAGCAGGATAAGGGACCAGAATGATGTTATATTTACAGCACATTAAAAAATATTGTAGGTCTTTTGGGATGTGGATACAGCATGTGTTTTGCTTTCCAATTCTGCCTTGGGGATTACTGAATTAGCCTGTCTTCTGAATAGACCCTTTTTTTAAAAAAAATTCTTTATATTGAGCTGTCTTCTACCTGTCATATCTTCTACCCATAGGTCTCATTTCAGCCTTCTGGAATCACTCAACATATATCTAAACACTTGCACATGCTGCATATGTGTATTTCAAGACAGTTATCATCCCCACAAACATCTCAAATGTCTCCTTGGGTCATCTGCAACAAATCATTTAAAAAATGTTAGAAAATTTGTAGGGTGTTTTTTCTGTATTACATTTCAGTCAAATCGGCAAAGCAGGTATTACTTTGTACACACACCCTTGCTAAGTACACAAGTAAAAATGTTCCCTTATATTCAATACAATGATAATAATATTAACATTAGTAGTAGGATGACCAAGTGTTCCAGTTTTCATGGAACTGAGAAGGTTCTCAGGATTATGGACTTTCAGTTTTAAGGCAAGGACAGTCCTGTACAAGCCATCCCAGTGTTCCTGGAACTCTAGGAGTTACATAGGATCTTCCAAGCTAATGTAAAAGAAAATCTTAGGCAAACTTGGAGGAGTTCGTTTCCCTAATTAACAGGTGTCGTTTATTGTTTGCTCACAGTGTGGCAAATGTTGTGCTGAGTTCCTTATATGTGTGCTCTGCAACTCTCTCAATCAGCCATAAAATGCAAGGATTGAAAAATGCTAGCCATCTGCCACTGTTCATGTGCCCAAGTCCATAGTTGAAAACTATGGCTGGGAAGTGAATGCACAGACCAGGACTCCTTTCCCTGGCCTCCTTGCTTCTAGGTGTGACACATGACAATGTGCCACAAATAGAATGAGAGAAGTGGCATGTACCACATCTGAGCCAAAGCTCTTAAGAATTGAAGCTGCTGTCATCATGCCTTCTGTCTCCTCCCACTGGCTGGATGCAGAGACCCTGGGTGTTAGTGGACCCTAAGATCCAAGGAACCTGCCTGTCCACAGGATCACCTGCTGGATGGTTACATGAAAGAGAAATACAAACTATTGCATTAAGATGTCGAAATATATTGACAAATTTCTTGGTCATTCACATTGTATTAGAAAATTCTAAGTCAAAGGGTTAAATTATATGTCCTAGACCAGGCACCTAATAATAGTAGAGTCAGATACAAGCCCAGCAAACTTGTGCTTTTCTTGAACCTACCGTCTTCCCTCTCATAGATTGAAAATGATAAAGTCGTTTATCCATATTGTCTCAGGCCAGCTGTACTTTGAATCCTCAGATTTCTTTGACTCTAGATTCTACAAACATTTTTCATTTCAAATAGAAACAACTTGAACCAAATGTCTTCCTTAGTCTGAGATTTTCCACTTTTAAACAATGGCTCAAGAAAATTACATAATAAACTTTAAGGCTATATCTCCACTGATCTTCATAGGTTTTAATACACAACTTTAATAGTATACATTGTGGTAGGAGACATGCTGGTTGCCTTCTAAGATTTCATTCTAAGTGATTTTTCTGTTTCCTTTACATTTTTTTTTCTTATGTTATTTTATAGTTCCTCTATATATAATATGATCCTAGACAAATAAATACCATTATTTGCTACCCAGAAAGTAAAGGAAGTAAATGAACATTTCATTTCCATCAGGTACAAGAGCACTAGCTAAAGATTTGAAACAGTTCTTCACTTGAAGGTTCTCAAACTTTTCTAAATTAACATTAAAATATATTGCAATTTTCCAAATTGTGTGTGTGTGTGTGTGTGTGTTTGTGTGTGTGTGTGTGTGTGTGTGTGAGTCTGTTCTTGCACTGCTAAAAAGAAATACCTGAGGTTGGTATCAAGAAAAGAGGTTTAATTGGATCATGGTTCTGCAGGCTGTACAGGAAGCATGGCAGCATCTGCTTCCAGGGAAGTCTCTAGGAAGCTCCCAAACATGGCAGAAGCAAAGGGGGAGTGACATGGCTCACGTGGTGGGAGCAGGAGCAAGAGAGAGGGCAGGGAGGTACAACACATTTTTAAACAACCAGATCTCACAGGAGAGCTCACAACTGTGAGGACAGCACCAGAGGGATGGTGTTAAACCATGAGAAACCACCCCAAGGTCCAATCACCTCCCACCAGACTCTACCTCCAACACTGGAGATTACAGTTGAACAGGAGGTTTCGATGGTCTGATGGTTAATACTGAGTGTCAACTTGATTGTATTGAAGGATGCCAAGTATTGATCCTGGGTGTGTCTGTGAGGGTGTTGCCAAAGGAAATTAACATTTGAGTCAGTGGGCTGGGAAATGCACACCTACTCTTAATCTGGGTGGGTACCATCTAATCAGCTGCCAGCACAGTTAGAATATAAAGCAGGTAGAAAAAAACGTGAAAAGACTAGACTGCCTTAGCCTTCCAGATTGCATCTGTCTTCCTGCTGGATCCTTCCTGGCCTCAAATATCAGGCCATGTTCTTCAGTTTCACACACATGTATATGAAGGGAATTTATTAAGTATTAACTCACAAAATCACAGGTCCTACAATAGGCCATCTGCAAACTGAGATGGCCTATTCTGGGACCTGTGATTTTTGTGACTTAATACTTTATATATATACATATATATGTGTGTGTGTGTGTGTGTGTACATATGTGTGTGTGTATACATATGTGTGTGTGTGTGTATAAAGGAGTGTGTGTGTGATATCCCTTCATATATATATATATATATGATGCTCAAACTACAGATCCAAGCCATATCAGTGTGTTTGGCAAAGCACGGGTAAATATTTTTATATATAAGTATCTCCTACTTGTGTGGCTTATTTATGTCATTGCTTGCAGGTATCAGTGGCATTAAATAAAAGAAAGAACTCAACCTAGTCATACCTTCTCATAGATTCATTGTTTGGAAGAACCAATAGACAAACATATCCATCTTCCTCAATTATTTTTCTAGCATTTGATATAATTAAGCCCCTTTCTTGCTTACTTTTTAGGTTAACATACTCTGCAGATGTCCCTGAATGCTTCTTTCTTTCAATAATATTTGATGATTTCCTTGATTGTGATTATTCTTCTTCCCATCTCCTGAATAGTAGTGATAGTTACTATTTCTGAGGGCAGTAAACAGGCTGCATGATAATCTCATTTAAGCATCCTACAACCTTCATATGTAGATTTCATAATCTCCATTTTACAAATAAGTAACTTAGGCAAGGGGAGGTTAAGCAAAGTATGAATAACACATAGATTGTGCATAGCAGAAATGGGATTTGGATTTAGATCTTTGTAACTCAAAGCCCATACACTTAGGCAGCAAAGAAAATCCCTTTACTAAATTTGATGGTAAACTTATCAGTGCTATGTTAGTCACAACTGAATCCCCCTCAACTTTAGCAAAGGAACTGTGTGAGCTGCTAATCAGTAAAGGGGAATAGTTAGATTGATGAGTGGAAGGACGGACAGATGAATACATTGTCAATTGTCTAGATGCAATGGTCAATGATTGTGCTTAGCTGATTAGGAAACAATAGGAGGAGTGACACCTTAAAGAGTAACTAATAAAGGAATTGTTGTAAGATAATATTTAATAATTTAAGATTATAGCATAGAATTCCATGTTTCACCTAATTCTTTGTTGTTTCTTCTTTGTGACATTTTTCTTGATTTTCTATATATAGCTCAGCCAAGGGTCAGATGAAATCCTTTTTGATATAAAACTTTAAATGTTCATGAAATATTTTTATATATTGTCATATAAAAATGTTGGCTTGAAAAACATCTACCTTTGCCGTTGCTCTAATAATTATTAAATAACAACGGAAAGGACCCTTCTGATTACAAATTCATGTATTGAGATGTGTAAATGACCAATTTCTTGGCTGAAGTGTTGATTAGAACTGGAATCAGGAACTATGTGTTTGGCTTAAAGTAATATTATTTTTCTTGAACTGTCATCTCTCATGGTTAGGTTATACTATCCCCAAGGTAAATTACTTTAGGAAACCAATGTGAGATGCTATAGGTATCCTAAAATTAGAGTGACAGTATGGAAAATGCTTCTACTCATTGTTAAAAGAATAGTCTCTAAAAAGACCCACAACTCTCTGAGTTTATGTTGTATAGCAGATGTAAGAGTATCCTGCCTGGAAAAAAACAGACCTAACTAAACAGAAAAGTTGAGATTCAGTAAATATGGGAAACAAGAGATACTCTGGAGAGTGAAACATTGTATAAATGCTGGAGATCAGAATTCACATATAATTCAGTTTTCCCCCAACAGTTACTGCACAGTCCTGTGACATTTAAATGGTAGAATATACAGAAAGCCTGCCTGCAGGAACCAAGGGTCTTGGAAAGGGAGCTCATCCAATAGCCAGTGGCAGATGGAATTAGAAACGGAGGTATTTTGTGATTATTACAAAACAGAATGGGAAACATAAAATTGAATTGGCTCAAGCCTATGCTGAAAACCAAAGACAAAGAAATATCTACTGAGGATATTCATTACCAACTTATTTTGGTTATATATAGAACTATAGTGTCTAGAATATTTTCTATAGATTCCTATATTTGCAATTAAATCAACATGTAATATTTTACAATTTTTGTCATATAATGACAGAAATTTTGAAACAAAAATAGACATTTAAGGGTTTTTTTGCCCTTGTAATTGATCAGCAGTTTTGTTTGTTTGGTTGGTTGGTTTGGTCGGTTGCCCTTATATTAGAAAGCGTCATGGCAGAAAGTAATATACCAATTCAAGTAAAATGTCTTTCTAATAAGTATTCCTTTCATTCATTATGCTGTTTATGAAAATAAGAGTGATTGATTTATGTGGCATTCACTATTAAACTTAGATAGTACAAATTTAGGCCCAAATGAATTATTTTTTAGTTCTTATAGAAATGCACTATGTAGTTTTTGAAAGAAATCTCTAAGCTCTTCATGAGGACATTATTAGAACAAATCAATACAAGGTAAGTAGGTAACCATTAACATCATCAAAGATTTCAAATAGTATAAAGAATGCTAAGGATGTCTAAATATGGAATATCATATAACATGAATATTTAGTTGATAATATAATTGTTTCATATTTGATAATAGCAACATCAGTGTACCTGAAATAAAATTTATTCCTGTTTACCTCATTTTGTAAAGCTAAAATTGTTGAGTTTAGAAATCACTTTTAAAAAATTATCAGGGCACTATTGTGTTATCACAATCATAAAGCTTTTATCGTCAATACTCTTAATTATGGAGTTTAAATATGGAAATTCATTATGGAGTAATAATGCTTACCTTGGGAAGGCTAAGATTTACAACTAGATTTGCAATTGAATCTTGAACCTGATATTCTCAAGATCTATGACACTGGAAGTGAAGAAAATGATAAAGATAGATGAAATAAAAATTTAGGCATTTTATATGCATTGTGGTAGTCCTGAGAGATAGATATTTAAAATTTTCATTTTGGGCCGGGCGCGGTGGCTCAAGCCTGTAATCCCAGCACTTTGGGAGGCCGAGGCGGGTGGATCACGAGGTCAAGAGATCGAGACCATCCTGGTCAACATGGTGAAACCCCGTCTCTACTAAAAATACAAAACATTAGCTGGGCATGGTGGCGCGTGCCTGTAATCCCAGCTATTCAGGAGGCTGGGGCAGGAGAATTGCCTGAACCCAGGGGGCGGAGGTTACGGTGAGCCGAGATCGCGCCATTGCACTCCAGCCTGGGTA
>NW_022436963.1:25937675-26081599 GCF_009761245.1 Sapajus apella
TTTTTTGTTTTCCTTGTTTGTTTTTTTTTTTCTTTTTTACTAAGTAAGGATGTCATGCCAAAGAAAGATGCTGTTGGACTTCCAAATTTAACCAAAATTAATTACAAACACATTATTACAGTGGATGTTCCTTTGCTCTGGGTATACGTTAGTAGTTTAAGCTGCTTAGACTGTTAATTTTTCATGCTAACTAGACACAATCAGGAAATATTTTAATATAAGTCAGTTTTCTTGAGAAGTCTAACTCAGTATCCTTGAAGTTACCTTTGGTTAACTGATGGAGTGGAAAGTAGTAATTAGAGTCCAATCTGTCTGATTCCAAAAATCTGTTCTCTTCTAAAGCCATGTTATAATGCCTTACAGTTAAATATCTGAAATATGAAGCCAGTTTCTGTGGGTCACATTGTTAAACTGTGACGTGAGATTCTCCAAGAGGCTTGCTGTTCCCAGATGTCATATGGTAGATGAAAGCAGGCAACTCCTTGTTCTGTTTTCTATTTAAATTCAGCATCCATAGCTTTATTTCTTTGTGGTTCAACAATGACATTTTCCTACAAGCTGTGTTCATTTATTTTATTGTTTCTTTGATCCACTTAATATGATTTTGGCTATGCAATTACCAAAAACATAACAAATTATAGACTAGTTTTATTATTAATGAAGTATATAATTTCTACATTCCATTATTTTTGCATCCCTTGGGATTATAATTTTATTTTATAAACATTACATACAAATATGAAATTTTCAGCTATACACAAATTGATAGTATCTTATGTTTTCATTATCATTGGGAATCATTTGGAATTTGTTTTATAAAGATACTCAGTAGCCAATTACATTACAGAGGAGCTTAATCCCAAGGCTTTCTGTCATGGTATGCAAAGTATTGGAAGGAGCTTCATTCCCACATTTAAAACAAAACAAAAAAAGTCAGACTAAATTTAAATCCATATATATTAAAAAGTCAGTTGGCAGAGTACCCAACTGACCCAAAAGTTTAAGGACAAATAAGGGAAATAGATTTGTACACTTGCTGCTACTGAAGGTAAACTCAATTTGACACTGGTAAGAAGAGATCATAAAAAGTAGTTGACAAATGGGTGAAGGCTGAATATGGGAATGCAGGACAGGGAACTATGGGAACGATCATGGGCTGTAGACAGTTGGAATACAAACTTTCTTGCAAGAAATCCCATCAGGTTCAAATATAAAAGACTAAAAAGTGTCCACAGAGATGTCATTGTGGGGCAGAGGGGACAGAATACACTGTCTTCTGAAGTGCACATGAAAATATGACCAAAATAGACCCTATCTAAACCACAAAATAAACTACAAAAATATTAAAAATAATAGAAATCATACTAAGTATGGTCTTGTACCATAGTGGAATTAAACTAGAAATTGATAACAGAAATATATCTGGTAAAATTTGAGGAAGGAAGTGTATTTCAAAGAGAAATTCTAAAGGAAATTTAAAAAAACATTTGAGATACATGAAAAAATTTTAAAATATGTCAATATGTGTAGGATGTAGCTAAAACAGTGGCTTGCAAGAGATTTCTCTCATTTAAAGCTTAATTTAGAAAATAATGATCAAAAAACATAATCTGTTCCACCACAAGAAATTAGAAAAGGAAGAGAAGATTCAAGCGACAGTAATCAGAAGGAAAAAAATAAGGCAAAAATCAATAAAATTGAACACAGAAAATACAGTAGAGAAAATCAATGAAAATGAAAACTAAAAAGTGATTTTTGTAATGAATAAAATTGATAAAAATCTTGTCAGACTGATGAGGAGAAAATAGAAAACAAAAATTATCAATGTCATGAAAGAACAAGGACATATTACTGTAAGACCCTACAAATATGAAAAGAAAAATAAGGAAATACTATGAAAATCTCTGTGCCAATAAATCTGACAACTTAGATGAACAAATTTTCAAAAGATACTACCTATGAAAATTTACTCAAGAAGAACAGATTATATCAATATCCCTTTATATGTGATTGAAATCGAATTCATAATTATAAAGCTCCAAAAAAAGGAAACTGAAAGCCCAGGTGATTTTTATGGCGAATTCTACCATTTCATGAATACGTAATATTGATTCCTTAAAATCCTTTCAAAAATTAGAGGAAGGAAAACCTTCCCAGTTCATTTTCATAAGACTAGCATTTATAAAATACCAAAATTAGGCAAGGAGGTTATTGTAAGAAAACTAGAGACTATATTCCTCATGAATGTAACTGTAAAGATTGTCAACAAAATATTAACAAATCCAATTCAGCAAAATATCAAAAGGATAATGCATCATATCCAAGTGGGTTTTATCCCAGGAATGTAAATGTAGCTCTACATTTAAAAATCAATGTAGTTTATCATATTAACAAACTAATAATAGTAATATTATTATTACTATTAATAGATAATAGTATTACTATTAATAGATAATACTATTATCTAATAATGCCATTAGATACCAAAAAATTTCAATAACAAAAAAATATTCATTCATAGTAAAACCTGAGAAAACTAAAAATAGGATAAAACATTATCAACTTATCAGAATAAATTTACTATGTCAGAAAACCAAAGCTAAAATCATGCATAGTAATCAAGGACTGATGTTTTTTCCCTCTAAGATCAGACAAAGGCAAGGCTATCTTGTCTAATCATTTCTATTCATTATTTATTTATTTATTTTTAGTTTCTATGAGGATTAAGTTATATAAAATATGTAAAGCTACTGTACCCAGCATTTACCATATTCACAACCATCGGGGAAACTTCTTGCCCAAATTTCCTGCTGACAGACACTAGTCTTCCATTTTAGAACAACTTGGCCTTCTGTATTTGTTCAGGCCTGTAAGCAGCCTGCCTGGAAACAAGGAGGAGGAGATGGCACTGGTCCCTGGGCCTGTGCCTTCTGGGCCTGTGGCAAAATCATTTATCTGTGCTTTAGCCATTGCAAGATAAACAAATGAAAGCCATATGTACAATTTAGAAAAGAATAAATAAAATCATCCTTGTTCACATATAAAATGATTGTCTTTGTCAGACATCCCAAAGATCTACAAAAAAGCCCTCACAACCAATGAGTTTAGCAAGTTTGTGGGTAACAAATCAACATATGCATATCAATTGTCTTTCTCTATATTAGTATTGAACTACTAAAATATACACTTTAAAAATCAATCACATCTAAAAAAGCACCAAAAACTAAAGTAATTAAGCATGCCTCTACTATGTGCAGGATCTGTACAGTTAAACCACAAAACACTAATAAATTTTTTTAAAATGCCTAAATAAATGCAGAGGTATACCTTGTTCATGGACTGGATAATTCAATAACATTCAGGTCATTTATCTCCAGTTTGATCCGTAAATATAATTCTAATAAAATCTCATCAGACTTTTCTCTTTGTATCAGATAGATATTTACCAGATTAGAATAGCCAAGATGATTTTGAAATTTATGTGGGTAAAACAAAGTCTATGTTTCATCATTTATACATAGGATTATTTTAACTAATTGGAATTGATAGGACTTTAGTACAAGTATGTTATAAAAGCAATTTCAGAACTTAATATAAAGCTACAGTAATCATGACTGTGGTATTGCTGAAAAGGCAGACACATAAATCAATGGAAAAGAACAGAAATCTCAGTCATAAACTTATGCAAATATAATCATTTGGCTTTTGACAAAGGTACAATGAAACTAAAAGGAAAATAAGCATATTTTAGCAAAAAATAAACTAAAAAAACTTCAAAATATACTAAATTTATCTGAAATTCAGACAATATTTATTTTTGAATTATTGACCTAGATCCAGGATGTATTAAAAAAGCTTTTGTCTTTCATAATCTGTAACAAAAGATTAAAGAATTTATGAAAATTGAATCTCATTAGAAAAAAAATTGTGTAATAAGAGCTCCCATGGAATAAATATGTTCAGTATCTTAAGTAGAATTACTTATAAAGTTCCAGAGACATGTAGAATACTGTGTACAGAAGTGGGAATGGCTTTGGATGGGTATGTTTTATTGCACAGATATGTAGGGGGTACTGTTCTTGAAAACTCTGAGGTAGGAGTAGTTAATAGATGTACACTCACCCTAACCTCAGCGATTCTTCCAAGGCAAGGCATATGGGGAGGAGGGCAAATGGGTAGGGAGGAAAAGAGAGACAGGGATTCCTTACCACAGAGAAATTGATCAGAAGATCATGTAGTTTTCTGCCTTTCCTTCCTCCTCAAGACTAGTATTATTTTTAAAAGGCAGCAGGATACTAAGAAATATTAAAAAATACCTGATACATTTGATTTTCAAAAACTTTCAAAAGTGTCATAAATTTACAATGAGAAAATATTTAAATGATCAGCTGAATTGATCAAATCAGTATCACATGGATATAACTTACATTCTTCATCATTTCTTGGAAACTACCATTAGGACAATTATATTCTGTTTTTTAAACACACCCTCTTTTATTAATTACAGTTGTATTCTGGAACAGAAGCTCTGATAAATGAACTTCTATAGGAGTCCATTTTACCATCATTTCTGATAAAGGTTATTAAAGAACACTTGGGAGTTTGTTAACTGCCATATTAGAAGCTACAACAAGGTGTGTTCTTTTTTTTTTTTTCCTTACTTTAATTGTGCATATTTATGGGGTAAAGTGTGATGTTTCAATACATGTGTAGATTGTATAAAAAATAAAAATTTGGTTGGGCACAATGGCTTCTGCCTGTAATTCCATCACATTGGAAGGCAGAGTGGGAGGATTGCTTGAAGCCAGGAGTATAGGACCAGCTTAGGCATCATAGTAAGATCCTGTTGCTACAAAAAGTTTAAAATCTAGCCAGGCATGGAATATTACTTGAGCCCAAGAGGTCAAGGCTACCGTCAGCTGTTGATGGTGCCACAGCACTCCAGCCTGGATGACAGAGCAAGACTGTCTCAAAAAATAAAAAATAAAAAAGCAGGCTATTTAGCATATCTAACTCATATATTTATTACTCCTTTGTAGTGAGAACATTCAAAGTTTTCTCTTTTAGCTGTATAGAGACAGACAGATGATAGATAACTAGATAGATAGATTTTTTTTTTTTTTTTTTTTTAGATGAAACCTTACTCTGTTGCCCAGACTGGAGTGCAGTGGTATGATCTCAGCTCACTGCAACCTCCGCCTCCTGGGTTCAAATGATTCTCCTGCCTCAGCACCCCCTCCCCAAGTATCTGGGATTATAGAAACCCACCACCATTCCCAGCTAATGTTTGTATTTTTAATAGAGACAGGGTTTCACCACATTGACCAGGCTGGTCTCAAACTCCTGACCTCAGTTGAGGCACCCAACTCAGCCTACTAAAGTGCAGGGATTATGGCATGAGCCACCGTGCCAGGTGTTAATATTTTGAAATATATGCTCCAGTATTGTTAGACCCACTGTGCAATAGAAAGCCAGAACTGATTTCTCCTAACTGTAGCTATGTACCTGTTGATGAATCTCTCCCAATCCCCACTTCTGGCCCACTGGTTAACCTCTGATAACCACTATTCCACTGTCTACTTCTGTGAGATAAACTTTTATAGATTCCACATGTGAGTGAAATTATGCAGTATTTGTCCTTCTGTCTGGCTTGTTTCACTTAATGCCCTCCAGTTCATCCATGTTGCCACAAATGACAGAATTTCATTCTTTTCTATGGCTGAATAGCATTCTATTGCGTATAAATACCACATTTTCTTTGTTCATTAATCTGTTAATGGATACTTAGGTTGATTGCATATCATGGTTATTGTGAATACTGATGTAATAAACATGGAAATGCAGCTATCTCTTTGACATAGAAAGATATCTTTTCCACAAAGATTTGTATTTGACAAAAATATCTCTTTAAAATCAATGGAGTGAAAAGACAACCTAAAGAATGAGAGGTCATATTATGCAAACTATGCATTTCACAAGGGGTTAATATTCAGAATATATAAGAAACTCAAACAACTGAATAGAAAAAAAAACCCAAATAAAAAATGAAAAAAATATCTGAATTAGTATTTCTCAAAAGAAGACATACAAGTGGTCAACAGGTACATGAGAAAATGTGCAACATCTGTAATCATCAGAAATATGCAGATCAAAACCACAATGAGACATCATCTCACCACAAATAGAATGGCTATTATCAAAGAGACAAAAAAATAACAAATGCTGGCAAGGATGCAAAGAAAAGGAAACTCTTATACCCTGTTGGTGGGAATATAAATTAGTACCGCCATTATGGAAAACAGCATGGGGGTTCCTAAAAAAATTAAAAACAGAACTACCATACGATCCATCAATCCCACTAGTGGGTATGTATCCAAAGAAAATGAAATCAATATGTCAGAGATGTGTTCTTCTAGCTGTTTTCTGTGTAGTCCTGAGTTCCACAGAGAGGATTATGGGTGTGCCCCAGGTCTGGCATGTTCTCATTCATAAGTGGGTGTTGAACAATGAGAACACCTGTACACAGAGTGGGGAACATCACAGACTGGGGCCTGCTGGGGGATAAGGAAGCTAGAGGAGGGATATCAGCGGGCGGGAGGATTGAGGAGGGATAACATTAGAAGAAATACCTAATGTAGATGACTGAGGATGAATGCAGCAAACCACCATGGCATGTGTATACCTGTGTAAAAATCCTGCACAATCTGCACAGGTACCCCAGAACTTAAAAAGTATTTAAAAAAAAAAAAAAAAAAAAGAAATGGTTAGAGCTGAGTGCAATGGCTCATGCCTTTAATCCCAACTACTTATGAGGCTGAGGCAGAAGGATCAGATCACTTGAGGCCAGGAATTTGAGACAAGCCTTGACAACATAGGAAAACTGTGTCTAAAAAAAAAGAGAGAGAGAGAGAGGAATGAATAGTGGGGGTGGAGGGGGGGCTCTGTTCATTGGCTTCAACTAAAGAGAGTACTAGTCTTATCTGTTCTGTACCTTAAAACTGTTTGACTC
This sequence comes from Sapajus apella, assembly GCF_009761245.1. Taxonomy (NCBI): domain Eukaryota; kingdom Metazoa; phylum Chordata; class Mammalia; order Primates; family Cebidae; genus Sapajus; species Sapajus apella. The sequence goes on from NW_022436963.1 coordinate 25,944,685, forward strand.
TTTAGTTGGGTTATTTGTTTTCTTGCTATTGAGTTGTGTGACTTCCTTATATATTTCAGATAGAAACTTTTTGTCAGATACATGGTTTGCAAATATTTTCTCCCATTCGGTGAGTTGTTTCTCTATTCTGTTGATTTTTTCCTTTACTGCACAGGGGCTTTTTAATTTGAAGTAATCCTCATTTGTCTATTTTTGCATTTGTTGGCTGTGCTTCTGGGGTTATAGCCAAAAATATCATTGCCTAGACCAATGTTGAAAAGCTTTTCCCCCTGTTTTACGCTGGTAGTTTTACAGTTTCTGGTCATAGGTTTAAGTTTTTAATGTCTTTAGAGTTGACTTTTGTATATGGTGTGAGATAAGGTTCTAATTTTATTCTTTTGCATGTGAATAACAAGCTGTACCAACACTATTTATTGAGGAGACTCTCCTATCCCAATTGTGTTTTATTGGCATATTTGTAAAAAATCAATTGACCATAAATGTGTGGATGCATACATTAATTAGCTTGATTTAGCCATTGCGCAGCATACACATATGTCAAAACATCATGTCTGATACCAGAAATAGTACCTAAAAATTTTATTTTTCAATTTAAAATATGTAAGATTTAACATTAAAATATATAGAGGGAGGAGAGGGTTCTGCTGCTAAAGTATTTTTAAAAAATTCTTGGCCTTGGTAACTATGAAGTTTTGTATATGTAACTTAATAACATATATCAAGGCTGAAGTCCTATAAATTCCAAATAAATTTAACATCACTTTGTATATAACTGAGAAAATAATCTCAAGTTGGTTTTACTCATATAATGCTGAATTAGTAGAAATTTTAAAGGCATTTTCAAGTGAAAGGGGCCAGCAGCTGCAGAATTGGATCTGCAATTTAACATTGAGTTAGTCACTGGCTTAATGTAACATTAACTCATACATGATAGATATTATGCATAAATAAATAACCATAGCTAGACATATTAATGGCTATAATGTTGTCATGGGATTATTTAAACAACATATAATAGCAAATTATTTCAGATTTCAAGGTAAAATTACCTAATAGGCAGAGACATTAACTACAAGTCCCATTCAGCATACACATATGTAATATTTTAAAAATGCAATTAGAACAAAATTTCCCTCGGGATATTGTGGAAACTCAAGTTAATGATGCTTGAAAAAACAGAAAGTTAAAATAGTTATATAGAGAGAAGACTAAAATGACTTTAAATAGTCATTGCAAATCTAGTGAAAAAAAGACAAAAAATCTTTTTAAAGATGTAATTTTGGGAATTTTGTTTTCCCCTTAATTATTTCAAGACTGACTCTAAAACTATGTAAATGTGGATAAATCTATGAATTTAAGCAATATTTCATATGTTAGAGGAATTTAATATAGAAGGTCAGGATTTTACCCAAAAATACACCACTCATCCTCCCCCAGTTTGCTTTGGGGGACAGAGTATAAGGGAAAGTGTCTTTTCTCTATATGGAAAGACAGAATAAAAGTAAGTCCCAATTTTGCATTTCTCCTGGTTTTTTTAATCTAATAATAATAATTTTTTTTTTTTTTTTTAACTTTTAAAGAGCTGCCCTGAATTTTGTCAGGCTGTAAGCTTGGTAAGGTGCAGAGTTTGCTTGATCTCTGCGATAGTTATTTGGACATACCTTTCCTGAATTAGAGCACCTTAGAATGGTTATTACTCAAGGAAACGTGACAGAGACGGCTCCTGCAGTGTCACTTTCCCTACTCCTTCCTTTGCTAGCTTATCCAGTTTTATGTTCTGAAGAGCATTCATTCATGCTTTCACTCAATAAATGATTATTAGGCATGGATCATTTTCCAGAAACTGAACTAAGTATTTTTTCTGTGAGAAACTTAGATATTTATAAATCAGAGGTATTACATGTTGGAATCCTTTTAACATTTGCTATTATGTTTTCTCTGGACTTTTAACCAGGGCGCTTAGCAAAGTTGAGAGTATAATACTCTTCATTAGCTAGCATTTAGTGAAGACTTATTTTGTGCCCGGCACTGTGGTAAGCATTTTGTGGTCCTTATTGCTTTCATCTGTTTGCTGATTTCTGGGAAATGACAGTGATATGGTGGATATTTGCGTTATTAATGGGAGGAACCAGAACAGAATAAGCTGCCATTGATCCCTTGTACAACTTCCCAGACACTGTAATTAGCTGGCATTGAATTTGAGTAAAAGTCACTGGCCATGACCACCTCCTTCATTGTTTTTGTGTTCTAAATTAGGCTTTTATTCTCAGCACCGTCGGAGATTTGTTCTGAAAAATAGCATTAATTAGTCACTGAATAAAACCATATGACACAATTTGAGTCTAATGGGGAAAGAGTGAGATTGTTTTTTGGGGAAAAAAAGAAGTGAATCATTTAACATTAAAACTCCTAGAAACCAATATTTGTGCTTTGGTAACTCTCACCCTTGCCATGAACCAGGGTTGCTTTTATAATTAGTAGACCAATGTGCCATCTGATAATTGGATGATAGCAGGATAGAGTTTCTATGTCTGCAGTTCATTCTGGCCTTTCTGTAACTGTAGAAAAATGTTATTCATTGAGTAAAATCATGGAGCAGTATGCCAGTGAGTAAAATTAATGCACACATGATTGTTTTTAAATGCCTAGAAAAAGTAATTTAAGGCAGTTGTTATTTGATTTAGTAATTGAAAGAATGATGTAAAAATAGCATTTAGCATAAAAAGGTCAATTAGTTAAAAAGAGAGGGTGAAATTATCAAAATATAAAAAAAATGATTTTATTATTTTGCCTAAGATTTCATTTTAACCTTCTTATAACTCTTCCAAATCTTTCTAATATGACATTTTGTCTCTAATGTGAAGTACCTTATGCCAAATAAACAAAGTAATTTCTAAGTAATGTGTTGACTTTGGAGATTAATATTATTTTAAAAATATCTCATGAAGAACAAAATTTTAGCCATAAGAATAATCATTTTCTCTTTCTTTCACCTTTTCGTCCCCTCTCCTCCCCTCGCCCCTTCCATTCCTTCCTTTTTTCTTTTCTCCCCTCCCCTCCCCTTCCCTCCACTCTTCTCTTTTCTTCTCTTCTCTTCTTTCATTTACTTTTTTAAAAGAGATTGGGTCAGTTATGTTGACCAGGCTGGTCTCAAATTCCTGGCCCCAAGCGATCTTCCTATCTTGGCCTCCCAATGTTCTGGGATTACAGGCATGAGCTATAATGCCCGGCCTAGTCATAAGAATAATGGATTTTAAACAAGGTAAATTTCCACTAAAAATATTTTTAAATGACAATTTAGAAACTGTACTGTGTGTATGTATGTGTATAAATGTCTATGTAATGGATTTGGTGCAGTAGTTCAGAAATAATGCAATGGTCTTTGCCTTTCTTTCAGACTGACTAAAAGGAAATCCTAAAATTTAAAGAATAGTTAGAATATTATTATTCATAAAATTATGAGACCTAATTTTGATTTATTTGTGTGAGGTTGCATGTGGTGCCTTGAAGGCTTGCGTGTGGAGGCCCTGTATGAGATCAAGCATGAAGACATACACAGGGCAGGGCGACTGGGCAGAACTCTTCAGGGCCTCATGACACCCTCCTTACCCAACTGTTCCAGCTGGCTCCAGGTTGTGAGTGGCTTCTACTTTGCTCCTCCACAACCCTCTACCTCCCTCATAGGTGTTACCCTGCCTGTTCTCCCTGTGCCTACACCACCCATTTCTATGTGAGTCACTTTCACATGTCTTAATTTCACACATGGCTCCCTGTTCCTAATTTCCAAACTATTTTTCCTCACATTGCTTACTACTCTGTAATTCCACTTGAGTTTTGGATGAATGTTTTTATGTCTGTGGTCAAACTCCTCTTTCCTCAAATGTCCTGTCTCCCTTTGCTTCCTATATTTGTCATTAATATCACCATTTTTCCAGGAACTCAGGAAGGGTCAATTGCCATACCTTCTCTTTTCCTGTTGTCCTACTAATTTTCCCAAATACATCATCATCTATTATCCCATATTAATATTTATGTCTCTAACACAATACTTGTATCAAAGACTTGTTTCTAGAGCACTTACGATGTGTAAGGTTCGGTATGAGGCATTTTAGTATATATTTTCTGACTTAATACCACCAACAAACCTGTTAAGAGAGTATTACATTATATTTATCATTATTCATGAGGCACTTGAGATTGAAAACAGTTAAGATCTGTGCCCTGGGTTTACATACACAGCTAGCTAGGAAGTGTCAGAACTAGAATTTGAACCTACTCATTTTAATTCCCAAACCATCACTCTTGTTATACTCTCACTATTCCCTCATCAGCATCTCCTGAATCTCTTCTTATATCCATCTGACTCCTAAAAGCACAGAAGTAAATAGGCCACATTCAAAACACTATGATTCCCACAACCTATATGCAAACCTTGGCAAGGGTTCAAGGTTCTTAAAGCTCAATCCTAGTTTGGGGTTCTGGTTTCCTCTCCAGTAGGTTTCCTCTCCAGTAGGTTTGAAATGTGTCTATATGCCAGCCATCCCATATTCAAGTCTAGTCCTTGAAAGGGCTGTTGCCCGTATGTCTGTGTCATCCAGCTAGCTGTTCTCTCTGTTTACAATATTTTCCCACACTTTGCCTTTCTGGCATAATTTTATTCCTCTGTAAGACATATAAAAATGTATAAACAGAGTGAAGAAGGATAGATGGATGGATGGATAGAGGGATAGATAGATTCAGATAGATAAATGGACAGATCCAATAATACTAACAACATTGAATACTTTTGTGTACCAAGCACAACAGAGCTCCCTATGGACTAACTCATGTCATAGATGTAATATAACCACTGCCTCACTCTTTCTCCAAAAGCATCAATTATCCTTTTATATATGGACATACTGTCTTTTATGCATTATTCAGTTGTTGCATTTTTTAAATTTAAATAGGATTTATTTCTTTATATATATATATATATTTATTTATTTACTGTACTTTGTGGGGTATATGTGCAGATCATGCAGGATTGTTGCATAGGTACATACATGGCAATGTGGTTTGCTGCCTCCATCCCCACATCACATATATCTGGCATTTCTCCCTATGTTATCCCTCCCCAACCTCCCTAACCCCTGCTGTCTCTCTCCTAGTGTCCCCCAACAGACCCCAGTATGTGATACTCCCCTCCCTGTGTCCATGTGTTCTCATTATTCAACACCCACCTGTGAGTGAGAATATGCAGTGTTGGTTTTCTGTTCTTGTGTCAGTTTGCTGAGAACGATGGTTTTCAGATTCATCCATGTCCCTACAAAGGACATAAACTCATCGTTTTTTATGGCTGCATAGTATTCCATGGTGTATACGTGCCACATTTTCCTTGTCCAGTCTATCATCAATGGGCATTTCAGTTGGTTCCAGGTCTTTGCTATTATAAACAATGCTGCAATGAACATATGTGTGCATGTGTCTTTATAATAGAACAATTTATAATCCTTTGGGTATATACCCAGTAATGGGATTGCTGGGTCAAATGGAATTTCTATTTCTAGATCCTTGAGGAATTGCCACAGTGTCTTCCACAATGCTTGAACTAATTTACACACTCACCAACAGTGTAAAAGTGTTCCTTTTTCTCCACATCCTCTTCAGCATCTGTTGTCTACAAATTTTTTAATGATCGCCATTCTTACTGGTGTGAGATGGTATCTGAATGTGGTTTTGATTTGCGTTTCTCTAATGACAAGTGATGATGAGCATTTTTTCATATCTTTGTGGGCCTCATGTATGTCTATGTCTTCTTTTGTAAAGTGTCTGTTCATATCCTTCACCCACTTTTGAATGGGCTTGTTTGTTTTTTTCTTGTAAATCTGTTTTAGTTCTTTGTAGATTCTGGATATCAGCCCTTTGTCAGATGGGTAGACTGCAAAAACTTTTTCCCATTCTGTTGGTTGCCAATTCACTCTAATGACTGTTTCTTTTGCTGTGCAGTAGCTGTGGAGTTTGATTAGGTCCCATTTGTCTATTTTGGCTTTTGTTGCCAATGCTTTTGGTGTTTTGGTCATGAAGTCCTTGCCTACACCTATGTCCAGAATGGTTTTGCCTAGGTTTTCTTATAGGATTTTTATGGTGTTAGGTCTTATGTTTAAGCCTTTAATCCATCTGGAGTTAATTTTAGTGTAAGGTGTCAGGAAGGGGTCCAGTTTCTACTTTCTGCACATGGCTATTTGTTTCTTTTCTTGTGAATCTGTTTTAGTTCTTTGTACATTCTGAATATCAGCCCTTTGTCAGATGGGTAGTTTGCAAAATTTTTTTCCCATTTTGTTGGTGGCCAGTTCACTCTAGTGATTGTTTCTTTTGCTGTACAGAGGCTCTGGAGTTTAATTAGATCCCATTTGTCTATTTTGGCTTTTGTTGCCAATGCTTTTGGTGCTTTAGTCATGAAGACCTTGCCTATGCCTATGTCCTGAATGGTTTCGCCTAGGTTTTCTTCTAGGGTTTTTATAGTGTTAGGTCTTAGGTTTAAGTCTTTAATCCATCTGGAGTTAATTTTAGTGTAAGGTGTAAGGAAGGGGTCCATTTTTTGCTTTCAGCACATGGCTAGCCAGTTTTCCCAACACCATTTATTAAACAGGGAATCCTTTCCCTATTGCTTCTTTTTGTCAGGTTTGTCAAAGATCAGATGGTTGTAGATGTGTGGTGTTGCCTCTGCGGCCTCTGATCTGTTCCATTTTTCTATATCTGTGTTTTGGTACCAGTAGCATGCCGTTTTGATTACTGTAGCCTTGTAGTATAGTTTGAAGTCAGGTAGCATGATGCTTCCAGCTTTGTTGTTTTTGCTTAGGATTGTTTTGGCCATGTGGGCTCCCTTTTGCTTCCATGTGAAGTTTAAGGTGTTTTTTTCCAGTTCTGTGAAGAGGGTCATAGGTAGCTTGATAGGGATCGCATTGAATCTATAAATTACTTTGGGCAGTATGGCCATTTTCACATTATTGATTCTTCCTAACCATGAGCATAGAATGTTTTTCCATCTGTTTATATCCTGTCTTATTTCCTTGAGCAGTAGTTCATAGTTCTCCTAGGTATTCTTTTTGTAGCAATTGTAAATGTTTGTTTGCTCTTGATTTGGCTACAAGCCAGAAGAGAATGGGAGCCAATATTCAACATCCTTAAAAAAGGAACTTTCAACCTAGAATTTCATATCCAGCCAAACTAAGCTTCATTACTGAAGGAGAAATAAAATCGTTTATGAACAAACAATTGCTGAGAGAAATGAAGGCAGAAATAAAGATTTTCTTCGAAACCAGTGAGAACAAATACACAACGTACCAGAATCCCTGGGACACATTTAAAGCAGTGTCTAGAGGAAAATTTATAGCAATAAATGCCCACATGAGAAGCAAGGAAAAATCCAAAGTCAACACCCTATCATCAAAAATGAAAGAGCTAGAGGAGCAAGATTTAAAAAACTCTAAAGCTAGGAGAAGACAAGAAATAAATAAGATCAGAGCAGAACTCAAGGAGATAGAGACACAAAAAACCCTTCAAAAAAATCAATAAATCCAGGAGCAGGTTTTTTTGAAAAGATCAGCAAAATAGATAGACCACTAGCCATATTAATAAAAGAGAAAGAGAGAATAATCAAATAACTACAATAAAAAATCTTAAAGGGATGTCACCACCAATTCCACAGAAATACAAACTATCATCAGAGCTTACTACAAACAACTCTATGAACATAAACAAGAAAATCTGGAAGAAATGGATAAATTCCTGGACACTTACACCCTCTCAAGCCTAAACCAGGAAGAAGTCGAAACCCTGAATAGACCAATAACAAGGGCTGAAGTTGAGGCAGCAATTAATAGCTTACCAACCAAAAAAGCCCAGGTCCACATGGGTTTACAGCCTAATTCTACCAGATGTATGAAGAGGAGCTGGTCCCACTCCTTCTGAAACTATTCCAAACAATACAAAAAGACGGAATTCTTCCCAAATCATTTTATGACACCAACATCATCCTGATTCCAAAACCCAGCAGAGACTCAACAAGAAGAGGAAACTTCAGGCCCATATCTGTGATGAACACAGATGTAAAAATCTTGAATAAAATACTGGCAAACCGATTGCAACAGCACATCCAAAAGCTTATCCATCACAATGAAGTAGGCTTCATCCCAGGGATGCAAGGCTGGTTCAACATATGCAACTGCATAAACATAATCCACCACATAAACAGAACCAAAGACAGAAACCACATGATTATCTCAATAGATGCAGAGAAGGCCTTCGACAAAATTCAACAGCCCATTATGCTAAAAACTCTCAAACTAGCTATCGATGGAACACATCTCAAAATAATAAAAGCTATTTATGACAAACCAACAGCCAAATAGGCTTTATTTATTAGAGAAGTTTTAGGTTTACAGAAAAATCAAACACAGAGTACAGAGAGTTCCCATGTACTCCCTATTCTCTCAAATACATGTAATTTCCCCTATTATTAATAGCTTGCATTACTGTGGCACATTTGTTACAACTGATGAACCTATATCGATAAATTATTACTATCAAAAGTTTCATGTTAACTTGTGTAGTTCTAAGGGTTTTCTGAAATACATAATGTATGTATCTGCCATTATGATGCATACCTAATAGTTTCATAATCTGAAAAATGAAACTGTTTTACCTGTGGTCTGTTTACTCATCTCTCCCTGTCCCCCAAATTTTGGATAAATTTTTAATCTTTGTAAGTTTTGTGTACTACAGCATCTTTGTAGTTAATTATATATTTTCCTCTTCTATTTTTGTGTCCTATTCTGGATTTCTCAAACTAATAAGAAATGGCTTTTCCTGTACAAAATGTTGAGTAATTCTCCTGAGAGGAAACCATTTTTTTTTCAGAATTCTTTATCCTTTTATGTGTTCTTCCCTGTGATGTTCATGTTAATATATATCTATATTTACATCTCTATATGTACATATATTTGATAAATAATAGATTTATCATCTTGAATTGGAACATTATGGGTAAAACTATAGGTTGTTACAATGATTTCCATAGTTCCAATATTTGCCCAGTGGAAACCACTGTTCTCATTTCATTTACATCTTTCTAGGCCTTCTCCCTAAAAAGCTCTGTACTTGTTACATGCCCATAAATATATAATATTTATATGGTAATATTGGTTCGGTCATGTGCTTTATTCATTCAAATTCTGGCTATTGGGGTTGTTTTGATTTGTTTACTGCTGTTATGCTATTCTTTATTGCAAATAATACATATTTCTTTAGCCATTTTTCTCCTAATAAACATGTGTGTTTCCTCCAGATTCTTATTTTTACAAACAATGCAGCAATGAACATCCTTGCTTTTCAATTTTGTTCACAGGTACTTGAGTTTACCTTTAAAACACAATTTCTAATCCTCCTGATCAGTACATGACCTCTTCAAGAGCAGAGTCTGTATCTTCTATCCTCCATAGCACTGTGTCTAGTGTTTTCTATGTTATTGGTACACAGTGATGTTTGAATAAATGATGGACAAATGAACTTGTCAGTGAGCTCATGTATTAGTGGAAATATTTCAGCTTGCTTTGCCATGTGCTTCAAGGTAATTTAAGATGTTTGTAAACACTTGACAATGGCTGGACATTAAAAACATTATTTCTAGATCTAGAAGTTAGCTAGTCAATGCTAATTTTATCTGCTTTCAGTTGTAATGCCTTTTTAAGGTTGCCTATGTTTAAGTTGATAACATTTCCTAATGTTAAGCATTCCTACTAATAAGAAGGTCTTCTGTGAAATAATTATCTGATAATTTCCCAGCTTATTTTTACTATTGCACTCTAGATAGGTAGATGGGTGGAGAAGAACTGACAAGGATCTGCAGGAAGCTAATCTACCAGATAATGAAACATGCTTAATAATTAATTATTAGAGGCAGAACATGGTGGCTCATCCCTGTAATCCCAGCACTTTGGGAGGCCAAGGCAGGCACATCACTTAAGGCCAGGAATTCAAGACCAGTCTGGCCAACATGGTGAAACCCCATCTCTATTAAAAATGCAAAAATTAGCCGGGCTCAGTGATGCATGCCTGTTGTCTCAGCTACTTGGGATACTAAAGCAGGAAAACCACTTGATCCCAGGAGATGGAGGTTGCAGTGAACCGATATTGTCCCACTACATTCCAGCCTGGGCAACAAAAGCAAGACTCTGTCTCAAACAAAATAAAAAATAAAAAATTAGTTATTAGAGATAATCTTTCATTGCTTCATTCTTCCAATGAGTTCTTTCCCATTCTGTTTTTGAGAATTATGAGTTAAACATCAAGTTGACTAGACTTCGTAATCATAAAAAATAAACATAAAATTGAAGTGGAATTACTGATCTCTTTAATTCTGGCTAGTTTAGCAGGCTGGTTGTGAAAAGTTAATTGCTCATCATTGTGTCCCTTCTTGTAGCTCCACTGAGAAATTTTACCCAGCAAACTCACCGGCCTTTTGCATAAAACCAAATAAATGTGAGTCAATATGCTGAAGTCTTAAGCAAGCAGCCAGTGTCTACAGACTCCCTGTCTTAGAGTGCAGAAAACAAAAATAAAAAGATTACTGTAATTTTCCTTCATTTATGCTGTAGTTTTTGTTAGATACTTTCCTAAAAATATATTATTTTCAGATTTTGCTTCATCTCCCTTACCTACACCCATGAATTGAGCAGACATGGAGTGACTCCAATATGACACAGATTGTTTTCAGCATTAGGGTAACAAAGGCCCTAGACTCATGGTAAATTCTAGAGGTTAATTTTATATTCAAGATATGGTGGTAGTGATGATAATAGGGAAGATGACAATAAACAGGAGGAGGAAGTGGAGTAGTAGAGGGAAAAATAATTCCATGTGAATTGTGAAGAGTAACATGATACTAGATATTAAAATGCTCTGACCAAAGTAATGTTTTACTCCAGGCACTTTATACTGTGATTTAACGATGTAATTATGTCATTTTAAAACTATAGCTGTAAAAATAAACATTGCATAGTGAGGAATAGACATCAAAAAGTGGTATTTGTTGTGGTCCTTGCTTTGTTCTACTTGGTGAATAATCCTGGGCAAATAACTCCAACTTTTGCACCGTACTTTACCGATGAACATGCTGGCTATAGTAGATCATTTGTTTAAAGCAGTATTAACAGATGTTACAGAACTAAGAAAATCTATGGTCCAATAAGTTTCAAAATGTTTTCTTTGTTTTGCTATGTTTATCTCTTGGAGAGCTATGGTGACTGCGACCATTTTAAGTTGCTGACAATAGTCCTACAGGACCGAAACACATTTCAGTTAGTTCAAGCCAACCTTTCACCAAGTTTTGACCTATAATCTGGTAGTCATGGGATTCCCATACAACTTGCTGAACTGATACTTAAGAGAATAGGGGTTGAAAATGTACAAGGAGAGTCCCTGTGACACATTTCCAAGAATCTGCAATACTGTTGCTACTTACTAGTGCTGCATTACTGTTACTGCTCTCCTCCTTACTGTTGCTACTTCTTTTTGTACTGGTCAAAACACATAGCAAGAGATGTATTCATAAATGTCACAAAGACAGAAATATAATGCCAGTTTAGATCCCATGCATTTAAACTACTTATTCCCCAACAGGCATTGTAGTTTGTATCCTAAATGGTGATAAAGAAAGACAACTGTCATTTATGATTATATTACATTGGTTTGAAATGCCTTGGAGCAGGGCTGCAACCTCAGCATGATCAAAATTTTGTACTGGGTAATTTTTTGTTTGGGAGGCTTTCTGGTGCATTGTAAGATGTTTAGCATTATCCAGGCCTCCACCCATTTGATGGACATCCGCCTTTAGTGATAACAATTAAAAATGTCTCCAGACATTGCCAAATGTTTTATGAGTAGCAAAATCGCCCCCAGTTAAGAACCGTTATGTGGAGTCACCAATGTTAAAAAGCCATATTCAGTTGAATATGAAATATCTTACTTTAGAGCTGGGCCTAGCATGGTAACAAAATTCCCCAGATGGCATCCTTGGTGGTGGCATTAATGACTGTTTTTGCCAACTGTGTATTCTTACTTGGAGTTGTGCTTCTGTTTGTAGGTTGAGCTGTGGCATTGACATTGTTGCCAATCGGATTTAGCAGGAAATGAAAAGCAACTGCAATATTTCAAAGCATTGGACAGATTGGGCAGAGGGTATGTGAACAAATCCTATTAACCAATAACGGGATTTGTGCACACACAGTGCCTCCCACATTGCACCTTGGAAATCGACACCAGGCTATTTCCATTACTGTTGTGCATAAATCACTGGAATTATAATAAATTGAGAAAAATGTTCTCACACACATGGAGGTTCAGCCTACATTCTGATGATGACTAGACATCTTGGATCATTTATCAAAGAGGGTATCTGATGAAACAAACCTTTAATCCAGTTTAGTTTTAAAGCAGCCAGAAGATATTAAATACATCTGCTCTCAATTTGCTGTCTTAACCTTAAAAATAATAACAAACACATTAATTATGATCTTTATGGGAAGAAAAACAAATTTTAAATAATGTCTCCTAAATGGACCAGATGCCACTGAGAGGTTTGAACAGAATGACCTTTAGGTTTCTTTCCAAACCTCAGTAACTGTGAATTTCCCATCTGGATTCCTAGGAGATCAAATTGTTTCACAAGATTAGTATCCTATTCCCTTCCCATCTTGAGATGCTTTATGCATCCAGTGATAGTTGACATCTACTTAAGGAGACTGGTTTAACAAAAGGCCGTTTTCTGTGAGATACTCAAATGCTTCTGACTACATCACATATAGTATGTGTGTCTGCAGTCTGCTGCATTCTATTTTCCTTCACCCCTTCTTCCATTTCCCTCTCTTTTCTCCCTCCACTTCATCTGTCCTTTATTTATTGCACCATTCATATGAGAGGCAGTACAGTATAGTATAGTGTACTAGATAAGACCAAAGACTATAAAGTCAGACTGCTTGGTTTAATATCACAAATCTCCTTCTTAGCCATGTGAACTTGGGCAACTTCCTGAACTTCTTGTTTGCAGTATGGGATAATAACAGTACCTAGCTCACAGCTGTAGGAGATGGAAGTTTTAATACACACAGTGTTCTAAGCCCCAGAGGTGTGATATTCATGGACAAATGTATTTTGGAACAAATATATTTTGTCTTTTTTCTCATGGAGCATGCAGTTTGGTTGCAAAGACAGATATTATATATACAAACACACACAATGAAATAAGATCTCTGAGTCTGAGAAACACCATTGTGCTAAGAGAACATATAACAAAGAAACTGACTTATATAGTTATGGGGTTTTGTGTAAAGGTGGCAGTTTAGTAGGTGGGAGAAAAATGGAAACGTTTTTACGTAATCACAGTAGAAATTAAGAGGGTGAATGTAGTAAGTGATGCGGTGCCTCACCCAGATCCCATCACCCAGCTCTTGTGGAGGTTTAATGTGGACAACTCACAGCTACATTCCTCTAAGAATCACCCTGGACTGAAGGTAGCCAGCTTGCCCAGAAATGCCTAGGACATTGCTTCCTCTCCATCCACAGGGATGGACCACTGATGCCTGAGGGGGTGACAGGTATTGTTGCCTTTGCCTCAGGTGGTCCAATTTTTGTGGAGCCACTTATGTTCCAGCTCCTATGGACTGACGTTGAGGCTGGAACTCAGTGGAACCCATGTTCTTGCCTATTCCACTTCCACCACTCCCTCATACATCACTCATTCAAAGTCCTTGTCTCAGACAATGTTGCTAAGGAACTCCACCTAAGAGCAAATACACTAGAGAATTGACTGCCAGGGTGGGTAGCCTATTGGAAACTAGTAATCATGAGTACGTAATGATTTAAAGCTGTCTAATATATGTCTTTGCTATTATTTCTTAGCTTTATAAAATGCAGGCCCAGGGATGGGATTGGTTAGGATTAGTTTGGGTGAGGTTTTAGCAGACAGATATGATGAAAAGATAGAAATGCAATGGAATATGGGTATTGATGTAAACATTTGAAAAGAGTGGCCCATGGTATCTTGAGTAAAGAAATATGTTAAGAATAAAAAAAGGACTAAGAAAAAGGGAAAATCAGAGGGTGAAAGGATGGGAGCCCCCAATGTGGTCAGGAATTAAGGTGGAAAGAGTAAATCAACAATTCAACTGGAAGGAGTCAGGTAGTAGCAAAATGTAACATATAAATTTATGATTTAAGAGGTAGCTCAGTTTCTGGTAATGGCAAGTTCCCAGGTATAACTTTTTCAGTGTGTCTCTATAACAATATCAGACGTAGAGGTCAAGGAATTCATCAATACCCTAGTGCCTACAATGTTCATACAGACAACACTGGATTGATGAGGCTTTTGTTGAGGCTTTGCACTAGTTCTAAAGATTCAGATGAATGGAGACTAAGCAGGAGGTTTAACAGGGATAGCGATTAAGATGAGGATGAGGGTCGTGAACTAACTTAGTCAAGTGGTTTGGTATTCAAGAAAGCAGTGAGAAGCTGAAAGAAGTGGTCTGGAAGTGGCAATGAGAAGCATGGAGTACAACAATATCCCTTTCAATCTCCAAGATCCATGATGGGTAACAAACCAACAAGATGCTGTCACTTAACAGTGCCACAGAGTGGGGTCTTCCAGTGAGAGCCAGATTTCAGCCAAGGCAGGGACAAGTAAGAAATCAAAAATGGTTAAGGAGAGAGTGAGATTTGATGATGTTTCTGTGAATCAGGTGGTGAAATATGGCCAAGATAGCATAAAGATTAAGTGCTTGGGTAGGACTGGCTCCATAATTTGTGGAGACAGGTGCAAAATGAAAATGCAAGACTCCGTTTACACAAATTATTCATGATTTTAAAGACAGGAGCATTGACCTAAGTGGGGCACCCTTTTAGATCTGGGACTCTATGCAACAGCACAAATTGTAAGCAAGCTCTGGGTCTAGACTGCCTGGACACAGATCCAGAACATTCAGCTTTCTCAATTCTCACCTCTTTAAAATGGAGATAATATCTAACTCAAAGAGTTCCGGGGGAAAAAATAGGTGGATTAGTACATATAAAGTATTTGATACATACTAAGCACTCAATTTTTTTTTTATTTTAATAGTATTTTCAATAGAATACATGTCAGCTGGTAGAATCACTGGTCAGTACTATTATTTAGTAAATTTTCAAGTTGCCAGAGGAGTTAAATTTCAAAAGAAACTTAGGCCCCATTGACCAGTGACTGTCCAGGAGATCATGAGAATCTATTTAAATTTATTTGTGTTATCCCTGTAGTTTTATACAATTGCTCCATCAAAGATGTGGTCATGACTTGAAATGAGCTGCCATATTCAATCTGTCCTCAAGTCAAAAGTTAAAATGTAAGTTTGGTCTTTTCTGAGTTTTGTGTTTATGATAATAATTGGGATTCTGCTGCTTTAACAAAAGTGCAAGTTTGGGTATTATGTAATAGTTTTGCCATTGACATGGAGTTGATGGAAGAAGGTGATTTAACGTTCAGCAAATTGGAAATATGTGCTGCCCCTAAAAACTGACCCACTAATGTAAAGGAATGAGCTGTGGGCTGATTTGCGCTTCTTCCCAGATACCCGTGAAAACCTAGACTTTTCTTTTTCCAAGATTTTAAACTCCTTAGCTACACAAAGGATACCACTGCTGGGAATTTTAACTGTGATTGAAGAGTTTTGTGTGGTCCTTAATTGGGAGAAGAATCTGTCAAAAATAATATATTCGAAAATACTCTGAACCATTATGGGCCTAGCAACACTATATAAACTGTCACACAGCTGGTGGCATGCGGGTTGATTTTTCTGCAACACTAAAAGCTGGCAGGAGTGTCTTTCAGAAACCTACTCCCTTGAAAAATTCTAGTTAAGGTATTAGAAGAGGTGAGGAGGGGATATGGGGAGACACGAAAGGAATTAAATGGTTAGATAACTACTGTGAAATATTTGAACTGTGACAGCTGATTTCTGTTTAATCTGGGTTTGGAAGTAATCTGCTTTGAAATCAGAAGTTTTAGTAAGTTTGAATATTTCTTCACTAGGTTCAGGCTATAGATAATTTTGGGAAAACTAATGAGAAGAGTAGCAGGATAAGCCACAAGAGGATGGAAAGAAACATAGAAGAAATGAGCCCTTTATTTTTTTATGAAGAGGATGTTTGACATCCCGTATGCACAGCATAGTGGCTGTTTTGTGTCTCATTTTTGTTTCTATATGCATAGAAAATCAATGTCACAAGTCCCATTACTTCCTGTTGTCATGCTAAGTTTTGGTTACATAAACTGCCCATTGCTCCTCACAAGTCTATAGATACTTTTGAGTAAAGCAGGGAAAAAAGCTTGAATGAAAAAATATTGGCTGCTCTTTTCTTTTTCCTCCTTCCTTCCTCCCTCCCTCCCTTTCTCTCTCTCTCTCTCTCTCTCTATCTCTCTCTCCCTCTCTCTTTCTTTTCTTGCTTGCTTGCTTGTCTTTTCTTTTCTTTCTTTTATTGAGACAGTTTCCCTCCGTTGCCAAGGCTGGATGGAGTGCAGTAGCACAATCTCGGCTCACTACAAGCTCCACCTCCCAGGTTCAATCAATTCTCCTGCCTCAGCCTCTGGAGTAGCTGGGATTACAGGCACACACCACCATGCCCAGCTAATTTTGTATTTTTAGTAGAGACAGGTTTCTCCATGTTGTTCAGGCTAGTCTCAAACTCCCGACCTCAAGTGATCCTCCTCTGCCGGCCTAGTAGGCTGATCCCAAAGTGCTGGGATTACAGGCATGAGCCACCATGCCTGGCAAGTTGGCTGCTCTTTTCAGTTGCCCCTCCTTCTCCCTGGTTTCATGGGGTTTTAAATGTGTTTTGTGCCATGGGCCTCTTTGGCAACCTGGAGAAACCTATGGATCACTTCTCAGAAGAGTGTTTCTAAATGCATAAAATAAAATGCCTAGGATTCTAAGAGAAACCAATTACATTGAAATACAGTCCAAAACCTTGTGGATAAGAACCCCTGCCCTAGTTCTTGGGCCTTATTATGCAAATCATGCTAGGAGGAAAATCAAAATAGGGAATTTAAATTTTATCATGAGAAATTCCTACAAGGGATAAAAGTAAAAAAAAAAAAAAATGCAGTAAAGGAAATGGAAAAGGAAAGACCCCTTGGGTTGAAGTGCATTTTGATGCCTATAGAAAAGGAGAACATGAAGAGATGCTTGAGGGAAAGCAGGAGGGGGTAAAATAAATCACAGAATGAAAGGAATAACAGAAGTACATTTTAAACTATGTACCCTTTGATGTTCTTTGAGAGACACAACTAGAAATTGGAATTACTTTCTTATTGTTACGGGAGTCTGTTTGTTTGAAGGTTGGGCCACATGAGGTTCAGAAATGTATTCTCGTTACACATGCCTTCTTGAACTTACTCCTGTTGTTTTGACAGTCTTAAAGCCTCTCTACGCTCTTCTGAAAATTTAGGATCCATATTCATCTTTCATGAGCAGTCTTAAATTCCACCTCTTCTGTGATACTTTTTCTTATGCCATTTTCTTCTTTAACAATCAGCCAATTGTCTCAGAAATTTCTTTCTTGCTTTACATTGTGGTTATTTTTCTTAATTTCCCTCACTTGATTATTCCCTTTACCTAGCATATTATGATAAATAAATGAATGAGTGCATTTAATAATGCATGATGGATACATGCCAAAGTTTCTGCCTACATTTGTAATAGGGGTGCTTGTAAAACGATAAAATGTTGTATTGATATCTACCACAGAAATGAACAGAGGAAGTTTTAGTTATTATATGCCACACTAAAATCTTCATATATAATTATCTGTCACCACCAAAGCAACCCTGAAGAAGAAATTTTCTTAATTCCACATCAATAATAAAGAAACTAAGATTCCAAAAAGTACTAATAAGTGGACATTTGGATTTAAATATATTTTTCTAATTTGAAAACCTATATATTTTCTAGTTTATCAACAAGCTGCCTCCCTTTTGAAAAAA
Source organism: Sapajus apella (assembly GCF_009761245.1). Classification (NCBI taxonomy): domain Eukaryota; kingdom Metazoa; phylum Chordata; class Mammalia; order Primates; family Cebidae; genus Sapajus; species Sapajus apella. The sequence goes on from NW_022436963.1 coordinate 25,962,731, forward strand.
AAAAGGACAATCTTTCATTGTGATTTTATTAGAATTCTTATTGATAATTGCTCTTAATAAGATACATTAATATTTTAATACATTGAAATAGTCTCAGAACAAATCACATAATCATCTCATGCTCTGTGTAAAAACCATTCATATCTACCGTGATTTGCTGTATTTCAGTAAAGCTTCGGAAAAGCAATCTGTTACGTTGGACAAGTCTAATAGATTATCCGATTGGATCTCATTTAATTATGATTTTAAATTTAAGTTTTGCATCATCATCACAAAAAGAATGTTAAGTTATCTGGCAGAATATAACATCGAAAGTATATTTTCTTTTTTTTTTTTTTTTTTTAGATGGAGTTTCACTCATGCTACCCAGGCTAGAGTGCAATGGCGCGATCTCGGCTCACCGCAACCTCCGCCTCCTGGGTTCAGGCAATTCTCCTGCCTCAGCCTCCTGAGTAGCTGGGATTACAGGCACGTGCCACCATGCCCAGCTAATTTTTTGTATTTTTGGTAGAGACGGGGTTTCACCATGTTGACCAGGATGGTCTTGATCTCTTGACCTCGTGATCCACCCGCCTTGACCTCCCAAAGTGCTGGGATTACAGGCTTGAGCCACCGCGCCCGGCCAATTTTCTTAATCAGTTACTGTTATTAATGTTTTGTGACAGCCAGAAGATTTTGAAAATAAAGACCAAAATAAGCATTCCTCTGATTATGACAACTACACTATCACAGCAAATTTGCAAGGTCTGTATCATGTGCCTTGTTTAGGGAAAGACGTTAAATGAAAGTTCAGAGATGTTAGGTAAGCCAGTCAAGGAAACAGAGCTAAAAAGAGCTAGAATAAAATTTTGAACATACAACTTACTCATTTATTACTGAAAAAGAATTTCAGTTTTTCTCAAGTAACTTTGTCATTTAAATAGTCAATAAATCACTAATATCTGTCTTCAGGCATCGGGGTGTAAAATCCTACCCATTATTGAAACACATGATATTTGAAACTTTATATAGGTGGTTAGAGTGAGGGAGGAGTAAAGAAATAAAAGTGTGACATAATGATTTTTATAGTATTACAATTACTTTGGTAAAGAATTTAATTTCACAATAAATCTGTCTAAATAGTTTTAATTAATTTATATAAATACATTAAGCCTTATTACAACAAAAATAATACATTCATAATGCAAACTAATTTTCCATTTCCATATAAACTTGCTAAACGGGTAATATGCAAATAGAAAAAAAATTTCAGTAATCTCACTTGCTTCTGGATTTCCGAAATGGTATTTTTCTTGATATTCCAATTGAAGTAGAAAATAAATACTTAATTTTTTACAACAGTGCAGTAAGCATTGATAATAACTTTGAAAAATAATTTCTGAGTGTTCATTTTTAAATTTATAATGAATAATATGTGCATAATCTAGCTGAAATGACAAGTTATAAATTCTTTATTGATATTTTTGTTAAATCACACATGACTATTAAACACCTCCTATGTGCTAAGCATTAGTTTAGGAAATGAAACTTATAAAACATCCCTGCTTAAGCTTGGCTTAAATTAAAATATTTATTATCCCTATTTAATTATTATTAATTTTTAAGAGGACATTTTTTCTATATATTTTACCTGGATTTTGGATTTACTAATACAGTTGATTTTCAATTAATGATATACAAAGATAAGAATCACAATATTTTTGGAAATTTACTTTGTTTCCTGGTCCTGAAAAATTAGTGTTCTGGATAGGAAAATGGTGTTTTAAAACTCTAAGATTTCTTTCAATATGAAAACCAAACTGCAATTTGTGGTAATAGGTAGCAGTCAACATGAGATTATCTAGACTTTCATTTGTGGACAAAGTTAGAGAATCATAATAAACTTAGGAAAAACTAATGAAATATATCCTGGTGACGTTAAAGTAATATTTATGAGGATTATATTTGTAAGACTCTCTAATTAGTTTTAAAAAAAAGTAATAGATATTTCTACTAATCAAACCAAAGTAAATGAGACCAAAGTAAATAGTAAATTTGTCGTACATTTAATCCTAGAAAAAAATAAGAAATCTTAATGCAAGTCTTGCAATCATAACCTAATTCACAAGGAAAAGACCACTCTTAACCTCCAATCCAAACTTATAGGCACATTAGAACAGGGGATCACTAAAGGTAAGAATAATATGAAAGAATTCTAAAAAGAAGGGAAGGTCTGTCTTTTATCCCAGTAGTAATGAGCTTAGTGCCCAGCAGACTGAGAATAGAGTCAGGTCTAGAAGATTGATCTAACAACACAATATTATTAGCTGCTTCTAAAACCCACATAATTACCCTAAAATCACCCAGTCATTTGCAATGTTAACTCTTCCATGGCTGAAAGTGGAGCAATTTGAGCAACAAATTTAATAATTATAGTATAGTATTACAGCCCAAAGACTAAAATGACTATTCTCCAGTCCATACTGATAAAAATAAATGATTAATTGAATAAGTCAATAAAAGGGGCAGAAGTCAGAATTCTTTTGTTTAGAAGAATTTTAATTAGTAAATATAGAAGGAATATAAGAAGCAGAAAATTACTATTAGATCTCTGCTATAGGTTGGATATCTGACACTCCAAATCTCATGTTGAAATCTGATCTCTAACATTGAAAGTGGGGCCTAATGGGAGGTGTTTGGATCATGGAGTCAGGTCTTTCATGAATGGCATAATGTCCTTGTGGTGATGAGCAAGTTCTCACTCTATTTGCTGCTCCTAGAACTGGTTCTTAAAAAGAGCCTGGCACCTCCTTCCCTTCTCTCTCTTGGTCCTCTCTTCCCCTGTAATCTCCACACACCAGCTCCTCTTTGACTTCAGCCATGAGTAAAGGCAGCCAGAGGCTTTCATCAGATGCACAATCTTCCAGCAAGTAGAATTGTGAGCCAGATGAACCCTTTTTTTCTTTATAAATTACCCAGCCTCAGATATTCCTCTATAGCAACACTAACATATTAAGATGATCACAATAGTAATAATTGCTGCAAGCAAAGTCTACCAGTAAATATGAAATTGCTGGGCAAAACCTCAAGGAGGATCAGGACAATTTGTGGCCTGAACATATTATACTCAATATATTCATTAATCACTGTGATGATTTTAACATATGTCCACAAATTCTTTGAAACCCTTACCTCCAGAAAGTGTAACGATACTTTCTCAGACATGAACTGAGGAAGTTGTTGTTATCATATGCCACACTAACTCTTCATATAGGACTTACTTCTGAGAAGAATATGGAAAGGGAAAAATGGTAACATTACGGTTTAAAACCTTGGTGGCAACCATCTTAATGAAGCAATACAGCTTAACATTAGTGATAATCAGGGATATTGACATAATGTACCCTCTGCTATAATGCTGTTACATGGTGTATCATGGTACTCTTTCTAAAAGTTATAGACCTTCAGCTTAATTATGAGAAAGTTCCAGACAAACACAAATTGAGGGATATTCTACAAAATATTTAAATAGTATTTTTATTTTTAAATTTATTTTTTTGCCTGACTTGTTCACTCTTAATAAAAATTTTCAGGGAGAACTGAAAAAGGAGATTCACCTGCACATGATCAGAACCTGAAGAGGAGGGCTGGACAAGCATAGTGGGACATTTGGAAAGAGTAATTCAAGGAAATATTAAACAAAAGAAGGCCTGAAGTGGAAAACTCATTACATTGTGGGAAAAAAATGACACAGAACAATCAAAATAGAGACATAATCTAATAACCTTACAGAGAAAGGACCATTTAATCATCCTGGCAAAATGATTGGGTTATTTCCAATGAAATTACATTAATCTGTCTGGGGCAGCTCAGTTTAATCTCTCATCTTTCATTCCTTTACTAGAATACCTACTTCATAGGATGTGAGGAAGGCATATAGCAGTTGCTGTATTAATAAGTAATAGCTCTTCTTCTGCTAAGTAGAAAATTCAAAAGTGTTTGGAAGTAATTTCTTCTTCCCTTTTTTTTTTTTTTAACTTTTAGTTCTGGGATATATGTGTAGAATGTGCAGGCTTGTTACATAAGTATACATGTGCTCTGGTGGTTTGCTGCATCTATCAATCCGTCATCTAGGTTTTAAGCCCCACGTGCATTAGGTATTTCTACTAATGCTCTCCCTCCTCTCCTCCAAAGGCCCCAATGTGTGGTTTCCCTCCCTGTGTCCATGTGTTCTCATTGTTCAATTCCAAATTATGAGTGAGAAAATGTGGTGTTTGGTTTTCTCTTTATTAATTTGCTGAGAATTAGGGCTTCCAGATTCATCCATGTCCTTGCAAGGGACATGAATTAATTCATTTTTATGGCTGCCTAGTATTCCATGGTGTATATGTGCCACATTTTCTACATTTTCTTTATACAGTCAGTCTATTATTGATGGGCATTTGTGTTGCTTCCAAGTCTTTGCTATTGTAAGTAGCACTGCAATAAACATACATGTGCATTTGCCTTTATAGTAGAATGATTTAAAATACTTTGGGTATATAACTAGTAATGGGATTTCTGGGTCACATGGTATTTCTGGTTCTACATCCTTGAGGAATTGCCATACTGTCTTCCACAACTGTTGAACTCATTTATACTCCCATCAATGGTGTAAAAGCATTCCTATTTCTCCACATCCTCACCAGCATCTGTTGTTTCCTGACTTTTTAATGATCGCCATTCTATCTGGCATGAGATGGTATCTCACTGTGGTTTTGATTTGCATTTTTCTAATGACCAGTGATGATGAGCTTTATTTTCATGCTTGTTGGCTGCATAAATGTCTTATTTTGAGGAGTGTCTGTTCATATCCTTTGCCCACTTTTTGATGGGGATGTCTTTTTTTTCTTGTAAATTTGATTAAGTTCCTTGTAGATTCTGGATATTAGACCTTTGTCAGATGGGTAGATTGCAAAAGTTTTCTCCCATTCTGTAGGCTGCCTGTTCACTCTGATGATAGTTACTTTTGCTGTGTAGAAGCTCTTTAATCAGATCCCATTTGTCAATTCTGGCTTTTGTTGCAATTGGTTTTGGTGTTTTAGTCATGAAGTCTTTAGACATGCCTATGTCCTGAATGGTACTGTCTAGGTTTTCTTCTAGGATTTTTGTGGTTTTCATTTTTACATTTAAGTCCTTAATACATCTTGAGTTAATTTTTGTATACGGTGTAAGGAATGGGTTCAGTTTCAGTTTTCCTTATATGGCTAGCCAGTTTTCCCAGCAGCATTCATTAAATAGCGAATGATTTCCCCATTGCTTGTCTTTGTCAGGTTTGTGGAAGATCAGATAGTTATAGATGTGTGGTGTTATTTATGAGGCCTCTGTTCTGTTCCATTAGTCTGTATATCTCTTCTGGCAATAGTACCATGCTGTTTTGGTTACTGTAGCCTTGTAGTAGAGTTTTAAGTCGGGTACCATGATGCTTCCAGCATTGTTCTCTTTGTTTAGGATTCTCTTGGCTATATGAGTTCTTTTTTAGTTCCATATGTAATTTAAAGTAGTTTTTCTAATTCTGTGAAAAAATTCATTAGTAGTTTAATGGGAATAGCATCGAATCTATAAATTACTTTGGGCAGTATGGCCATTTTCACAATATTGATTTTTCCTAACCAAGAGCATGGAATATTTTTCCATTTGTTTGTGTCCTCTCTTATTTCTTTGAGCAGTGGTTTGTAGCTCTCCTTGAAGAGGTCCTTCACATCCCTTTTAAGTTGTATTCCTAGGTATTTTATTCTCTTTGTAGTAGTTGTGAATGGAATTTAATTCATGATTTGGCTGTTTGTCTATTACTGATGTATAGAAATACTTGTGGTTTCTGCACAAAGATTTTGTATCCTGAGGCTTTGCTATGTGATGCTGAAAAGAATGTATATTTTGTTGACTTGGAGTGGAGAGTTCTGTAGATGTCTATTAGGTCTGCTTGGTCTAGAGCTGAGTTCAAGTCCTGAATATCCTTGTTAATTTTCTGTCTCATTGATCTGTTTAATATTGACAGTGGGATGTTAAACTCTCCCACTATTATTGTGTGGGATTCTCCATCTCTTTGTAGGTCTATAAAACTTGCTTTATGAATCTGAGTGTTCCTGTATTGGGTGCATATATATTTAGGATAGTTAGCTTTTCTTGTTGCATTGATCCCTTTACCATTATGTAATGCCCTTCTGTTTTATCTCTGTTAAAGTCTCTTTTATCAGAGACTAGAATTGCAACCCCTGCTTTTTTTTTCCCTTTTTATTTTCTTGGTAATTATTCCTCCATCCCTTTTTATTGAGCCTACGAGTGTCTTTGCACATGAGATGGATCTCCTGAATACAGCACACAGATGGGTCTTGACGCTTTCATCCAGTTTTCCAGTCTGTGTCTTTTAATTGGGGCATTTAGCCCATTTACATTTAAGGTTAATATGCTATGTATGAATTTAATCCTGTCATCATGGTGCTAGCTGGTTATTTTGCACATTAGTTGATGCAGGTTCTTCATAGTGTTGTTGGTCTTTATGCTTTGGTATGTTTTTGCAGTGACTGGTACTGGTTTTCCTTTTCTACATTTAATGCTTCCTTCAGGAGCTCTTGTAAGGCAGACCTGGTGGTGACAAAATCCCTCAGCATTTGCTTGCCTGTAAAGGATTTTTTTCCTGCTTCACTTATGAATATGAAATTCTGGTTTGAAAATTTGTTTCTTAAGAATTTTGAATATTGACCCCCAATGTCTTTTGGCTTTTGGGGTTTCTGCAAAAAAAAAAAATCTGCTGTTAGTCTGATGGACTTCACTTTGTAGGTAAACTGACCTTTCTCTCTGGCTGCCCTTAAGTTTTTTTCCTTTATTTCAATCTTAGAGAATCTGATGAGTATGTGCCTTGGTGTTGCTCTTCTCGAGGAGTATCTTAGTATTTCCTAAATTTGAATGTTAGCCTGTCTTGCTACGTTGGAGAAGTTCTCCTGGATAATATCCTGAAGAGTGTTTTCCACCTTGGTTTTATTCTCTGTGTCACTTTCAGGTACACCAATCAATCATAGGTTTGGTCTTTTCACATAGTCCCATATTTCCTGGATGCTTTGTTCTTACCTTTTCATTCTTTTTTTTTCTCTAGTTTTGTTTTCACACCTTATTTCAATAAGTTGAACTTCAATCTCTGATATGCTTTCTTTTGCTTGATCAATTCAGCTATTGATACTTGTACATGCGTCATGAAGTTCTTGTGCTGTGTTTTTCAGCTCCATCGGCTCATTTATGTTCCTCTCTAAACTGGTAATTCTATTTAGAAGTTCATGTAACCTTTTATTAAGGTTCTTATTTTTCTTGCATTGAGTTAGAATATGCTCTTTTAACTAGGATTTTGTTATTGCCCACCTTCTGAAGCCTACTTTAGTCAGTTTGTCAAACTCATTCTCTGTCAAGTTTTGTGCCTTTGCTGGAGAGTAGTTGTGATCTTTTGGAAAAGAAGAGGCGGCCGGGCGTGGTGGCTCAAGCCTGTAATCCCAGCACTTTGGGAGGCCAAGGCGGGTGGATCACGAGGTCAAGAGATCGAGACCATCCTGGTCAACATGGTGAAACCCCGTCTCTACTAAAAATACAAAAAATTAGCTGGGCATGGTGGCGTGTGCCTGTAATCCCAGCTACTCAGGAGGCTGAGGCAGGAGAATTGCCTGAACCCGGGAGGCGGAGGTTGTGCTGAGTCGAGATCGTGCCATTGCACTCCAGCCTGGGTAACAAGAGCGAAACTCCGTCTCAAAAAAAAAAAAAAAAAAACAGAAGAGGCAATCTGGTTTTTTTAACTTTCAGCCTTCTTGCACTGTTTTTTCCTCATCTTTGTGGATTTTTCTACCTTTGATCTTTGAGGCTGATGATGATTACATTGGATTTTTGTGTAGGGGTCCTTTTTGTTGAAGTTGATATTATTGCTTTTTGTTTATTAATTTTTCTTCTAGCGGTCAGGCCGCTCTTGTGCAGGTCTTCCGGAGTTTGCTGGAGCTCCTCTCCAGACTCTGTTTGCCTAGGTATCACAAGCTGAGGCTGCAGAACAGCAAAGATTGCTGACTGCTCCTTCCTCTGGAAGCTTGCCAGCCAGAGCTCTCCTGTATGAGATGTCTGTTGACCCCTGATGGGAGGTGTCTCCCAGTCAGGAGGCATGAGGGTCAGGAACTCATTTGAGGAGGCAGTCTGTCCCTTAGCAGAGCTCCAGTGCTGTGCTGGGAGATCCGCTACTCTCTTCAGAGCCACCAGGCGTGAATGTGTAAGTCTACTGAAGCTGTGCCCACAGCCGCCTCTTCCCCCTGGTGCTCTATCCCAGGGACATGGGAGTTTTATCTATAAGACCCTGACTGAGGCTGCTGTCTTTCTTTCAGAGATGCCCTGCCCAGTGAGGAAGAATACAGAAAGGTGGTCAAGCCACAGCCACTTTGCCATGCTGTGGCAAGTTCCACCCAGTTCAAACTTCCCCACCTCCTTACCACTGTCAGGGGAAAACCGCCTGTTCCAGCCTCAATAATGGCCAATGCCCTTCCCCCCACCAAGCTCCATTGTTCCAGGTCAACCTCCAACTGCTGTGCTGGCAGCAAGAATTTCAAGCCAGTGGTTCTTAGGTTGTTGGGCTCTGTGGGAGTGGGACCCACTGAGTGAGAACACTTGGCTCTCTAGCTTCAGTCCCCTTTCCAGGGTAGTGAACGGTTCTGTCTTGCTGGGGTTGTAGGTGCCACTGAGGTATGAAGGAAAACAAACAAAAAAACAAAAACTCTTGCAACTAGCTCAGTGTCTGCCCAAACAGCCACCCAGTTTTATGCTTGAAACCCAAGGCTCTGGTGGTGTTGACACCCAAGGGAATCTTCTGGTCTGCAGATTGCAAAAACTATAGGAAAAGTGTAGTATGTGCGCCAGATAGCACACTCCCTCAGTGGCTTTCCTTGGCTCGAGGAGGCAGGGCCCTGGCTCCTTGCACTTCCCGGGTGAGGCCATACCCCCCTTGCTTCTGCTTGCCCTCTGTGGGCTGGACCCAATGTCTAACCAGTCTTAGTGAGATGACTGGGTACCTCAGTTGGAAATGCAGAAGCCTTTCACCTCCTGCGTTGGTCTCTCTGGAAGCTGCAAGCCAGAGGTGTTCCTCTTTGGCCATCTTGCCAGCTCTTCCCTAAACACTAGTTTTAAGCAGTATTTTTAAAGTATCAAATTAATAAAAAAAACTAGGAAAGACTGTTACAAACTGGAGGAGACCAAGGGGATGTAATGACTAATTGCAAGGCCAGAGCCTGGATTGGCTGCCGGAACAGAAAAAAAAAATTTTTTTAATACATTGATAGAAAAACTAGGATGGTGCAAATAAAATCTGTAGTTTTGCGAATAGAGTTGTGCCAATATTAATTTCTTCATGTTGATGAGTGTAACATGGTAGCAGATGACCGTGACATTGGGGAATGCCATATGAAAGGTATAGGGGATCTCTCCATGCTATCTTTGCAACATTTCTATAAATTTAATATTATTTCAAAATATAGCATTTAAGAGTTAGTTTAGAAACCACTAAATTTTTTTCTTTCTTTTATTTTTTTGAGACAAGGTTTAACTCTGTCACTCAGGCTGGAGTGCAAAGTGCAGTAACAGGATCTCAGCTTACTGCAGCCTCAAACTCCCAGGCTCAAACAATCCTCCCACCTCAGCCTCCCAAGTAGCTGGACTGCAGACACACACCACCACACTCTGCTCATTTTTCTAGTTTTTTGTAGAGATGGGGTCTTGCTGTGTTGCCCAGGCTGGTCTCCAACTCCTGGCCTCTAGTGATCACCCTGCCTCACCCTGTCAAAGTGCTGGGATTATAGGCATGAACAGTGCGCCTGGCAGATGTTTATTTTTAAATAAATAAGAACAAATCAGTAATAGAATGGTAAAAATACACTAGGCTATAACATTAAGAAGGAGATGAGCTTTAGCTCTTCACTGAATAGATGTGACCTAGACTCTCTTTGGTTTAGGATTAATGGTAGCATTCTATGTAACTATTTTCAGGTGAAATATTAATGTTTTATATGTTTTATGTAGACAGTTATGAACAGACATAAAGCATGCCCACACTAAAAAGTGTGTTTTTAAAAATAACCCCAAAACTTATAAATATGTGTAAGTGTCAACAACAGACTTCACAGAAATCTAATTCTTTTAAAATACATTATTCAAATTATAAAAAAAACCTAACAGATATGAGGTTCAGTAGTTCAAAGCTGATGACTTTCATTTGCATATACTGTATAAAGATGTAGCAGACTATTGAATTATCTGACAAGTTTTAATTGTTTTTCATATCATTTTAACTGTAAGAATACTTTCATTGTATTCTTATTGTGTGACTGTGGAACATCATTTTCTGTGAACTCTCACATTTTATTCTTTCCTTGACATATGACTCCAGCAAAATTATTTTCTGTTTACTTCCCCAGTCCCGTCATATTCAAGGTCCTTCCTCTCTGGAGTCTTTATAATTACTGTGACCCTCACTGTTTGTTGGACTTCTATATCCCATACTTTCCCCTCTTCATGGGTGCCTTAGTGGTATAAGACATAAGTACTGTCACTATGTTGTACCTTTTTTTAACCCAAAGCACCTAGTACAGTGCTGAACTGAAGCAATGGCTTAATGAAAAATTGATTGTTTAATTAAACTTAATGCTTGTACAAGGGTAATCCATTTTCTGACTCTGCATGGCAACACAGAACTCACTGGTTATCAGGGACTATGCTTATTGCTGAACATTTATTCCAGAAAAAAATATTAAAGACTCAAGTTAAAAGAATCATGCTAGATTAATACTCATCCCTATATGATATATCAGGAGATACTTGAGCCAAGTGCAGTATAGTGACCTTTGCCCTATGTTCCATTTTTCAAATAAGATTCAGAAAGAAGCACTATAGACAACATTCTTTCCTTCTTTGCAGAACCAAATATCAGCCTACATAAGTAAATAAACAATAAATAAATAACAAAAATGTCACTGGTTGCAAGGACATTACATTCAGAATCTTTTCTTTTAAAAATCCTTTCTCTTACCAGTGAAAAATCTCCCATGGCAGTAAATTTTCAGAAAACAAAATTGACAAAAAAGTTTTAAGTTGAAAGTTGAAATGAATGGAATTTTTTAGACTGTGGAAACAGAAGGTTGGAATGGAAGTTGTTAAAAGGTAACTGGAATTTGGCTTCCTAAGAGACAATAAAATACAGGCTGCCCTTTTCAAATATTTATACTTCTTTTAGATAGAAAAATACTGCAGAAGTTTGCAGAATAAAGAAAGAAAACAAAGATGTTCTTATACAATTCGTGTGGGATTTTAGCTCATGCAGAATTTTTTGAAACTCATTTGCAATTCAGAAGTCTCTCGTTGACTTCATTAATTTGTAAAAGAATTAATTTAGCTACTACTAAAATCAAAAGCTATTACCAACATGTTTTTGAGAGGATACTATTTTTAAAACAATAGTTAGAAATTAATCATCATGTCACAAACCTGTATATTTGCAGGAAGAAATAAAGTGCAGCAATTATTTTTGCTGTGTTTTTTTGTGGAATCACAGTAAGTTTTAAACCAATTACCTTTGACCCAGAGGCTATGAATCTCCCCCTGGAAACGGTTGAGACTTTTTTTCCTTAGCCCAAAGTTGAAGTAACAGAAATAAAATCACATGGCAAGCGTAAACGTTGCCTAAAACTGTTGGTAGAGAAATATTTACAATTAAAAATGTTCCCTAGAAGTTTTAAAGTCATACATTTCCAATTTTGATATCGTTAGCTAGTCATTGAGAGCTCTGCCTATCTGCTTCCTGTATTTGACAGAGGAAATGTGACAGATGGGTTATTTTACAAAAATGGCGAGGACTCTACTTTTCTTGGTGTCTTTCATTCATTGTTTCTCTTGTCCACTCACAGATATACTCAATAAACATTTATGGGCTTCTAAACGTGTGAGCTGCTATGCTACACACTTGGGAAACAGTAATGAACAAAAATAGGTTTGATTTCTATTCTCGTGGAGTTCGTGGAGCTAAAAGTTTAGTAGAGAAATGGTACTAAACAAATTATCAAACAAATAAATATAAAATTACAACTATGATAATTGCTACGGTGAGAGACGTGGTACCATTTAAAGTTGTGGGTTAGGCTAAGAGAAGACTTCCTTGAGGATGTAAGATTTAAGCTGAAATATGAAGAATACTTAAAAGTAAACCAAGTTAAAAGGATGAGTGGGAAGAGAATATACCAGGGAAAGGGAGGGGCATGCATTCACTCATTCCTCTATTTAACACTAGTTGTGGGTGGTGACCAAATTACAGGTGCTGTTCTCAGCAAGGGACACTGAGGAAACAGCTGCCCTGAGACTTTGGGATGATCCTGAAAAGGCATATTGTTGTTTTAGTGACTGAAAGAAAGTCCGTAAGCTTGGAGTATGGAGTGGGGAAGGGGAGATATGCATTGGAACCTAATGCTTGGTGGCAGAAGGAACACACAGGTACTTAGTAAGCATCGTTTTCATCCTACAAACAATGTGAAGCCACTGCCAGTCTAAACGGGAGTGCGGGTGCGGTGGGGAGGTGTAATGATTCAATCATGTTGTGTTTTAAAAATTACCTTGAGTACCTATTTGGAAAACATTTGCAGAGACCATTTTAAACCCCTTCCCAGATCAACTGTTCTTTGAGGAAGCCCCTCACCTTCCTTTTCCAGAAGGTTTGGCATTAAAGAAACATGCAAGGTCACTCTATTCATCCTATAATATTGGACCCTCTAGAATATAACCATCATCCCCACTTTATAATAAATCTCATGCAGATCACTTGGGTAAATGGAAGAGTCATATAGGACTGGCATTTGAATGATAAAATTAGCATGTTCTTTGATCTAAACAGTGTGCATATGTTCAGACGGACATACAGTTCTTTGTTTCCTATGACAGAAAAAGCGTTCCTTTCATTTACCTTCACATTGTTGTTCTCTAAACTATTTGAGATGACTGAAATCTGTTTACCATCTTGATTAGACTGGTACATGTTTATTCCTTTAACATATTTTAAATGGGTTTTCCTATTTGCATTCAGTGGGGTTTATTTTTTATCATGACAAGTTGGTGGTAGCATTATTTGACTGTCAAAATGGGCTATGATGATGTGTGTTTGTTAAAACAAACAACAAGAAATTATTAAAACACTATGCATGTACTCTGCTGGCTGCTTGTGTAGCTCTCACAGATTTTTATCAGATGGAGCATTTATCTTGTAAAGAGCCAGTTAGCTGCACACACACACACACACACACACACACACACACACACACACACACACAAGCAGCCGGTAGTTTTCCTTGCACAGTGTTTTTCCTCTCCTGCCTTTAAAAAGAGTTTACTATGTCTCAGACAGTTGTGTAGACATTGGGGTAGGTTATTTTTGCAGGAATCAAACACGTTGCTGTGTCGTTTCCTCTGGAGGTAGCTGACTTTCAGAGCATAAATGTGGGCTCACCAGCATGTTTTCTATAGCAACGCTGTGTACAATGCTTTCCACCAAATGTTTGTAGAATTGAGAAATGGAGCCACAGGTGCAGTACCAAACAATTATTGTGGAAATAAAGTTTTATAATATAATTTTATATTAGAGCAGCATTTTTTTTTCCATCTAGTAGCCTTAAATAAGATGTGCATATGCATGAGAGGAGAGGAAAAGTAATTCAGGGCTTAAATGTGTGGTATGTAGATAAAAACAGTGGGTTCTAATCTGATGTCCACCCTTTGTCGCTTCTCTGATATTGGCCAGGTGATCCGTTCTGTGGATCAGTTATTTGGGCTCTTAAAATGGTACAATAATAACAACCACCTCATCAAGTTTTGGTGAGGATTAAATGAGAGAGAAAATGTGAAGTCCTTAGGAATGTACCTGGAAAATGGTAAGGGGTAAAAAAATTAATAGTATTAGGGTGGTTCAAAAATAATTGTGTTTGTGCTATTAAAAGTAGTAGTTACATAAGCTGAGTAAATTGTATAATTAAAAGCCATAACAGCACTAGCTCTTTAAGGCTCAGACTTTGTGGGGAATATTGCTTAGTTTTCAGCTGTTTGCTTGCAATTTTCTGAGTGACAGCCAAAGGAAGAAAAAAAAGATACAGGAAAAGATTGACTTATGAAATTCAAATAAGTGGCATTTCAAACCACTGTTCAGTTCTTCATCACTGAGACACAGCTTATTTTTGCATATTTAAAAGATGAAAGAAAACGCATACATATTAATTTTAAATTAGGCTTTCTAATGGGGGAAATTTTCAAGTGATTTCCAATGGTGGAAAAATGCAGAATTCATGCTCAAGTGAACCTCTTAGTGTTTTGGGCAAGAATAAATTAATTATAGCAGTCGAAGGTATGCCCAAAGCTCTTCACATTTTGAAGAAAAGATTGGGTGCACACACACACAACACACACACACACAAACACATGTAAAGCCAAAAACACTGGATAGAAAATAAGTACAATGACTATACTTTTACTCTATGGTTTACCATCGGTGGAAACTGTAAAGATTTCTGACTGTGTCGGTTTTTGGGGGAAGGTTTTGGTAACATTAAAATTACTATTGGGAAAGCAAGAGTTATTTCCTATTTGAAGATATGGAAGGCTATTTGTTCCATTCAAGTTCTACCTAAAGAGTTCACTTATCCTGAATGTAGCATATTCATGTAATAATTTGTTTTTGCCCTAAAAAGGAACTCAGGAAATGTTCAGCAATAGAATAATTGTCCATGTTAGTAACTAAATCATCAAACAATGTTTACACTTAAGTTCAATAAGCTCAAGTCTTCGAATTGCTTTAAATCCATTTGCAATGAAATTATAGAGGATTCAAACAGTGTAGAGGTTGATATTGTTGAACTTGATCATAATGTATTAGTATGGTCAATGTTGAATTTGCTTTCCTTTCTAGCTCTATAAATCCAACCTATCCATGTGGTCTGTATCAAGCACTTCCCCATCTATGAAGCCTTCCAAACATTCTTGGACAATAATCATAATAATCATGTTTTGATAGTTCTTATATTACTAATAATGACTTTATATTTACTGTCACCCATTAACATCAATATCACCATCATCATTATTATCTTCTTCATCAATAATATTTATCAAGTGCTCAATATGAGGCAGATTCTACATTAAAGACCTTATGTTCATTTTATTTGGTTATCCCCATCCTGTAGTTCTACTATTATTCTCTACTGATGCATGAGAAACTGAGTCTTGCAAAGTTTAAATACCTATCCAACTTCACATTGCAAATAAATGGCAGAGCCAGACTCAATGCCAGCAGCCTAACTGCAAAGCCCTAATTTCTCAACCTCCCTATAATTACTATCCAACTTATTATTTATTGATTTATTTGAGACAGAGTCTCACTCTGTCACCCAGGCTGGAGTGCAGTGGTTCAGTCTCGGCTCACTGCAACCTCTGCCTCCCAGGTTCAAGTGATTCTCCTCCCTCAGCCTCCTGAGAAGCTGGGATTATAGGTGCCCTCTACCACACCTGGCTATTTTGGTAATTTTAATAGAGACAGGGTGTTGCCATGTTGGCCAGGCTGGTCTTGAACTCCTGATCTCAGGTGATTCACCCACCATGGCCTCCCAAAGTACTAGGATTACAGGCGTGAGACACCACGCCTGACCTCCAACTTATAATTTAAATATTAGACATTTAACTTTTAGATTTTCCATGTCTTGTCCCCTTCTTTGGAAACTTCTTGTAGCAGAAACTTCTCTCTCTCCCCAAATGCCTATCTCCCTTTCTTCATTAGAATTGAAATCTTTAAATTTTAGCTGATCACTCAGTCATCAAAAATAAGAATCTTATGTCTTAGACTCCCTGTGCATCCACGTGATTAAGTCTGGATAATGACATTTCAATGGGAATTCTGGGAAAGGAGAAGGTATGTTATACTTTGATCCTATCTTCATTCTCTTGGCTGGATTTGGATTCTGGAGCTGGTACTAGACCAGCCATCTCAGAATATGATATGGAGACCACATGCTGAGGATGGCTAAGAAGAAATACAGAAAGACTCTTGGTTCTTTGCAGTGTGATGCACTGACCAACCCTAAACAGACTCTTTCTACACTTATTTCATTTGAGAAGGAATACATTTCTACTGTACTGATATTTCAATTATTTTGAGTTTTTGGTCTCTTGAAGCCAACCTAATCCTACCTAATGCACTCCTAGAGGGCGCAGTGACTTTTTATACAAGTAAGAATACTCTTAACATGTTTAAAAGGCACTTAATAAATATCCTATTGCTTTATGGTAATTATAGATTTCTGAATATGTCCAAGGTCTATCATAAAAATCATAGTCTATCATACATAATCTAGAACTGTAGTATATTTGAAACCCTCAGAATTGGATAGCTTATTAGGCTAAGCTTTATTTTGCAGCCCCTTCAGCTGCTTCTTCCATATTGACACAGGGGAGATTTGATATAAATTACTATTTTATATAGTTGGACATACTCCTAGTGCTGACAAAATTTTAAAAAATATGGCATTTTAAAAACACAATTTCCTTTTTGAAATGATGTCATCTCTTACAATGGTAACCTAACCGGCATTATTAGAAACAGTGTCAGGAATTACTATACAAATCCTCATTCTAATAATCATACATATGCTTGTCCACTTAACTGAGGCCATTGTAATACAGCGCTACAAAGAGAATATTCTAGAAGTTCAAACCAACTCGAGAGGCAAGCCAATATAAGAATTGTCTTTCCACAAAAGATATCAATAATACAGAGCTGAGATGCTAAAGAAAAGGGAATAAACCATAAAATTATTTCAAAGCTAACCCTATATAGTTTGGGATTAGTTTTGTCTTGGGAAAAGTGTCTAATTACCTATTGTCTCAGAATATATCTGTGATAGAATAAAATAGTAAAAGTACTCATATTCAGTCATTTCTTCTTTTATTTGTTAACTCAATCTTTCAATAATATTTCCAAGCCCTGAGGGCTAGGCACTAGTCTTTCATCGGTTATATAGGCATAAAAATATTGACAAAAGTCATGCCTTCCTGGAGCTCATTTTGTTATGAGGAAAGATAGAGAAAAACTATTTTTTTAAAAAAAAACAGTGGTTAAAATTAATAAGATATTGAGATTGAAAGCAATTGAAGGCAAGGAGAACTCAGGTTAGATCTCTCTGAGAATGTGTAATTTGAGCTGAGACATAGATGACAAGATAAGCCAGTCTTACAAAAATCTGATGGAAAAGTCTCCATGCAGAGGAAACAAGAAGTGCACAGCTATTGAGATTGGAGCAAGCTTTGCTGATTCAGGTCTATCAAAAAAATCATTTTATTGAGATGGGAGATAACTTCAATGTTTCCAGAACAAAATGAAGGGGAGAGGGGTGCTAAGATCAGAGGAATAGGCCGGACTGGGTCACAGAGGACCCTGAAGGCCATGGTAAGATGTCTGAAATGTATTCTGAGTTCTTTCAGTATGACATGTAACGGAAGTCACAATTTTGTGTTAGAGGCCTATTGCTCTTTTGCTGTCTAGAGCTTCCTACATAAACTTAGAAATTGATTTTTAGAATGTCATCTCCTAAGTCCTCATATCCGTAGAAGTTAAGCCACTATTATTGCCAGAAACTATCTGATCTATAATATGAGCATAAACTATCTGATTTATTAATGTGAGCATAAGTGCTCATGTTAATGAGACTATGGAGGCTGGAATAAATTAAGGATTCTTGTGACCTATGATACATCGTGAATCTTAATTATGAGCCTAATTTTATTCATACTGAAAGCATACAGAAACAGTAAATTCATTGTAACCTGTCAGGAATAATTAAGTTGATTAAATATTGATTTTAATTTTAGATCTGTCATTTCCCATTTAATTATATTTTATATTCACCTTTTCCTACTTATTACACTGTATATGCATTTTTGAAATATATCTTTGAAAACTGTAGTAAACTATTAAAAACATAGATAAGTGAGCACATGGAAAAACAGCAACAGCAAATTGAGCTCATTGGGAAACAGCAACACTGAACTGTATGTTTGTGAAACATTCTTATATTGTTTACAAAGAAGGTAAAGTATATTCTGCTCAATGGAGTTACATTATGGAATTAAGAATAAGAAGCAGATGCTGCATCTTGTTTGTAGGCTGTAAGTCAGAGGCAATGAACATGCACACTGTGACTGCTCCTATAAGGAACACAGGCACCACCAACCAGCTGGCTCCTGGAAAGTCCTGCTTTATCCTAAGAATTTTTTCATCATTGGGGCTTAGTCAACCACTACTCATCAATGACTTGTCAGGAGAAACTAGTCCATGATTTGCTTTTGCCCTAAACTGACAATGAACAAAGAAGATATGTATCTTTTGCAGGTGTAAAAGTTCTCTGGTCATTTGTTACAATAGAGGATAATTTAGAAAGACTGTGGACATTGAAGTTAAATAGAATTGTCTTGAACCAGAATAGGATGCTTATGTTGGGCAGGTTACTTAGCATCCCTGAACCTTGCTTTTCTTTGGTGTAAAAGGAAAGTGACATTTTATTTATGGGACTTAGGGAAAAATAAACAAAATACTTGATGTATTGAAAGCATTTAACAAATATTTGATTCCTTATTTTTCCTAGAATACCAAATAGTATTAACTTGGTCTCAGAGCTCTGAAAAGTTTTTACTCACAAACAGGTATTTTTCTACTCCCATTATAAATAGTATCTGGACTCTTATTTAAGGAAATACCTAAAGGAATATACACCCACCCCATATACACACATATATTAAACTTATTTGTTATGATTTCAAGATTTTATTGCTTTTATCTTAAGGTCTTTACAAGACATATAAAGGCTAGGAATGCTCTGATCTTTAAAATGAGTTCTAAAGAAGAGAGAAGTGAGAAGGAGTTAAGAGGCAGGGAAAGGTTCATTGCTTTTAGTTAAGAATAAGAAAACAAATTTGGAAGTAATTTAAGCTTACAATATTTGGGCAAATATTAAGGAATTATTTTTGATAATATTACAAAATAAGTGTTATCAGAAGTTATTGGGCCAAAAATATATACTTATGTGAACTTCCATGAAACAGGTATTAAAACTTAGGGTCCAGGTATCCATGAAAATCTCATTGTTAAATTGCTTTTTTTTTTTTTTTAGCCACTAAGGTAGTATTTCTACATAATTTGTTCAATCTTTAAAACTGTCTTCAACATTAAATGCCATATTCAAAGCAATCTTTTTTCAGTGTTTCCATGTTCTGTTTCTTTGCAATACATTTTCGTTTCACTCTCTTACAGGCTCTCAAACTGGATAGTTGGTAACATCTGAAAAATGCAGATTCCCACCCTATACCAAGAAATTTTAGTTAAGAGGGTCTGTGATAGGCTGAGGTGGAAGAAAGAGTTCATATCAGAAATTTCTAGTGGTTGGGAGGTATTTCTAATTCTCAGATATGTCATTTTATTTGTTTTAGTTATATTATCTATTTTAAAATTTCAAATAGTATTTTAAAATGATATTGAAGTCCCACTATCAAAATAAATGGTTACTAAAAAAAAATGATTTGGAAACACAACACGTTGAAAGGGAACAAGTTTTATTTATTTTTGAGCCTTCAGTTTAGTGCTGGTTATTCAATAAATGTTTGTTGAATATATGAATAATCTGAATGAAGTTTTACCTTTTTAAAAATGAGATGACTACTCTTCCATTAAATATAAATGCAAAAAGACACCTCTATAGATTTTAATTTCCCTCTAGACTCCCGAACTGCAACAGCTGTTTTATATAGTGCAGGAATATTGCTCTTACTGACTTACTCTGACCCTGAAAATGACTGTTACAAATAACTGAGCTCTCTAATAGTTGATAATGACCCTGTTCTGTGAGCAGAACTAATCAGTAATTTAGAATCAAATCGGCAATTCTAAAAACTAGACATTGTTCACATTGATTCTTACATGGTCATCATCTTTGCATTAAAGGAGACAATTACAATATGTTAGTATCAATCAATATTATGAATAAATTTTCAAACCATGAGGGGTGATGACTATGACCTATGGTAATGTTAATTTCTTCTTTACCCGTAGTGCCAATTATTTGCAGTGAGAAAGCTAACATTACTATGGGGAAATCATACTTCCAATTAAATTTATAATATTTAAGGTTTTTGTTTTTGTTTTTTTTGCCTCTATTTGAATTATTTGCAGTAATATAAGGAGGTGTTTTGTTTGTTTTTTCTTATGTATAGGCTGGTTTAAAATGTTTTTAAATACAAATCGGAATCTTGGCAGTACTCATTGTGTAATGTATTCAAAAGTCTTAAAATAGTATTTTTTGAAAAGATTGATAGTTATCTTCATAGGAAAAAAATTCATGTTGGCCCATAAGTAGATTGCAGAAAATGTCTGAATCTGTTAGGTCAATTATAGAAAGCAAGAAGGTCAAAGCCATAACATAATTGTCATGGGGCCATTTAGCATCACTTGAAGAAAATCTCTTGACCAGCCTGCAACTGGTTTTGAAGCACTGACTGAAAAACCCAGTCTACTATTCAAATGCTGATTAGGTGAAAGAGCTTAATTGGCTTAATGCAAAGTTCACCATCTTAAATCTTTTCCTTTAATAATGACACCTATAACTTACTGTTGGGTCACAAAAGTGTTACCTTCATATTTGATAGACATTTTAGTTATATATTTTAAATATCTACAAATTCCAAATCACAAATGGCCTAGGTACTAAGATTATATTAATATACAACTTCATAGTGCATAAATTTAGCCATGAAATATGATCTATTAGAAACGTGCTACTAAACCTTGGGTATCTGTTTCTCTTGGGCAAAGTTTTATCTCAAACACAAAGCAATTTATCTTCTTAGTCTTTCTTGATAACCAAATGACTTTCAGCTAATGATAATGATATATAATTTGATATAAGTGAAAGAGTAATGATCAGGTTCATTTTCTATTAAATTCAAAAAATGATTTTTTTATGAATCCTGACACTGTGTCTAGGTAAGAGCTAAATCAGTATGCATTTCCTCTCATTGAAAACAATATTTACACAACACCTATTATTACCAATTGTAAGGGTATATTTTCAGTTTTTTTCTAAACATTAAGTTTTGGTTAAATTAAATTTAATCATTTTTGAATTAAAGTTTAAATCAAATTCTACATTTAATGTAGAATCACTTTGTTACATTTTATGTTCTAGTATGTTCTTAATCTGTATCTTTTTGAGTAATGCTAAATATTATTTGAATATTTAACTGCTCAAGTTTTATCATCAGTATACTTTTATTATGTTTTTATTAATTATTTTTTAAGAAATTTGATTAATAATATCCTGCTAACTTGAACTCCTTGTGGAGCGCCTTGGAAGACTTTGAGGGCTTGTGAAAATCAAACTGGAAGGAAACATTGCTTTGCACTGAATTCTGCCAGTTACCAAAATCACATCACATAGGGATCCTGACATATATAGGAAGAAAGCAATGGTATAACCCATGTCACGAATCACAGTCACAGTCATTTTATAAAAAGTCTCTATTTTGGGAAAATAAAAATTACCTGGGTAGATCTCTCAAGATGTTTAATTTGTCTATGCAAAGAGGAGGATGCGAGTCAATGTATGATGTTCTTTTCAAACTAACATGACATGCAAATTCATTGTCACAGTGTTTTAGCAGTGTTTTAGAAATACAAATTGTGTTGTGTTTGGCATTACTCTCTGAAAACATTTTAGCATTCAGCCTCATAAAAGCCAGAAACTGTCCTGATTATATTTTATGAGAATGCATCAGAAATATTACTTATAAATCACTAGGTTGAAATAACCTTTACCTGAAGTTGGCCATATCTATTTCAATAGGTGTACATATGTACTGTGCATAACTCATGTTTCAGAAATTGTTACTACTCAACCTACTTACTTAGTATGAAGTTTCTTCTTTAGTATATTGTAATCCATTGTAATTAAAAATTATATAATGGAATAATTTTGAAAACAAATCTTCCCAAAGTCTAGTTTCTGGCTCAGCTTTTAAAGGCTAAGCATACTGACAATATAATATTATTTATGAATATTGCTAAGAGGATTGATAGTGGAAAGGTGGAAAATACCATAATACTTTGTCATAGAACCTATAAAAATAGCATACTTGCCAAAAACAGAAGATTTTCTTGGTATCAATATACAATAAGGGTAGGGAACAGTCTAGGAATGAGAAACTGTTAAAGCTAGAAAAATGATATCAATGGAAATATAATATTTCAGATTCATAGTGGTGGAGTTGATTCATAAAGTGATATACTTTTTTCAATTAAGTATCAATAGAATTAAAATCAGTTACTAATGTATGAGAGTTCCTCTGTGAATTGAGAAATATCTTTATTCAATTTGATATATTCCAGCCATTCTTAGTCAATAGCTCCCTCTTTAGACATATGAGAATTGACATTTATTTTGCCTTGGGAAATCAAATTTGCAGGGACTTTTGTATAGGCACCCATTGAAATCTAGCCATTCTATTAATTTTGGAACAAGAACAAAAAAATCTCAAGAAATAAAAGGTTAAAAATAAATTATATTAAGTGCTAAAAGTGGAGTAAAAGATATTTTAAATAAATTTGATACTTTTGTAAAATGATTTCAGTAGCAAGAAAATACAAAAATTTCAAATACCCAGCTATTTTCAACATAGCTTATGAAGAATATATCCAGCTCTATGCTTTGGGGCTTATTTTAAAACTTGGCCATGTTATATTATTTGTCAGTTTTACTTTGCTCTGCATGAGCACAACTCTACAAAGTTAGAATCTTAATATGTGATTGGGTTAGCTTCTCTTTTATTGTAGGTTTCTGTCATTAACTGGATTATATATTTATTACTTATCTATTAAAGTCTGAAGTCATTATCATGCCCAATTAATAAAGTTGTTTCTCTGCTTTCTCATTCTCTCCCTCTCTCTCTCAAGTGACCTGTTTATTTCCCCCAAATTAGAAATTTAGTGGATTTTAGTAAATTTTTAAAAAGTTTAAAATTATTACAAAACCACCAAAAGGAAATAAAATAATAATCATTATTTATTATACCATAATACAAAATCACCTTACTTAACATTTAATGTACTCCCTTTGGTCTATTTTTATAGATATGTATACTTTTATAAAATTGAAATAAAGCTAAAATATGGTTTTATATCCCCCAAAATGTAATATTATAACAAAACCATTAATGATACATTACATGTATTGCCTTTGTGTAATTAACTATTTTTTTAATTTCCATTAAAAATTTCTGAATAATGCCTCATCAGAATGAAATACAGAAATGATTTAGATGTTACTACATATTTAGAATACAGCTTCAATGACTATCTTTGCACTTATATTTTTGAATGGTTTTCTGAGTATTTCCTTAGAGAGTTTCCTGGAAATGAAATGGTTGGTGAAAGGACAGGACATCTTTGAAATATTGTCAAGCAGCTTTTCAGAGTGGTTGAACAAAGATTTACTTCTGAAGAGAGATTCTGAGTTGAATAATTTAAAATTGATCATTTTAAGCTAGAATTTAAATCAGCAAACCCTCCGCATACCTACACACCACATCCTGTGTCCCTTCCCACTGTAGTAAACATCTTATTGACTCTATGTTTATGAACACAGTGCTTTAAAATGAAGCAACAATACAGATCTCTTGTAGAGGTATATAGAAGGGAATCCTGGTGACATTTAACTGAGGTGTTTACAGTTATTATTTGATTTGCATTTTAAAAGCATTTATTTTTTATTTTTTTTATACTTTAAGTTCTGAAATACATGTGTGGAATGTGCAGGTGTGTTACATGGGTATACATTTGCCATGGTGGTTTGCTGCATAATGTCATCCCTTCCTTTGTCTCCTACCCCTGACAGGCCCCAGTGTGTGATGTTCTTCTCCCTGTACCTATGTGGTCCTATTGTTCAACTGCCACTTGTGAGTGAGAATGTGCTGTATTTGGTTTTCTGTTCCTGTATTAGTTTGCTGAGAATGATAGTTCCCGGCTTCATCCATGTCCCTGCAAAGGACATGAACTCATTCTTTTTTATGGCTGCATAGTATTTCATGGTATATATGTACTACATTTTCTTTACCCAGTCTAACATTGATGAGTATATGTGTTGGTTCCAAGTCTTTGCTATTGTGAATAGTGCTGCAATAAACATATGTGTGCATGTGTCCTTATAGGAGAATGATTTATAATCTTTGGGTATATACCCAGTAATGGGATTGCTGGATCAAATGGTATTTCTATTTCTAGATCCTTTAGGAATCACCACACTGTCTTCCACAATGGTTGAAGTAATTTACACTCCCACCAGCCGTGTAAAATCGTTCCTATTTCTCCACGTCCTCTCCAGCATCTGTTATTTCCTGACTTTTTCGTGATCACTCTTCTAAATGGCATGAGATGGTATCCCATTGTGGCTTTGATTTGCATTTTTCTAATGACCAGTGATGATGAACTTCTTTTCATATATTTGTTGGCCACATAAATGTCTTCTTTTGAAAAGTGTCTGTATATATCCTTTGCCCACTTTCTGATGGGGTTGTTTGTTTTTTCCCTCTACATTTGTTTAAGTTCCTTGTAGATTCTGGATATTAGCCTTTTGTCAGATGGATAGATTGCAAAAATTTTCTCATGTTCTGTAAGTTGCCTGTTTACTCTGATGATAGTTTCTTTTGCTGGGCAGAAGCTCTTTAGTTTAATTAGATCCCATTTGTCAATTCTAGCTTTTGTTGCAGTTGCTTTTGGTATTTTAGTCATGAAGTCTTTGCCCATGCCTATGTCCTGAATGGTATTGTATAAGTTTTCTTCAAGGGTTTTTTATGGTTTTAGTCTTATATTAAATCTTTAATCTATCTTGAGTTAATTTTTGTATAAGGTGTAAGGAAGGGATCCAGTTTTAGTTTTCTGCATATGGCTAGCCAGTTTTCCCAGCACCATTTGTTAAATAGGGAGTCCTTTCCCCATTGCTTGTTTTTTTTTTGAGGTCAGTCAAAGATCATATTGTTGTAGATGTGTGGTATTATTTACGAGGCCTCTTTTCTGTTCTATTGGTTTATATATCTATTTTGGTACCAGTATCATGCTGTTTTGGTTACTGTAGCCTTGTAGGCTGTTTTGGTTACTGCAGAGTTTGTAGTATCCTGCAATAGAGTACATCAGGTAGTATGATGTCTCCAGCTTTGTTCTTTTTGCTTAGGATTGTCTCAGCTATATGGGCTCATTTTTGGTTCCATATGTAATTTAAAGTAGATTTTTCTAATTCTGTGAAGAAATTCAATGGTAATTTGATGGGAGTAACATTGAATCTATAAATTACTTTGGGCAGTATGGCCATTTTCACAATATTGATTCTTCCTAACCATGAGCATGGAATGTTTTTCCACTTGTTTGTGTCCTCTCTTATTTCCTTGAGCAGTAGTTTGTAGTTCTCCTTGAAGTGGTCCTTTACATCTTTTGCTAGCTGTATTCCTGTGTATTTTATTCTCTTTGTAGCAATTATGAATGGCAGTTCGTTCTTGATTTGGCTCCCTTTAAGTCTTTTATTGGTGTATAGGAATGCTTGCGATTTCTGCACATTGACTTTGTGTCCTGAGACTTTGCTGAAGTTGCTTATCAGTTTCAGGAGATTTGGGGCTGAGACGATGGGGTCTTCTAAATATACAGTCATGTCATCTGCAAACAGAGACAATTTGACTTTCTCTTTTTCTATTCAAATACTTTTTATTTCTCACTTTGGCCTGATTGCCCTGGCCAGAACTTCCAATACTATGTTGAATAGAAGAGGTGAGAAAGGGGATGCTTGTCTTATGCCAGTTTTCAAAGGGAATGCTTCCAGTTTTTGCCCATTCAGTATGATATTGGCTGTGGGTTTGTCATAAATAGCTCTTATTATTTTGAGATACATTCCATCAATACCTAGTTTGTTGAGAGTTCAGCATGAAGGGGTGTTGAATTTTGTTGAAGGCCTTTTCTGCATCTATTGAGATAATTATGTGGTTTCATCATTGGTTCTGTTCAAGTGATGAATTATGTTTATTGATTTGTGTATGTTGAACCAGCCTTGCATCCCAGGGATGAAGCCAACTTGGTCACGGTGGATAAACTTTTTGATGTGCTACTGTATTTTGTTTCCCAGTATTTGAGTGAGGATTTTGACATAGATGTTCATCAGGGATATTGGCCTGAAATTTTCTTTTTTTGTTGTATCTCTGCCGGGTTTTGGTATCAGGATGATGCTGGCCTCATATAATGAGTTAAGGAGGAGTCCCTCTGTATTGTTTGGAATAGTTTCAGAAGGAATGGTACCAGCTTCTCTTTGTACCTTTGGTAGAATTTGGCTGTGAATCTGTCTGGTCCTGGGATTGTTTTGGTTATTAGGCTATTAATTACTGCCTCAATTTCAGAACTTGTTATTGGTCTATTCAGGGATTTGACTTCCTCCTGGTTTAATCTTGGGAGGACGTATGTGTCCAGGAATTTAGCCATTTTTTTCCTAGATTTTCTAGTTTATTTGTGTAGAGGTGTTTATATTATTCTCTGATGGTAGTTTAATATTGACTGTCCAATATTGACAGTGGGGTCTTAAAGTCTTCCACTATTGTTGTGTGCCAGTCTAAGTCTCTTTGTAGCTCTTAAGAACTTGCTTTATGAATTTGGTGCTCTTGTATTGGGTGTATATATATTTAGGATAGTTAGCTTGTCTTGTTGCATTGGTACTTTTGCCATTATATAATGACCTTCATTGTCTTTTAAAATCTTTGTTTAGGCCGGGCGCGGTGGCTCACGCCTGTAATCCCAGCACTTTGGGAGGCCGAGGCGGGTGGATCACGAGGTCAAGAGATCGAGACCATCCTGGTCAACATGGTGAAACCCCGTCTCCACTAAAAACTACAAAAAAAAATTAGCTGGGCATGGTGGCGCGTGCCTGTAATCCCAGCTACTCAGGAGGCTGAGGCAGGAGAATTGCCTGAACCCAGGAGGCGGAGGTTGCGGTGAGCCGAGATCGCACCATTGCACTCCAGCCTGGGTAACAAGAGCGAAACTCCATCTCAAAAAAAAAAAACTTTGTTTAATTTAAGTCTGTTTTATTAGAGACTAGGATTGCAACCCTTGCTTTTTTATTGCTTTCCATTGGCTTGGTAAATTTTTCCCCATCCTTTATTTTGAGCCTATATGTATCATTGCATGTGAGATAGGTCTAAATACAGCACACTGATGGGTCTTGACTCTATCCAGTTTGCCAGTCTGTGCCTTTTAATGGGGGCATTTAGCTCATTTGCATTTAAGGTTAATATTGTTATGTGTGAATTTGATACTGTCATTATCATGCTAGCTGCTTATTTTGTCCATTAGTTGATGCAGTTTTGTCACAGTGTTGATGATCTTCACATCTTGGTTTGTTTTTGCAGTGGCTGGTACCGGTTTTTCCTTTACATATTTAGTGCTTCATTCAGGAGCTCTTGTAAGGCAGGCCTGGTGGTGACAAAATCCCTCAGCATTTGTTTGTTTGTAAAGGATTTTATTTCTCCTTCACGTATGAAGCTTAGTTTGGCTGGATATGAAATGCCGAATTGAAAATTCTTTGCTTTAAGAATGTTGAATATTGGCACCATTCTCTTCTGGCTTGTAGGGTTTCTGCAGAGAGATCCGCTGTTAGTCTGATGGGCTTCCTTTTGTGGGTAACCAAACCTTTCTCTCTGGCTGCTCTTAACATTGTTTTTTGTTTTTTTTTTTTTCATTTCAACCTTGCTGCATCTCTGACGGTTATGTGTCTTGGGGTTTCTCTTCTCAAGGGGTATATTTGTGGTGTTCTCTGTATTTCCTGAATTTGAATGTTGACCTGTCCTGCTTGGTTGGGTCAGTTCTTCTGGATAATATCCCTAAGTGTGTTTTCCAACTTGGCTCCATTCTCCCTGTCATTTTCAGTACACCAACCAAACATAGGTTTGGTCTTTTCACATAGTCCCATATTTCTTGGAGGCTTTGTTTGTTCGTTTTCATTATTTTTTCTCTAATCTTGTCTTCACGCTTTATTTCATTAAATTGATCTTCAATCTCTGATATCCTTTCTTCCACTTGATCAATTTGGCTATTGATACTTGTGTGTGCTTCACAAAGTTCTTGTGCTGTATTTTTCATCTCCATCAGGTCATTTATTTTCTTCTTGAAACTGGTTATTCTAATTAGCAATTCCTCTAATTTTTACCAAGGTTCTTAGCTTCCTTGCATTGGGTCAGAACATGCTCCTTTAGCTTGGAGGGGTTTGTTATTATCCACCTTCCAAAGCCTACTTTTGTCAGTTAGTCAAACTCATTCTCAGTCTAGTTTTGTTCCCTTGCTGGTGAAGAGTTGTGATCCTTTGGAGGAGAAGAGGCATTCTGGTTTTTAGAATTTTCAGCCTTTTTGTGCTGGGTTTTCCTCATCTTTGTGGATTTATCTACCTTTGGTCTTTGCTGTTGCTAACCTTCGAATGGAGTTTTTGCAGGGTCATCCTTTTTGTTGATGTTGATGTTATTACCTTATGTTTGTTAGTTTTTCTTCTAATACTCAGGCCCCTCTTTTGCAGGTCTGCTGGTGTTTGCTGGGGGCCTACTCCAGACCCTGTTTGCTGGGTATCACCAGCTGAGGCTGCAGAACAGCAAAAATTGCTGTCTGCTCCTTCCTCCAGAAGATTCATCCCATAGGAGCATCTGTCAGATGCCAGCTGGAGCTCTACTGTATGAGATGTCTGTCAAACCCTGCTGGGAAGTGTCTCTGGGTCAGGAGGCATAGGGGTTAGGGACCCACTTGAGGAGGTAGTCTACCCCTAGTAGAGTTTGAGCACTGTTCTGGGAGATCCACTGATCTCTTCGGAGCCAGCAGGCAGGAACGTATAAGTCTGCTGAAGCTACGCCCACAGCTGCCCCTTGCCCTAGGTACTCCTTCCCAGGGAATTGGGAGTTTTATCTATAAGCCCCTGACTGGGGCTGCTGCCCAGAGAGGAGGCGTCTAGAGAGGCTTTGAGGTACTGTAGTGGGCTCTGCCCAGTCCAAACTTCCTGGTTGCTTTGTTTACGCTGTGAGGGGAAACAAAGCCTGGCAGATGCCCCTCCTCCCACCATGCTCTAGCATCCCAGGTCATCTTAAAACTGCTGTGCTGGCAGTGAGAATTTCAAGTTAGTTGATTTTAGCTTGGTGGGCTCCATGGGGGTGGGATCCGCTGAGCAAGACCACTTGGTTCCCTGGCTTCAGCCCTCTTTCCAGGGAAGTGAACAGTTCTGTCTCACTGGTATTCCAGGTGCCATTAGGGTATGAAAAACTCCTATAGCTAGTTCAGTGTTTGCCCAAAAGACCACACAGTTTTGTGCATGAAACCCAGGTCACTTGTGGTGTAGGCACCCAAAGGAATCTCCTGGTCTGTGGGTTGCAAAGACTGTGAGCAAAGCATAGTGTCCGAGCCAGATATTGATGTCCCTCATGCAGGGTCCCTCAAGGCTTCCCTTGGCTAGGGAGGGAGTTCCTCCACCCCTTGCACTTCCCTGGTGAGGCAATGCCCCACCCTGCTTCTGCTCACCCTCTGTGAGTTGCACCCACTGTCTAACCAGTCCTAATAAGATCAACCAGTTACCTCAGCTGGAAATGCAGAAATCACTCACCTTCTTCATTGGTCTCGCTAACAGCTGCAGACTGGAGCTATTCCTATTCAGCCATCTTACCCAGGAATACTTAAAAGCATTTATTATAAGTTAATGAATCAATTGATACTCTAGGGAACATTTAATAAGATTTATTGCCTTATAAAATTTATATGCCTCTCAGCTAAATAACTGAGATTATAATTATTAGCAGTTGCATAATTATATTTCTGGTAATTCTAGAGATGACCTAAGAAATGTCTATAACTTTCTACATTTTATATAGAAATTGATGACTTTAAAATGTTATTTTAAACATATTCATAACTTCAAAGTACACATATTTATTTTTTTAAGGTGAAAGGTATAAAAAGTCTATGATCTAAAAATATAAGTCCTTCATAATAGCAATAGGGAAGATGAACCAAAAGGGAAATTAATTAGGAAATGTTAAAATCTGGAGAGTTTGCATTGTGGCGTGCACCTGTAATCTCAGCTACTCAGGAGGCTGAGGCACAAGAATCACTTGAACCAGGAGGCGAAGGTTACAGTGAGTCTAGATTGCGCCACTGCACTCCAGCCTGAGTGACAGAGCAAAACTTGGTCTTAAAACAAACAAACAAGCAAACAAACAAAATTTGGAGAGTTTGAAATGCCATGTTGCCCAAGCAGTCTATAGTTTCCTGGCATAGAAGACAGAAGATTGCTAACTTTTTACAACATATTCTCAGAGTGTTTTATTAACTGGTCTCAGGCCACTCCTAT
This sequence comes from Sapajus apella, assembly GCF_009761245.1. Classification (NCBI taxonomy): domain Eukaryota; kingdom Metazoa; phylum Chordata; class Mammalia; order Primates; family Cebidae; genus Sapajus; species Sapajus apella. Next base: position 25,993,228 of record NW_022436963.1, read on the forward strand.
TCCTCTCTTCTGTACTTTAGCCCACCTGACTCCAGGAACATAAACAGCTACATCCTCCATTGAAGACTTCTCTCTTCCCTACATGTCCTTCCTCTCCTCTCCAACTGCTGCTAGGAGATACATGAATGTCACTTTCTCTATGAAAACTTCTCCAGTATCTCCTCTAATTTTTGACAGCCTGATATTTCACTTTATTTAATACTATCTAATATCTTTAGTTCCTAGTCCCTCTTCCTGGTAACCCTTTCATCTTTTATTTGAGAGATGTAATATGATACAAAAGCCATGGCCACGTGACTTGTGTTGGCCAACAGGACATTAGCAAATATCACACAAGCTAAAGTTCAAAAAGCATTTGCCTGCTTGTCGCCTCTTCTGGTGGACACTCTTGCACTACCATTATTTCTGGTTGACCTGCACAGAATGAATGACCACATTGATCAGAAATAGACCATCCTAGCTAATAACCCTCATATCAACCAACCTCTAGCCTGCCAGCTAACTGCAGTAGCATGAATAACTTCAGGAGACACAGCAGAAGACCATTCCCACTGAACAGGCCCAATTTGCTGATTTATAGAACCTCAAACAAATCAAATGATTATTGTTTAATCTATTATGTTTTGAAGTATTTTTTATAATGCTGCAATAGATGACTATTAGCTGCCTAATCTCTCAGACTTATTTTCTCATCTATAAAATGAAGAATTTTATACAACCCCTGTTTATTTGGTCCAAATGACATAGTGTAGAATATCCTTACCCTGGAGGTACAGCACTTAGATGAACACCTAGGTGAAACCCAGCACAAATTGGGTGTCCTCTTTCTGATCTCCTTAAAATAACAATTTATTTTACAATCCCGACATCTCTACTTTCTCATGTGTAAAATTGCATAAAATAAATAAAATGTGCCTGTGTCCCAGTGAGGATTCTTCAGCTGCAAATCCCAGAAAACCTGGTTTAAATTTGCTTAAGGAAACTAGGAATATGGCTCAGTTAAAGAGGAACATGACTCGCTTTAATGGAAATGTGGCTCCTTTTCAGATTCTGGAGTTTAAACAACATTGTTAGAATGTGTCTCTCCATCTATCAACTACGCTCCTACATGCTGGTATCTTCATCAGTCTTCACCAGGTGTCAGGATGACTGCCATCACTTTTGTATGTAGAACATTTCAGGTCATGTTCAGTGAAAAAGGAAATACTCTTTCAGCAACACTTGCAAAATTTTATTGGTTGATTCTGTGGTGTGCCTATCACATGGCCAGAAGTAACAGAATTTTGATTGCCTAAACCTGAGTTATTTTCTTCATCTTGGACCTAAGGTTAGGACTTAACCACTGAAGGCAGAGAGACTAGTGGTGGAGGACAGGGTTATTAACCAGAGGCATATCAAAGTATCTTTACATGAAGAAGTCTGATATAAACAATGAATAGCCCTGCCATTTATCCCATAGAGAATAGTTGAACTAAACACACATGAGCATGCACTCATGCATGTATGTGCGTGCAGGCACACACATACACACAAGTGCATGTGTATCTGGTGAAATAAGGTTGAATATGGTCAGTGGATTGTATCAATGTTAACTTCTTGCTTTGATATTGCACTGCAGTTATGCAAGATAGTGGCACTGGAAGGACTGGGTAAAGCATATACAGAGTTTCTCTGTATTATTTCTTACAACTACATGTAAATATATAACTCAAAATTAAAAGTTAATAAAAAAGCACTAAGTAAAGTATCTGACACATTGTTAATCATTATTTGAATTCTAAAGTAACTAAGATCTTTCCATATGAACACAAACTTACTTTTAATCTCCTCTAAGCATCCTGATTTTCCCAATAGAAACCAATTTTTCTTTTCTCTAGGACTCTGATGTAGTTCGAATATTTTCCTTTCCAAATCTCATGTTGAAATGTGATTCCCAATGTTGAGAGTGGAGCCTGGTGGGAGGTCTTTGGGCCATGTGGGTGGATAACTAATGACTGGCTTGATGCCCACCCTGTGGTAAGGACTTCATGTGAGATCCAGTTCTTAAAGAGACTGGGACCTCCCTCCCCTCTCTCTTGCCCCTTCTCTTGCCATGTGACATGTCTGCTCCCCCTTCTTCATCCACCATGAGTAAAAGCTCCCTGAGGCCTTAAAAGAAGCCCAGCAGATGTTGGTGCCATTCTTATACAGCCTGTAGAACCATGAGCCAAATAAACCTCTTTTCTTTGTAAATTATCCAACCTCGTGTATTCCTTTATCGCAATGCAAAACAGGCTAATACAGAGTCTATTTCAAGGAATGTCACTATCACATTTATCAGGTACAGCTGGGTATCAGAGTTCCTCATTTATGTCTAAGTCTCAATACATCATGAGGACATGAAAGGCAAGGGACATTTTATTTTTATTTATTCATGCTTTCATTCATTCATTTATTCACTTGTATTTTGTATCTATCCATATCTCTCAGACTTTTCCCATATTGGACTTTCAATAGTAGAATGTTAAGATTTGATATTCATGTGAGCACGTATTTCTCATGATTTTAATGATTGTCAAAGCAAGACATTAGACATGTTTCTTAATTGTACTTTTATCAGAACTGTTGCATATTGGCTAATATTTTTCTGAATTGAATTGTCTTTACAAGCTTGCTTATCTGTGTTCAAAGAGACGCTGAAGATAGGAGATACTACTAAAAATGGATTTTATTTTACAGGTGCCTGGGGATCTGAGATTAGCTCTTGAATGATCATCACAGCAGAGCTTGAATTCTCTTTTTATTTAGGTGTTGTGGGTTTCTGTCAGAGAGATTTTAAGTAGAAAGGAGTTCATGATCTCCTCTAAGGAGTTTGTGATTCAAGGGATTTTTTTGCAAGCAATGGGGGAAAAAAAAGCCCAGTGAGTTTTTTAATAGAGGATGACTCTCCCAGAAGTCGACTATAATTCTCATATCTATAGGTTCCCTGCCCAGGGCTGAGCGAACAGATAATAGCCTGTTTAGGAACGTTTGCCTTTGTTCAGTGAAGGGCATTCTGTCCTCCCACTGTTCAGCCTTTTTTTGGTTCATCACGCCCACCAAATAAGAGTGATGCCAAGTCCACAAATAGAAAGTAAGACCATTAACATATCAAGCACTTCCAAGATCAAAATACTGCATACGGCATGTGTGTTTTAATGAAAATCTAGAAGCAGAGGCAGCTGAAGTCGGCATTGTGTGAGTTTCCAAGATAAAAGTGTAATTTCAAACAGAACAAAAAATTTTAACACTTAAAGTAAAAATTGCTTCTTACATTTAGTGCCAATTAGTTTTCCATGTTACAGTATATATCATTGCCAAACCACTTTCCGCCTGAATTTCCTTTTCCCTAGGGGGATCTACCTGCTATGGTCTGGTTTCTGCTATAAACTATCTTGAAAGTTGGTCATTTCATTTATTTGGAGCTCATTCCTCTTGGGGACTGGTGTTTCTGACGGCTTTATCTGTTACCCTTTGGTTTTGCATTTCGTCAGTTGATGGCTTTGAAGCTAATGTTATTGATCATTGTGCTACCACAGCTCATCATCCTGGGAAAAATGAGGTTACTGACTTCATTTCCTTTTGTCTAGCATATACTTTGATGAGCTCATATATTTCTTCCCCTTTCTTTAGTGTTTCCTTTTTCTGCTCACCTTCCTGACACCTTTCATAGAGATGAAGGGAAATACAATCTCAAACACAAAGGGATAGGAGATTACAAAAGAAAGGGAAAATTTTAAGGCTTGAGAGTTTCATCGTCTGTCCCAGCAAAGAACTCCATTAGTTTTCTATTGCTGTTATTTAATTTCTATATGATTTAAATCAAGATACATTTATTATTGCCCAGTTTCCCCAGGTAAAGGGTTCAGGTGTGACTTAAGTGGATCCTGTACCCAGGGTCTCAGAGAACTTTAATCAAAATGTGGGCCTGGGGGTCCCTCTCAGCTGAGGATCAGGGTCCTCTGGAAAGCTTACTCAGGAAATCAGCAGAAATCAATTCCATGTGAATTTAAGGCTGAGGGCCTCAGCTCAGACCCAGCCAGTACCAACTCCCTTTTGATTAACTGGAAGTCAGTTGATTAATAGCCTGATCACAGGAATGCTATCTCATATTTCCAGGTTTCACCCACTCTTATGGGAAGGAGGTTTTGCAAGGGCCTAAGTCATCCAGGATCATCTTGGATTTCTGTGTACCACAGGGGAAATAACTGTCTTGTTCATTACTCCCTAGTTTTCAGAACTGTAAGTGGCACATAGCATGCAAACCATAAAAATTTACTAAAAAATTAATCACTCTTCTCATTTTCTGAATTACCACAATAATTAAAATTTCAAGTTTATTGTTATTGATTACCTGAATTACAGATCAATCATTCCACCAACAAGTCTCCCAGTTTGTGATGATAGCTTAATATAAATATTTGATGCTCTAAGACAGAACAGCTTAAACTAGCTGACGTCTGAAATGATTAGTTAGTACATTTTTTAGATTCTTTTTTTAAAAAGAGAAAATGCCATAGCTGCTTTTAATTCTCCAAAAGTAGCACCCATCTTCTAGTGCAGATTCAGTTGTTGAACCACTAGAGAAATAGCCATGACTTTATATGCTCAATTCTCTAGTTTTTACATATTGGCATGCTGGCTGCTAATGGTATACTACATTTTTGAAAGCTGCCTCAGTATTTCCTTGTGCTTCCTTCTGTGTCAAGGCTGATAGCTCAGAATATAGGGACTAGTTTCTGCTTTTATAAATTACAGGAGTCATGTCCTGAGACCTATTTCAGGATTTTCATAGTGCTGTGAGGTACAGACTTGATTTTACAAGAATAGCTAAGGAGAAAGATCATATTGGGAAATGGAGCATTCTTTTAGTGAGAGTTGCTTAGGGGACACATGAATACATACATATTTTTTCATATTCAAATATATATTTTTACACTATATATATAGTGTACATTATATATATTCAACATGAATTTGTTTCATATTTCCATATATTTCATAGAGACAATTTATATGCATGTGTGAGTGCATTTGTTAGTGTGTTGCACAAGTCAATAGAAGTATGAGTCTCCCAAAAGATTTAATAATTAAGTTAGAACCTAGAAATAAATCATTTACTGAGGCTCTTACTATAAATGTAGACAATTTGGGTAATGCCAGGTCCCCTGACGGAAGGAAGACTTCTTGTGCCTTTAGAGACCTTTATCAACTTTTTCAGACCACATTTCACATCTTGCTGGAGTTAGTTGCAGTACTTAGAATTAGAAACCCTCCTGAGCCACCAAATTACATTATCTTGGTAAATCACTTAGCCCCCTTAAACCTGAGATTCCCCATTCATGAAAGAGGAGACAATAATAGCATTAAAGTTATGCATCACTTAATGAAGGGGATGTACACTGAGAAAAGCATCATTAGGTGACTTCCTTGTCATTCAAGCATCACTGGGTGTTCTTACACAAACCTAGATGGGGTATCCTGCTCTGCACCTGCAATATGGCGTATGGCCCATTGCCTTTAGCATATAAACTTGTACAGCAGGTGACTGTACTGAATATGGCAAGCAGTTCTAAGCTCATAGCATTTGTGTTTCTAAACATAGAAAACATATAGTAAAAACATTGTACTGTTACTTTATGAGACCACTATTGTATATGCGGTCAGTCACTGGCTGAAATGTTGTTATGGAACATGTAACTGTACTTCCTTAAGAAGGTAGTTGTGAGAATTAAGTTAGAGCACACCTGCATATTAAGTGCTTAGAACTTAAGCTCTTTAAGCTTGAGATTCTCACTTCTAGCTCAAGGTGAGTCATCAAATAAGTGTTTGTAATTTCTTATTGTTGTTAGGATAGAAGCACTTGGTAAGTTAAAAACCTCTTTACAATTATATGAGTATATTCCTAAAATAGTGAAGAGAAAGAACATTACAAAAAATAACAATCCATCTGATTTGATTTTAATGTGTTCTATTTAGAACATCGACCAAAGACAGTGGACTCAAGCTCTGCACTGTGTCTCACATATACTCACATCCTGCTGTCTGTGTTACCATGCCCTAGTCCAGCCACCAGTGTTTCTTGTTTTAGAAATAACATTCAAAGGAACTCAACAAAGAATATAATGAATCAAAACTGGGCCCCTACTCACTGAAATGGCCTGAGGTGGTTTTAGGTCTTTAAATGGTCAGGATCTTTCTCTCTTTTTTGTCATATGATGGTACCTCTACTGCCTGATTGGTGGCATGGAAAATCTTTCTCTCTCTCTCTCTCTACACACACACACACACACACACACACGCACACACACATGAATACACAAACACACACCACCTATTTTCTGGTTACCTATTTCTCATTCTTTGAGAAGACTTTTCTGATGGTTCCTCGCTCCACAATACCTCAAATCCCCCTTGATTATAAACTCATAGCACCCAGTACCTCGATTTTTTTAATCACATTTATAATTTTACTCAAAAACTTAATTGTACATCTGTCCCTTTTAAACCACCACCACCTTTTCCACAACCTATGCTGGAGCTTTCCAAGAGTGGCATACAATGACTCACATTTGCAACATGGCTTTACTTACTTTCTTTTGTTCCCAGCTAATTGATTTACAGCAGCTCTGTTAATCAAATATCTTTACACCTCAGTTATAGCTATTCCCAAGTTCCCAGAAAATTAGTTTTTTGTTTTCGTTTTTTTCACACATTAGGTGCTTAAAGATGTATTGAAATAATGAATAAATGAAACAAATCAGAATCAATTCAATGACAGATTCATGAACTTTAGATTAAAATAAAACATTTGACATTATAGTCCCCAAGTTCTTTGCAGCCTTATTAACTGACAAGTACTCATTTACATGTGTTTCAAATAGTAGAATAGAAAGGAAAGAGGAAAACTCTCTTAGAATCTTTGATCTCTAAATTGTTTACCAGTTCAAGAAAGAGCCATGAGAAGATTTCAAAGAGCACCAGTCTTTTCATAATAAAGATTCAATTTTAACTTCAAAGAGTGAAAGTCAAGAGTGAGAAAATCTCCAAACTGCCTTCTAATAATAATTCTTCTAGATTATATTAAAGTCTGGCTATGGTTCATAGACTAGAGATGACATATTCAAAACTGGTGGTGGCTTTCTCAGGCCAATCAACAAAGAAACACTTTAACATTTTCTCTTTTAACTTGTCTTCTTTCCTACAAAATACAACACAACAGAACGAAAATGGTATTTCTTAAATAATACTGAGAATTTCAGCCTATATTAATCTGAAAATGAGATGGAGAGTTACAAAACCAGGAACTTGCTAAAGCATTTTATAGTACAAAATTATCAACCTGCAAATACTCACCATTTGTGGATCAAACTTGTACGTAAGCGAGTAAGCACTAGGGTTGTTATTTAACATCTCTATTCTTTAGTTTCCATATATGTGAAGTAAGAATAATAGTAGCACTTACCTCATAGGATTTATAATGAGAAATTAATAAGTTATTAGCATTAAATAATTTTGACAAGTACCTAGCAGATGGCAAACCTTTACTTAATGTTAGCATCAAACTGGGATTCTAAAAGCTAAAGGTCTATAGTTCAGAATTCAGGAGTATGTATTCCAATAGGAGTTGTTAATACTTTCTTTTGTAAAATTTCATGTGCAGCAGTTTCATTCAAACTGCTGATTGTGTTAGCATATGTTTCATTAGTAGTCATGTGAACATCTCCTATGAAAGTTAAATTATAAGTGAAATCTGACACTTTAAACCTATGACCCTTCTTCTAATCTCAGCTGGACTTCTCTGAGTCAGGTGCGCTTTGCAGAATCGGAGGTAGCATGGCCCAGCACTTAGAGGCATTGGTCTACTACTTATATGACATTGAACAAGTCATTTAGTCTATCTGCATTTCAAGTTTCCCCTTTTAAAAATTAGATTTATAATAATCTATCACTTAAAATTAATATGAAGATTCAATAAGTCTGATATTTGTAAAAGTTTGAATAGCACTTCATATTTATTTTCAAATAATAATGAAAATGTCTGTTTTGTACAAACATTCCTGTAGCTAAATCTCTCCAAAAACAACTGTCTTAGTGGCAAACTGGAAGAATGCTTTACCCTTTTGATGCATAAAATCTAAAATTTAGAGATGTGAATGTATATATCAGGCCTCTTTATAAACCATTGTGTATATCAAGGGGGACAACAGGACTGTTCAAGAAAGAAGATTAAGATGTAAAATTCAAGTTGTCTTTCCTAATAATGATCACTTCACCTCTTCCAAGGCCCCCACTAAGGAGGGTGGCCTGTGCTTTCAAGTCTGAAGGTGATGAATTTCATAGCAAGACTTTGGGAACTGTATGATAGTAGATATTAGAAAACCTTGATGAAAGCCCTTCTCCCTGAATTAGGCTGGGATTGAGCTTGGCCTGATCCTCCTGGTGTCAGTATTGCATTTAATAATAAAATCCCATGTCATCTCAACAGTCTACTTCTTAATTTATAGCACTCAGGATCCTAAAGGACATGGCTAAGATCAAAAGAGACTGGGGTCTTGGAAATGGTGAAATCTTGAAACAGGTTCTTTCCAGTCTCTCCTTAGATAGTTCTTTCTCTCTCTAGCCCTTGCTACCTCCACAGTTCCCCATACTTTTGTAGCTCTTCGTACTGCAGCTCTTATATTCTAAGTTCTCCCTTAGAATTAGAGACCCATTGAAACCAAACAAGCATTTATATATATATATATATATATATATATATATATATATATGTATGTATGTCACAGTACTATATATATAATTTGCCAGTATTATATATGTGTGTGTGTGTGTGTGTGTGTGCGCACGCGCGTGTATGAAGCCATGTTGCAAATGTGAGTTGTTGAATGTCTCTCTTTGGAAAGCTCCAGCATAGACTGTAAAAAAGGTGATGGTTTAAAGGGGACAGATGTACAATTAAGCTTTTGACTAAAATTATAAATGTGATAAAAAATAGAAGTACTGGGTGCTATGAGGTTATGTTTAAGGGAGACCTGAGGTATTGGGGGATGAGGAACCATCAGAGAAGTCTTTTGAAAAGATGAGAAATAGGTAACCAGAAAAATAGGTGGTATGTGTGCTTGTGTGTGTGTGTGCATGTGTGTGTATGTGTAGAGAGAGAAAGATTTTCCAGGCTGGCTGCCAGTCAGGGATTAGAGGTACCAGCATGTGACAGTGTGACTTGCGTATATATATATATGCATGTAATCTAATTTGTTTTGCTCTTCCCCTCCATTAATTTAGGATCTGGATACATTTATCAGTTCTTGTCTTCAAAATACATCAATTTTCATAATACAAGCAGAAGTACACACTTGGTTACTTTTCTTTCACTTGATTCTCAAAAAAATTTTTGCCTAATTCAGTGTAAGAAATTTTAAATAGTATTGTTGAAAAATACTAATGAAAGGGGATCAGATTATGAAAAGGTTATTATTCCAGTTCAAAGTCATTTCATTTGTGAGAAATTGCATACCCTTTACATTTTTGAGAAATTGCCATATGAAGTAAATATCTATTTGCTACACTGAAAAAACGCAGGTTTAACTGAAAGTCATACTAGCTCTGAGTCACTATAATCATAATTGTTCACATCTCTTAGGTGATTTACTACTGCTAAGTGCTCTTCTGCAAGCTTTTCAGGGTCTTTCTTATTCAGTCCACACAACCAACTGAAGTAGGCGATAGGTAATATGGCTTAGGAGGCAGTTGATTTTATTAGAGGATTTTCTAGTTTCAAAGTTAAGTACAAAAATGTTATATAAATAATAACAGTTTTAAAAATCAAATGTGTGACTATGTAGATATGTACACACTTATATGAAGTTGAGTTTATATATTCATAGAAACAAATTTTAATAAATTAGTTACATCAAGTCATGGACCATGCAGCAAGATTTAAAAGAAAGATACAAAGAAAATGAATTCCAGTAAAGTACGGGACAAAATGAATTCTTGTGAGCTTTACTCAAAACAAATTTAAATGTAGTTTGAGATTATATGACCAAGATTAGATTATAAGAGCAAGATTAGTCGGGGAAGAGCTTGGAGTAGGGACTATAATAAAACTGTGCGCCCAAGCGGGTATTGGGGATAGCACTTGCCTGTCCATTTTCCTGATGCTACTGTGGGACCCAGTGAAAAGAAATCAATAGTTCCTGGGTGCACCTTGTCTCACAGCTCTTGCATGTTATTATTTTTACTGCACGGAAAAAAGAGAGTGAGAAAGGGTTCGCTATCTTGCTAACTTTTGTAAATTGACTTGGGTTGCCTGCCATTGTGATAAATTTTAATTTCAGTTGATTTATGCCCCTGATGCTGCTAAAAAGGCTCAGTGTTGCCATGGAGAAGAGGGCTCAAAAGGAAGTATTCCGATTTTCCTCACTTTGAGTAAACCAAGCTTAGAGCAATGGTTCTCCACCTTGGTTTCACATTGGAATCATCAAGGGAGCTTTACAAAGTAGCATGTCTGGGATATAACCCTCTAAGTTTCTGACTTAGCTAAGAAAGAATTAAAGTTAAGGAAGAATTCATGAGGCAACTGCATGAGAACAGGACACAGACTCATGGAGTCAGGCTCAAAAAAGCCATGCTGGCTGTACACTTTCCTACTCTGTGTGCAGCTAGCTGTTTTTATCCTCACCCCGCCAGAACAGGAATAATTCCCCAAGCAGGATTAGCCTGGGGCCTTTCAAGGAGAGCTGAAGGCAAACAAATGGGAAATTTGGATTGTGGCAAGAGGCTACATGTCATCCTTATCCCAGATGATTCTTGACAGGAGAAAAAGTGTTAAACTTCTGAAATTGTAACTTCAGTATTTGAAAGGAAATGGTAAATGTAATAGTGTTTTCTCATAAGGATATGTCACAATTAAAACCAAACAGAGGTTAATGTGTGTAGCAGAGAAGAACAGTTAACATATTCATTAATCAAGGGCCTGTTTACCTGCTAATGAAGAATATTTACTCATTAACTTAAGTGAGGCCCTATGTTCAATAACAGATGTTGTTTTGTGACAATGTTGATGTTCTCGGACTACCTGCTTGATAATCTAAGATAATGTACACTTTAAAAATTAACCTCTTTTTGTAATTATAAGATTAATATTCTCAATGTAAAAATTATACAGGAAAGGAACAAACTAAAATACACATCTAATGTTGTTTCACTGATTATCTCTATTAAAATATTGATTTACTTTCGTTTATGTTTACTGTGTGAGAATATGAGTTTTTCTGTGTGCATATGTGTGTGTATGTACAAAAATTGTAAAATCTGAATCTTCTAGTATTACTAGTATTTATAGTTTTGAATCTTCCTTTTATTAACTTCATTATATCATGGCCATCTCCTTACCTTATTAGATATTATTTATGAGGATAATTTTGTATGATTGTATAGTATTTTGCTTTTTGGTTATACCATACTGTATGTAAAGAAATCTCTCCATGGAATATTTGATTATGAAAATAGGATTTTTATTAATATAGCATTCCAATATACATAACTGAACATCACTGATTTCTTACTTTTTTTTCCTTCAGTACAAATCCATTAAGATGGAACACTTTAAAGACTTAGGGGATTCAAAGCTATCTATTCATGCTGTCAAATTGCTCTACAGGAAAATTGTACCAATTTACACTCAAGGTATATACAAGAATGCGGTTCTGCTGTACCAGTTCAGCACTGGACAATGCTGTATGTTAAATATTTGTCAACTGAATTCAAAGTCTAGTGCCAAGGACAGTTATATAGCTTTTCTTGTCTCAACTTTATTATTTATAAAATAAGGCTAATAAGTATCCACTCTATAAAGCTGTTGAATTAAGGTTGCTGATACATGTAAAGAGTTTAGAATTATGCCTTCCCACAGAGTAAATATTCAGTAAAGATTAGCTCACATTCTGAATGGCAAAAAATGACATCTTATTATAATTCACATCTGTTTTGTTTATCAGTAAGTGAGATTTTTTATATGCTTAGCTATGTGTATTTCTTCTTTCTTAAATCACTTGTTAAGATCATTTCTCCTTTACCTCCTGGAGTGTTCATCCTATTCTATCCACTTATAAAGCTTACTGTATATAAAATATATTATTTTCCCAAAATGTTTCAATTATTTTATTCTACTTTCTGTTAATGTATGTTAACAAAAAACAATAAACATTTAATGTTAACATTGTTAGTTGTTTGAACTTCATCCCAAGAATATAGGGAAGAAACTGATACTATTATTATTAAGTAGAAATCCACAAAAAATCTGTCAAATACTCAAGGCTGTTTCACATAACATATGTGAACAAATGCTCTGGATTTGTGTGTAAGCGTTGAAAGCATTCCATGTGCCTTAACAGGGTGTGCCATCACTTTTATTTTTAACTTCCTAATAGCCTTTAGTTACATTTATTTTAATCAAAATTAGGACCTAAATAACTCTAGGACTGCTGCTTAATTTCTAAGCAATTGGCAAATGTTTAAACCTTTGTTATTAAGTTTTAGTTTTATTGTCTTGTAATCAGAATCTATGGGCTTTATGATTTATACTTTGGGGGAAATTTGGTTTCCTTTGTGGCCTGGAATATATTTAAAGTTTCTAATGTTCCTTGGATGTATAAAAATATTATGCATTATTTTTCTCAAAGTATTTATTTTATTGTATATATATTTTAAAACATATATACAATATATTTCAAAATTGTTCAAGTACAATTTTGTTACATGGACACATTGTGTAGAGGTGAAGTCTGGGCTTATAGGATATTCATCAGGCTAATAAATATACATTATACCCATTAGGAATTTCTTATCATCTACCCCTCTCTGACCCAACCCCTATTTTTCAAAGTTTCCAATGTCTATCATTTCACACTCTATGTCCATGTGTATGTATTGTTCAGCTACCACTTATAAGTGAGAACATGTAGTACTTACCTTTCTCTTTCTGAGTTGTTTCGCTTAAGAAAAGGGCTGCCAGTTCCATCCATGTTGCTGGAAAATACATGATTTCATTCTTCTTGTGGCTGATAGTATTTTATAATACTCTCTTATCATTTTTAATGTTGATGGAGCAGAGAAAGGAGACACAAACAACAAAATGAATATGCCTGAGCCCTGTTGATTTCACATTCTCAACTCAAGAATTGGTAAAAATCTATAGATTTATGGGGTTTTGTGTAGAATAAGGAAAAACCCTTATATTAGAAAAAACCCTACAACAAGCCTGCTGTGATCTTCATATCCTACCCTGCCCTATGGAGAAGCACAGGACTAGAATTCTCTTGATTCCAGTCTTCTTGATCTGGCATTGCAAGTGCTGAGGTGAAATCTCACAGTGACTGCTTCATAGCTAAGGATTATTTGCCTTCCAAATATCAACTGCTTTTCCCTCATTGAAAGATCTCTTCCTTTATTTAGTCCACATAGTCTGAATAGGGTTCTACCTCCAACCTTCATATTACAGGAACCTAAACTTCAGTTCCATATACAATTACTGTTCTTTCTCTTTGCCTCACCTTGTTCAGCTTTTAGTTTTGGATCACCTTTTCTAGACTCACAATTTTACCTAATTTCAGTGTATTATTTATTATTCAAATCAGGTGTCAGCTTCTCAGGTGTGTCTTTCCTGATAATCTAGCATAGGAAAGGCCATGAGCAAAAATGCTCCACTTTATCACTAAAATATAACATTGTATTATAATTGTAGATTTATGTATCTGTCTACCTCAGTGTACTATAAGCAATGTCATAGCATCAATTATACATTCCGTGGCACATAATGGATACCTAGTTAATGTTTGCTGAATATAGTTTTTTTTTTTTTTTTTAAGAAAATTAAGTAAAAAGCAAGAAAAGAACAAAGAAAATGGAGATTAGCTACTTGGAGATACTACCTTTGCTTTACTCATCAATGTGTTCCCTCCTACTAGCAGAGTTTCTGCCACAAGGAAGGAATTCCATACATATTTATAAAAGGAATGAATTGGTCTGCAGACTTTTAAGTAAAACCATTCGTATACTGGGAGATGACTTAGGGATCTTTTTGGTGGTGGTTGTTGTGGGATTTTTTTGTTTGCTTTGTTGTTGTTGTTAACTTTCTTCCAGGCCTGTTTTGATGATCAAACAAACATGTCTCTCTACCTCTTTACAAAATGGTAATTTTCAGTGAAATTTTTTCTCATTTTTTTCAAGGCTATGAATTACAAATTTGTTTCTACTGCCACTGTGCCATTATGATTCTTCCAAAATCAGAGAAGATATTTTCAATTTCTCGTTTTGCTTGCTATTGCACACAAATCTTGATCTCCATTCCAGGCTTCAGTTGAGTTTTATAGCAGTTCAATGAATCTACTGTCTTGTGTAAAATATGCTGTACCTTAATAAGGAAATGTACACAATCAACAGGCTGCATTTTGAATGAGAAAAGATGTGCTCAATCTTAGCATCTCCCTAAAATGAAATGTAATGATATAGACTCAATAGCCAAGAATTAAAGTGAAATGGTTGAACACGGATGTCAACACTTCTAAATGAATTGCCTTTTTTTATTGTGTGCTACATATTTTTGTCAAGGGAATTTGATAATTATAAACTGCAACAATAATGAGGTTTTGAATATTCATAGGCAATTAAAATGCCTCTGTGCATTTTAGCATTGCCCTATGGAAGTGTTACTCATTTTTAGAAATAACTGGGCTGTAATAATCAAATCCCCAAATATTCTGTTAAAATAGAGAGGGGAGAAGCCTAATTTAGTGATGCTTTTATGTACTAGAAAGGTTGATACTTGACTTACTCAAGGTTGCCGTTTTCATGCTTAATTTTTGGCAATTCGGGTCATGTTGACATAACATATGCCTAGAGCATTTTACATTCTTAGAAGTCACGGATAAGACTTGCATGTGAAAAAATACCCATGTTCAGTTTTGCAGACCTCCCAACTTTGAAATGGCTTGTAGTCAGGAGAGCACTTTTAATTTTGCACGATGTGTCAGAAATTGGCTAGCTCTCACCACACTAGCCTCCTCTTCTTTCGGCGGGTACAGGAAAGCTACACTTCTAGCCCGCTTTTCAATGGGGTATAGTCATGTTAAAGTTGTAAGTGACAGAATGGTCTCAAGAGGGAGGCACTGCACTTCCAGTCTGGTTCATAAAATCTCCCACTCATGGTTCCCTTTGTGCTTTTCCCTTCTGGGGACAGATAGCCAAACCACAAGATGGCAGAGCCACAAAATGAGAGAAGACTGGAGTCCCTGAATTTCTGCCTGAAAGAAAGTTTCTTAACTAAAACACCCTCAATAGACAGTCACAACACTAAAGTAACCATTCATTGTACCTCTGAAATTTGAGAGTTTCTTTACAATAGTAGCTAACATTGGCCTAACACTTGAAGGATGGAGAGAGAAACTATAGATGCTGGCCCTTTTCCAGCCGTATCTGAAATAATGCATGTCATTGCAGCTAGAGTGACTTTTTGAATTATTCTGTCATTACGTATTTTAAAAAGTTTCAGTTTTATATCTTGGACAAAATCAATTTTACTTAATACAAATATGTATGTTTTATTTTAATTTATTGGCTTGCCTTCTTCATTTTTCGTTCATTTTGGGGTTGTGGTGAAAAGTTTAAGAGCCATTCCATTATAAAATTCTTTCCTTAGTGAACGCTTTTCTTGTAATTATTCCTTTATTCGTTTGCCATTTCACAATTGCTATAATCTGAATGTGTCCCCTCAAAATTTGCTATGTTGAAACTTAATCTCCAAGGTAATAGTATTATGAGATGCGGCCTTTGGGAGGCAATTAGGTCATGAAGGCTCTGGCCTCATGAATGAAATTAGTGTTGTTGTAAAAGATGCTCCAAAGAGCTGTCTTGCCCCTTCCACCATGTGAGGAAACATAGAAAGTGCTATCTATGAGGAATGAGATAGCAGGCACATTGATTTTGGACTTCCAGTCTTTATAACTGTGAGCAATACCTTTCTGTTATTTATAAATTGCCCAGTCTCAGGTATGTTTTATAGTAGGCCAAACAGACAACAGTGTATTTGAATGGCTCTTATGTGCCAGGCCCTATAGTGAAATTATAAAAACAACAATATATAACACAGATAGGGCTTTTGCCCTCTTAGAGCTTGTAGTCTACAGAAAGAGGCATACGTTATATAATACCTCATATTAATATTTAGTGTCTTAGTCTTTTTCCTGTTGCTATAGCAGAATACCACATACTGGGTAATTTATAATGAAAATAATATTGTCTTACAGTTTTGGAGCCTGAGATGTCCAAGGTCAAGGGGCCACATCTAGTAAGGGGTTTCTTACTGTATCGAAATATGACAGAGGGCATCACACGGTGAGAGGAAAAGGGCATCCCAACTCTTGTGTCTCTTCCTCTTCTTGTAAAGCCACCAGTCCCATCATGGTGTTCTCACCCTGGTGACGTTATCTAATCCTAATTACCTCCCAAAGGCCAAACCTCCAAATGCCATCAACATATGAATTTGGGGATTAAGTTTCCAACACATGAAATTTGAGGGACCCATTCAAATCACAGCATTTGGCATAATAACAAATCATGTGAAAGAAAAATCTTGTGAACTGGGTGACATTACATAATGGAAGCCTAATCTAGCAATACTAGGGGTGATGTCAGAAAGGCTTCTAAATCAAAAGATATTTAATCTGAGACCTAAGGGCAGAATCACCTCCTTACCTAGTTAGGGAGGGAGAGAACTGCAAGAAAAGTATTCCAGGCTGTATTAGTCTGTTGTCACGCTGCTCATAAAGACATACCCAAGACTGGGTAATTTATAAGGAAAAGAGGTTTAATTGATTTACAGTTCCACATGGCTGGGGAGAAGTCACAATCATGATAGAAGGCAAATGAGGAGAAAAGTCATGTCTTATATGATGGCAAGCAAGAGAGCTTGGCAGGGGGACTCCCATCTATAAAACCATCAGGTCTCATGAGACTTACTCAGTACCATGAGAAAAGTATGGGGGAAACTGCCTCCATGCTTCAATTATCTATACCTGGCCCTGCCCATGGCACTTGGGACTTACTACAATTCTGGGTGAGAAATGGGTGGAGACACAGCCAAACCATATCCTTCCACCCCTGGCCCCTGCCAAATCTCATATCTTTACATTTCAAAATCAATCATGGCTTCCCAACAGTCCCCCAAAGTCTTATTTCAGCATTAACTCAAAAGTCCACAGTTCAATATCTCTTCTGAGATAAGGCAAGTTCCTTCCTCCTATGAGCCTGCAAAATCAAAAGTAAGTTAGTTATTTCCTAGAAACCAGGGGGGTACAGGCATTGGGTAAATACATCTGTTCCAAATGGAAGAAGTTGGCCAAAACAGAGAAGATACATGCCCCATGCAAGCCCAAAAACCAATAGGAGAGTCATTAAACCTTGAAGTTCCAAAATGATCTCCTTTGACTCCATGTCTTACATTCTGGAATGGTCACACTGATGCAAGAGCAGGGCTCCCATGGCCTTAGGAAGCTCTGCCCCTGTGACTTTGCAGGGTACAGCTCCCCTCCTGGCTGCTTTTTTTTTTTTTTTCTTTGTTGAGCATCTGTGGCTTTTTCAGGCACATGGTGCAACCTGTTGGTAGGTCTACCATTCTGGGGTCTGGAGGATGGTAGCCTTCTTCTCACAGCTCCACTAGGCTGTGTTCCAGTGGGGACTCAGTGTGGGGGGCTCTGACCCCACATTCAGGCCAAAGGAACAGCATATGCAAAGACGTTAGTATTAGCAACAAGAGCTAGCATTTATTGTGCACTTGGTAGAAATTGCTATAATCTCTTTTAATGTTTATTTCATTGAAATTCTCACACAAAGTCTCATGCATGAATAATATTGCTATCACAATTAGAAAATAAATTTACCATTGGAATAAAGTGCAGAATGGTTAGAGCATTTGGAAAGAGACAAATGGGGGTAAAAAAGGCTGGCAAGGCTGGACACAGTGGCTCACACCTGTAATCTATCACTTTACAAGGCTGAGGTGCACAAATCATGAGGTCAGGAGTTTGTGACCAGCTTGGCCAAGAGACCAGCCTGGCCAACATGGTGAAACCCCATCTCTACTAAAAATACAAAAATTAGCCGGGCATGGGGGCAGGTGCCTGTAATCCCAGCTACTCAGGAGGCTAAGGCAGGAGAACTGTATGAACCCTGGAGATGGAGGTTGCAGTGAGCCAAGATCATACCATTGTGCTCTAGCCTGGGCAACAGAGTGAGACTCTAACTCAAAAAAAAAAAAAATGCTGGCAAAGGAAGCAGAGAGGAGATCACATAGGGCCAGTAGCCATGTGACAGATCAACAGGGCATATTTTAAGCAGGACAGTTTGACAAAAGCGTTGTTTTTAATAGCTTTCTACTCTCTTGTGGAATAGAGAAAATTAGAGGAAATAAAAATAATTCACTGTAAATTAACAAATTATTTTTTGATTGATTGATGGAAGAATTCATTGACTGATATTTTTAGAGAACTGGCTGCTGGCCCAGAATTATAATAGGCACTTTGGGATGTACAGGGTAAGAATAAATCTTTCTATTTGTTCTCAAGGAGAAAACTCTTTCTTGCCTCCAACCTGTAAGAATTGACTGTTTGATTTCAGAAACTAAGGAGTAAAGCCTTCTATATCAGTTTTCTATTACCAAGTAACCACAAACTTAGTTGCTTAAAACAACACAAACTTATTATCTCACCATTTCCATGAATCTGGGCATGGTTTAGCAGTATCATCTGCTCAGTCTCCTCTCACAGGCCATAATGAAGGTGTCAATCAGGGATGTGGTTTCAACTGAGGCATGGCTTTCTCAGATCACTGGCTGCTGGCAGAATTCGGTTCCTATAGATGTAGGACTGAGTTCCTTTACTCCTAGAAGCTGTTCTTCTCTGCCACATGGTCCAATTCACAACATAGTAGTTTGTTTCTCCAAGTCCAGGAGAAAACACTATCTCCAGTCTTCCAGGAAGGAGTCTTATAGAAAGAAACATAATCACAGGAGCAACTATACTGTCATCATACCCTAATCAAGGGAACTACTCACTTGTCACAGTCAGGATTGGACCATATATCCCAGTGTGTACCCAGTGAGGTAGGAATCTAGCAGGTAATCTTAGAATTAAGCCTCCTGCACTTGAGCAGGAAGATGGGTTGGCCATCCATAAAGTATAGAAAAATTGATAGAAAAATAATTAAAATTGTCCATATGGTCATTTGAATATTCTTTAGAAAACAATAGATCCCTCTGTCTTCCAGGCATTTAGAATCTCCGGTGACCGTACATCCTAATTTCTCTTGGACAATCATGTCACTTATTGTCCTAGTGGAATTGTAATAGTGTTCTCTTCAACTCTCAAGGATATCTCAGTCTGGATGATAAATTTTATTGTCAACATATTTATGGCCCTATTGTAAAAAGGGAATAACAAAGCCATTAGAGCCTGATGCCATTCAGTATTTGTGTAATTCCCCTTTTTCTGATTCCAGGGTTCACTAAGCAAGTTCTAATAATTTGAATTCTGTGTAGTATGTCTACAAGGAGAAACTGCGGGTTGAACTAACATCAAAGTCAGCTTCACTCAGTGCTAGTCTTTCTCATTACAAATTAATGAGCAGATTTTCTGATTTATAAACTTCAATCTCTTATGAGTGATGAGAGTGAAACAGTTTCCCCAATACTGATCAATTTCAGGATTCTGAGCAGTCTGAGATTTCAGTACTCAAATTGGAGGATAATAATGTGATGTCAGATGAGGAACTCATCAATTTTAATGCTTCTCTGCAAAGCTATACTTCCAAACCACTGACCTTCAGCAGATTCATCCTGACCACTCTATATGGGTCTTTATTACAAACATCTTCAGGTGGATAGATAGTAAGGGATGGCAGAAGTAAGTAGAGACTCACATTGTTAGAGAAGTCAAGGCAGGTTTTCCAGAAGAGAGGTGTGATATGAACTAAACCTCAAAGATGAATAGGCAAAAAAATTAATTAAGGTTACTTTACATGCTTCAGCAATTCACCATTTGTTATCAGCTGAGAGTTTTCAGTTAGCTAGAATAGGGGAGAAATTACTCCATAAACAGTATTTTGCTTTCCACCTTGCTGGGTTTTGAATGTTGTCTCCAAAACTCATGTTTAAATTTAATTTCCATTGTAAGGGTATTGAAAGCTGGAATCACTAAAAGGTGATTAGGACAGTGAGGTCTCTGGCCTCATGAATAGACTAATGTTATTAGTGTATTCCTGATAAAAGGAAGGTCAGTCTCCTCTTGCCTCCTTTTGTTCTTTCATGAGCTCTTTTACTCTTCTGTCTTCCACCATGGGATGATGCAGCACAAAGGCACTAGCCAGATGTGGGCAGATTCCTGGACCTTGGACTTCCCAGACTTCAGATTTTAAGAAATATATATATTTTTAAAATACCCAGCCTGGAGTATTCTGTTATAGCAACACAAAATGAACTAAAACACACCCAAACTACCATGTTAACAGAGAGATTGTCTCTTCTCCTCAGCCAAAGATTAACTTCAGACATTGATAGTAAGATAGGAAGACTGTAAGATCTTGTGGGATGTAAATATTTATTGAGCACCACTGTGAAGCAGAGGCTCAGCCATGCAGTGGTTCAGAATGATGGGAATGCAGTGGTGGAAACACAATGGTGCAGAAGACCATTGCAGGCCCTGGTCTTACAGCCTGCAGAGGAAGACAAGCAGGAAAGAGGCACAGATGAGCTGTTTAATAATGGAGTCATAGGATGTTACAGAAACACATACAAGTAGACGCACTTTACAGAAGTCTAGCTGGAGGAAGTGACATCTTTGTGGAAACTTGACCAAAATTTGTCAAAGTAAAAGGGAGGTGAGTGTTTTTGAAACAAAGAAGACACACAAAGTTCAGAAGAAAACCAGAAATTTTAGGAAAGTATTCAATATATTTGGGGAGGTAAGAGCTGAGCCAAGGTTAGAGAGGTAAACTGAGGACATTTTAGGCCCATTCAGGGATTTGAACTTGACCCTAAGAACAATAGGGAGCAGCTGAACAGTTCCTGTAGCACACACTTGTGATGCCAACACTATAAATCTTAACATGCCTTCGAGTCTGTTTTGGTAGTGGGAATGGGGGACAGTTGCATACTTACATACAGTATTGCGAATTCTATGGGAATATTATCCTGGCATTTGGAAAAATATTTATGTTTTTCAGAATTTAATTCATAGAGCACTTTTTGCTTTATGGCAAAAGAGATGCAATAGCATAGTGGGGAAAATCTTGGGATAGAAGGGCATCTCCTAGACATAATCCTGTTTTCTACTCCATGTGGGTAGTACTGGCTTTGTTTTGGTAACCTCTAGTCTTTTCCCTATTATAGTATAAAAGGGTTTTGCACTACTAACTAGTACGTACTCATTTGTGAGCATTAGGTTTCCTACTCTTTAGATAAATCATGTTTCTTTTGTTGTTTTCCCCATGTTAAGTCTAAAAGTCAGTGTTAAGAGCTTTCTGTTGGTTAATGACTGAGGGAATTATGCAATACTTCAGTGCTTGCCAATAACCGTCCTGAATTTGCTTATCTTATGTGACTGCCTTAGGCGTTTTTCATTTATCCATCCATGCATTTCTGTTTACAAAAACTGTGTATTACCTCTATGTGCTCAGGTTTTGAAGTCATTTTGCATTGGGAACAGAAAGATCTCTGTAGTAAGAGCCTCTTCCCTGATGTCTCTCTGTAGTGTTTAATAATTATAAAAATCTTCCCAACATGAAAATGGCTCCTCAAATTAAATTCAAGCACAGTCCAGTCAGCTTTCAGAGGAAATAGCTTCATTACAATGAATGGAGAATGGGGCCCAGAAAACTCAAAAACATGTCAAATATTTAAATGCCTCTCTGCAATTTACATGCTATCTGGGAATGGATGGAATCATCCTGACAATTTTTGAAGACCCAGTAATGAAAATGGTGCTTACCACCCTCAAAGCATCTAAAGCATGAACACAATGAGGAGAACAGAGTTACTTGTGTTGTTATTCACAGGTGTTTTATGTAGGACTGGCAGCTTACTCTACCACAGAGTAACTTTCTAACCTTTTTTTTTTTTTTTTTTTTTTTGCTGTCATCATAACTAGCATAAATGATATTTTAACGGGAAGTGAACCACTGAAATTTTCATGAAGACAAGTTAAAAGGAGATAGGTTTTGCAAGAAAATAAATCTATAAATGATAAATTCTTCAGTAGTCTTTCCCTGAAAATGTTAGAGATGTGATGTACCAATTGTACTTTAATAATTTAAAAAGTGTCTATCCTCTCTTCACTAACTTATGCTTACCCCAGCAATTTCAGGTCCTCCTGCCAGAATACAGTATTACAAAGTAATATTTTCCCTTCTGAAGAGACACACAGCCAGCCCAAAAACTATAAGTGCAAATCAAAGACTCCTCTCTCAGAAAAAAGGGAAATCTCTCCAATTACCTTAAATTGGAAGAAAAAAACTCTCAAGAAAAAGGCATTCAGAGAAAGTGGCCTTTACTCTGTTATCTCAATATAAAATTCTGCCATTTGGGGCTTCACTGCTTCATTGGCACCCAGACTAGATCAACAGACCAAACACAGCAGGCAACAGTAAGTTAGTAGTCCTAGATCCCAATGTGAGGAAGTAGGGAGAGAAAAGAATGACTTATGAGCTATTCTCAAGTTGTAAGACATTAACAACTGGGAAATAGATTTTAATGTACAGCTTGATTCATATTATTTGTTTTGGGCCTGAATCAGCTCTACATTTTTCTTATATACTTATAATACATTCCCATATAAGTAATCATTCTATGTGTTTACCCTGGACATAAATTTTTCTCAGATCACAATGTCTTTATTCTTTGTTACAATAATTTTAGATCTTATATAAGCATCCATCAAAAATTAGAAAAATATATTACTAGATTATGTGATTAGGGCTTTGGCTTAACCTTGCAATGACTCAGTGTCCTTTTCTGTAAACTAAGAGTAATTTATAATGCCTTTATCAGGAGGTAAATGAGTTAATACACATACAGCTTTTAAATGATGGCATGGGACACATAAGGTCCCCTATACATTAGCTGTTATTATCTAAGTCAAAATGCCATCTTACTGTCTTTTTCTTATTATGTATTTATAGCACCAATAAAGCTTGCTTAATCTAATAATGAAATTTGGCATAAAGTGAAGTCTGACTTTGTTTTTTCTTATCATTACTTCCTGCCAGAATGCTTTACAAATTAGGCAGGTGAAGTGGAAAGGGTAAAGGACTGATAATTGAAAAGTCACGACCTGATCTGCCTTTTGCCATCACCACTAGCCCATTGTGTTAACTTGTGCTACTCCCTCACGCTGTCAGTCCTCAGTTTCTCTGTATGTAAAATAAGACATAAATGGCTATTGTTCTGTATTGGCATTTGCTGGTCATGATATACCAGATGCTAAAATAGACCACATAAAGAAGATAATCTTATTTGGCAAACTCACTCCCTACAAATCTGTTTTTATCTAGTTTTTGTTTGTTTGTTTGTTTTACCTTGCTATGAGAAGAAAAATCCACAATTAGGGAAAGCACAACGGATACTTAGCAACTCAACAGGGATTAATTTATTTTACATAGTATGATACATTTTTTACATGACGCAATGTTATATTTTTGCGGATGTCCCACCATGTGGTAAATGAAGTTATAATAACTTCATTGCTGATGTTTGAAAGATTATGACTGATAAGGTAAGACTTATGCTTTCATATTTCTTTTATTTCTACTTCACTTTCCTTATAAATAATTCATAGAACAAAATTACTGTCCTAGAAAAATACAGTCTGTTTCATCAGCCCTTTCACACTTTACTGATCAGTGCATATAATTTTTAGTACATATCCATGGAATTTAGAAATCTAGCCTTTTCCTTCATTCCATGATACTTTAGAGGCATATATTTCTATCCAAATATTTGCATTTATAAACTCTATACTACAAAACATTGTTACTTTTTACACTATTTATGTTGTAAATCTTTTTGATACTAAGGACAACTTTCATTCAGCTGCTATAAAAATTTAAAAATAGCTATCATTTGTTAGGTACTTATGAGTGATCTCAGTCCTATATCATTTTTTCGGTTTTAATCTTTATAACAATACTGCGAGGTAAGTATTATGTCTATTTTATATGTTAAGAAACTAAACTCATAGATATTAAGTAATTTTTCCAAGGAACCTAAAAAGTTAATGCTGGATTCAGAATTTAAATTCTGAGTGTTCAGACACCAGAGCCCATGTTTCAACTATGAGACATGGTGTCCTTTGTGGAATGGAGCTAGCCCAAAAGAATGGTCAGGAGTCAGGATCCCAGCCCAGGCTGCTGAAATCTGTTTTTATTATGCTGTTCCTTTAGCAGTTGAATGTATTTAGATATTTACATGACCCTTCCAAAATGATCCACGTAAAAGTGTCTAGTAGATAAGAGAACCTATTTTGTATTGTCTAACAAAAGAATTTCTCTAAACCTTACCTGGACTCTCCATCTCATTTTGACTAAGGATATTCTTTTGGTAGAAGCTGAGAATGGTGGTGACCAGCACCAAGACAGTGGGAGAGTAATGCACACTGTCAATCAATGGGCAAATAGGTGCCCCAGGGAAAGGATCACATACTAAATAGAAAATGTCACAGTGTTACAAAAGTAATGAGAAAAATGTCCTAACAGTAGAAATAGTGGAATTGAATAATTTAAGAAGGGGCAAGGAGAAGGCAAGAAAATAAAATAGAGTAAACAGAACAGTTCAAAGACATAAACACAACAAAATTAACATTTTTCTTTCAATTTTGTGTTGTTTTTTATTTTCTGTTTCATCAGATGTGCTTTATAAAAATATTAGAATATGTCAAGTATATATATTTGTATGTATATATTTATAATATATATTTTATGTTTTACAAATGTATATATACTTGTATATACATACATAAATATTGTATATATATATTGTATACATAAATATTGTATATATATTTATATATTATATACACAAATTTATATTTTACAAATATACTTATATATATATACCTCAATATACAATATTCAATATATACATGTATATATACAAGTATATATATGTAAAATATGCATATATACATAAATATACAATATTCAAAATATACAATATTTGTGTATATATATACAAATATATATTTTTTTAAATATTATAAATGTAATATATACACTATATATACAATGTGATATATACAAAATAATATATAATTGTAAAATATACAACATTTTATATTTATGTACAGATATAAAATATGTATATATAATGTATATTTATGTAAATATACAAGTATATATATTTGTAAAACATTTATATCTTTATATACATATTTTAAGATTATAGGGGAAAAAACAAGTCTTTAGAGCAGTGGATATTTTTACTAGAAATTTGGCTAGGAAATACCCTGTCACTTTTTAGAAAATGTCTTAACTTGAATTTGATGTTTCGGCTCATTTCTTTCCTAAGTAATCATTTTATATATTCAATACATTATACCATTTAATATAATGTTCATTAAAAACATTCAATTTCAACCAAGTCCTGGAAAACATTGTAGACCCCCCTCCAACTCTTTAAAAACATACCCACATGGAGTTTTCTAAATGCAATAAAGTCCACATGGAGTTCTCCACAATCATCAAAAGATAAAAAGTGAACATTTAGTAAAAAGATGAAAATTTTTAGAAATGATTAAGAAATATCAAACATTTTATAAATATGTAAATCTTATTAAAAATAGCATTTTTATTGCTGTGTAATTATGTATTACCAATGCTATCCATCAGGACAGAAAATTTGTGAATAAAATTTCCTGTAATAGCAAACTCAAATGCTCATTAAGTTAATGAATGGATTAATTAAAATATAGCTCTATCGTGATCATCTTTGTATTAGCAGTCTGCAAGTTCTCTAGTAAGAGGTATAGAATGATGCGATACAATTTGTATTTTATTTTATTTTTTCTTTTTCCTTTTAGATTCAGTAGGTACATGCACAGATTTCTTACAAGGCTATATTGCATGATGCTGAGGTTTGAGCCTCTGTTAATTCCATCACCCAGTAGTGAACATAGTACCCAACAGGAAGATTTTCAGCCCATGTTCTCAACGCTGTTTTTCTCCTTTTGGAGTTTCTAGTGTCCATTTTTCCCGTCTTTATGTTTGCGTATACCCAAGGTTTAGCTCCCACTTATAAATGAAAACATGTGATATTTGTTATTCCATTTCTGTGTTAATTTCCTTAGGATAATGTCCTCCAGCTGCATCCATGTTGATGCAAAAGACATAATTTTACTCTTTTTTTATGGTTGAATAGTATTCTGTGGTGTATATATACTACATTTTATTTATCAAGTACACCATTGGAAAGCACCTAGGTTGATTTCATGTCTTTGCTACTGTAAATATTGCTGCAGTAAACATATGCATACAGATGTCTTTTTGGTAGAATGATTTATTTTCTGTTAGGGATATACCCAGTAATGGGAATCCTGGGCCAAATAGTAGTCCTGTTTTAAATTCTTTGAGAAATCTCCAAACTGCTTTCCAGAGTGTCTGAACTAATTTACATTTCCACCAACAGCACATATTATCTTTTCTTCACAGCCTCACCAACATCTGCTGATTTTTGACTTTTTAATAATAATCATTTTGAGTAGTGATAGTATCTCATTGTGGTTTTTATTTCCTTTTCTCTAATTATTAGTAATGATGTGCATTTTTTCATGTGTTTCTTGGCCGCTTGTGTGACTTCTTTTGAGAGGAAGCCTGTGGAAGTCCTAGATATTGGATATTAGCCCTTTCTCAGATGCATAATTTGCAAATATGTTGTCCCATTCTGTAGGTGTCTGTTTACATGGTTGGTAGTTTCCTTTGCTGTGTAGATATTCTTTAGTTTT
This sequence comes from Sapajus apella, assembly GCF_009761245.1. Taxonomy (NCBI): domain Eukaryota; kingdom Metazoa; phylum Chordata; class Mammalia; order Primates; family Cebidae; genus Sapajus; species Sapajus apella. Next base: position 26,020,287 of record NW_022436963.1, read on the forward strand.
GTTAGATCCCACCTGTCAATTTTTGGTTTTGCTGTGATTGCTTTTGAGGATATGGTGATAAATTATTTGCCTAAACCAATGTCCGGAAAGATATTTCCTAGGTTTTCTTCTAGGGCTTTTATAGTTTGAGGTTTTATATTTATGTCTTTAATTCAACTCAAGCTAATTTTTGTTTATAGTGAAATGTAGGGGTCAGTTTCATTTTTCTGGATATGGCTAGCCTGCTATCCCAGTATCCTTTATTGAAAAGCGACCTCTTTCCCCATTGCTTATTTTTGTCAACTTCATCAAAGATCATATGGCTGTGGGTTTGTGGCTTTTATTCTGGGTGTTCTGTTCCATCCCATTGGTCTATGTGTCTCTTTTTGTACCATGACCATGCTGTTTTTGTTACTCTAGCCTTATATTATAGTTTGAAGTTGTGAGGCCTCTAGCTTTATTCATTTTGCTTAGAATTACTTTGACTATTCAGGCTCTTTTTTGGTTCCATATGAATTTTCGAATAATTTTTTTTCTAATTCTGTGAAAAATGATGTTGGTAGTTTGATAGGAATAGTATTGAATCTATAGATTGCTTTGGGCAGCATGGATACTTAAAGGATGTTGACTTTTTCAATATCCTTTAAACAAATGTGCCTGGAATATTTTCCCAATTGTTTCTGTCATCTATGATTTCTTTCAGCAGCACTTTATTACCTCTCCTTATAGAGATTTCTCACCTTCTTGGTAAAAAGTATTCCTAGATATATATTTTTTTGTATGGATGGATATTTTAAGTGGGATTGCATTCTCAATTTGGCTTGCAGCTTGAATGTTATTAGTATATAGAAACACTACTAATTTGTTTTTTCCTCTTAAAAAAGAATGAGATACCTATACAGAATGTGTAGGTTTGTTACATAGGTATACATGTGCCATGGTGATTTGCTGTATCTATTGACCCATCTTCTAAGTTCCTCCCCCCACCCCCAACCCCCCAAACAGGCCCTGGTGTGTGCTATTTCCCTCTCTGTGTCCATGTGTTCTCAGTGTTCAACTTCCACTTATGAGTGAGAACATACTGTGTTTGGTTTTCTGTTCTTGTGTTAGTTTGCTGAGTATGATGGCTTTCAGCTTCATCCATGTTCTTGCAAAATACATAGTCTCATTTCTTTTTATGGCTTCATAGTATTCCATAGTGTATATGTACTGCATTTTCTTTATCCACTCTGTCATTGATGGACATTTGGATTTGTTCCATGTCATTGCTGTGGTAAATAGTTGCTGCAATAAACATACGTGTGCATGTGTCTTTATAGTAGAATGCTTTATATTCCCTTGGGTGTATACTCAGTAATGGGACGGCTGGGTCAAATGGTGTTCCTGGTTCTAGATCCTTGAGGAATCCCCACACTGTTTTCCACAATGGTAGAACTAATTTACATTCCCACCAATGGTGTAAAAGTGTTCCTATTTCTCCACATCCTCTCCAGCATCTGTTGTTTCCTGACTTTTTGATAATGACCATTCTGACAGGCATGAGATGGTATCTCAATGTGGTTTTGATTTGCATTTCTCTGATGATCAGTGATGTTGAGACTTTTTTCATATTTATTGGGCACTTAAATGTCTTCTCTAGAGAGTGTCTGCTCATATCCTTTGTCCACTTTGTGATGGGGTTGTGTGTTGTGTTTTTCTCTTGTAAATTTGTTTAAATTCCTTGCAAACTCTGGATATTAGACCTTTGTCAGATGGGCAGATTGCAGAAATTTTCTCACATTCTGTAGGTTGTATGTTCACTCTAATGATAGTTTCTTTTGCTGTGCAGAAACTTCTTAGTTCAATTTGATCCCAATTGTCAATTTTGGCTTTTGTTGAAATTGCTTTTTTGTGTTTTTGTCGTGATGTCTTTGCCCGTGCCTATGTCCTGAATGATATTGCCTAGGTTTTCTTCTGAAGTTTTCATAGTTTTGGGCTTTACATTTAAGTCTTTGATTCATCTTGAGTTAATTTTTGTATAAGGTGTAAGGAAGTGTCCAGTTTCAGTTTTCAGCATATGACTATCCAGTTTTCCAGCACCATTTACTGAATAGAAGATCCTTTCTCCATTGCTTGTTTTTGTCAGGTGTGTTGAAGATCAGATGGTTGTAGATGTGAGTGTTACGTCTAAGGTCTCTGTCCTGCTCCATTGTCTGTTTTGGTACCAGTCATGCTGTTTTGGTTACTGTAGCCTTGTGAGAAATGCTTCTGATGTTTGTTCATTGATTTGTATCCTGAGACTCCTGAAGTTTTTTGTCAGATGTAGGGAAGCATTTTGTTGGAGTCTTTAGGGTTTTCTAGGAATAGAATCATATTTTTAGTGAAGAGGTAATTTGACTTCCTCTTTTTCTATTTGGATGCCTTATATTTCTTCCTCTTACTTGATTGTTCTATATAGGACTTCCAATACTGTATTGAGTAGGCATGGCAAAAGTGAACATCTTTCTCTTGTTCCAACTCTTTAGAGAAGCACTTCCAACTTTTGCCTTTTCAGTATGATATTGACTGTGTGTCTGTCGTAGATGGCTCTTATTATTTTGAGCTATGCTCTTTTGATACCTAGTTTGTTAAAGGTTTTTATCATGAAGTAATACTGGATTTTGCTGAATGCTTTTTCTGTGTCTATTGAGATGATCATAAGATTTTTGTTTAAAATCCTGTTTATGTAGTAAAACGCATTTATTGATTTGCATATGTTGAATCAACCTTGCATCCGGGGAATAAAGCCTACTTGATCATGGGGAATTAATTTTTGATATGTTGTTGGATTTGGTTTGCAAGTATTTTAGTGAAAATATTCGTGACTTAGTTCATCAGTGATATTGGCCTATAGTTTTCTTTTTCCATTGTGCCTTTGCCAGATTTTGGTGTTAAGGTGATACTGCTTTTGTTGAATGAGTTAGAGGGCAATCATTTCTTCTTGACTTTTTGGAATAGTTTCAATAGGATTGGAGAGACCTCTTCTCTGTACATCTGGAATAATTTGACTGTGAATCCATCTAATCTATGGATATTTTTTATTGGTAGATTCTGTGAATTACTGATTCAATTTCAGAACTTGCTTTTGGTCTGATCAGGGTTTTGATTTCTTCCTGATTCAATTTTGGGAGTTTGTGTATTTCCAAGAATTTATACTTTACCTCCAGTTTTTCTAGTTTGTATACATGGGTGTGTTCATCACAATTTCTGAGGATCTTTTGTGTTTCTGTGGGATTGGTTGTAATATCACCTTTGTCATTTATGATTGCACTTATTTGGATTATCTCTCTTTTTGTCTTTGTTAATCCAGTTAATGCCGTACCAATCCTGTTTATCCTTTCAAAAAACCAGTTTTTTATTTTGCTGTCTCTTTGTACATTTTTTTCAGGTCTCAATTTTGTTGATTTCTGCTCTGATTTTAGTTATTCCCTTTCTTCTGCTATCTTTGGGATTTGTTTTTGTTTTACTATTTCCTTTGGTGCAATAGTTAATGATTGTTAATTTGAGCTCTATCTTCTTGATGTAGGTATTTAGTTCTATAAACTTTCATCTTAACACTGTTTTTGCTGCATCTCAGTGATTTTGGTATACTTTGTCTCTGTTTTCATTTATTTCAAAGAATTTTTTGGTTTCTACCTTGATTTATTGTCCCTGAAAGTCATTAAGGAGCAAATTATTTAGTTTTCATGTAATTGTGCTGTTATGAGAGTTCCTCTTGGTATTTATTTCTATTTTTATTGCTTTGTGGTCTGAGAAAGCCATGTTTTGTATGATTTAACTGTTTTTAAATGTATTAAGACTTTCTTTATGACCTCAAATGTGGTCAGTCTTAGAGTATATTCCATGTGCAGGTAAGAAGAATGTATATTCTGTGGTTGTTGAGTGGAGTAGATGCTATTAAATCCAATTGACTGGCTGTTGAATTTATATCCAGAATTTCTTAGTTTTGTGCTTTGATTATCTATCTAATGCTGTCAGTGAGGTGTTGAAGTCTTATTATGCAGCTAAGTCTTTTCCCAGATCTAGAAGTACTTGTTTTATGAATCTGGGTGCTCCATTTTTGGTTGTGTATATATTTAAGACAGTGAAGTCTTCTATTTGAACTGAAAGTTTTATCATTATATAATGGCCTTATTTGTCCTTTTGTACTATTGTTGGTTTAAAGTCTGTTTTATTCTGTATGAGAATAGTGACACTTGCTCTTTTTTGTTTTCCATTTTTGTGATAGAGCTTTCTTCATTCCTTTACATTGAACCTGTGGGTGTCATTACAGGTGAGATGGGTGTCCTTAAGACAACAGAAGTTTGAATTTTTTTTTTTAATCCAAGTTGCTACTTTGTGTCTTTTTTTTAAATTTTGATATTGTGTTTATTTGGTTTCTTACATTATTTTCAGTATTCTTTAAATTCAAGGTTAATATGTGAAATTTTGTTCCTGTTGCAGAGTTGTTGACTTGTTGCTTTGTAGTCTTGATTATGTAGTTGCTTTGTAAGGTCTGTGGTTGAAGTGCTTTTGTATGTTTTTGTGGTACCAGATAGTATTCTTTTGTTTCCATTTTAAAACTCCCTTAAACTCTTGTAAGACCAGTCTAGTGGTAACAAATCCCTTTAGTGATTGCTTTTATGGGAAATATTTTAATTGTCCTTTGCTTGTGATGCTTAGTTTAACGATATATGTAATTCTTGGTTGTTGGTATTTCTTTTCTTTAAGAATGCTAAAAATAGATCCCCACTCTTTTCTGGATTGTAATGTTCTGCTGAGAAGTCCCCTGTTAGCTTGATAAGATTCCCTTTTAAGTGATATGACTCTTTTGTCTAGCTGCCTTTAAGACTTTTTTCTTTCATGTTGACCTTGGAAAGTCTGTTGAATATGTACATTGGAGCTGACATTTTGTATAGCTTCTCATAAGGGTTCTCTGAATTTCTTGTATTTGCAGATTGACCTTTCTAGAGGGATTGTGGAAATTTCTGTGGGCTATATCCTCAAGTATGTTTTCCAAATTGCTTACTCTCTTCTTTCTCAGGAATGCCAATGAATTGTAGGTTTGGTTGTTTTACATAATCCCATGTTTTTCAGATGCTTCATTCATTTTTTAAATTCCTTTTAATTTTTGTCTGACTGGTTGATTCATAGGACTGGTATTCAAGCTCTGAAATTATTTCCTCTGCTTGGTCTACTCTACTGTTGAGCTTCCAGTTCTTTTACAAAATTCCACTAGTAAATATTTCAATTCTAGAAGTTGAGTTTGGCTCTTTCTTAATACAGCTATTTAATCTTTCAAAAGTTGTGTTGTTTTTCTGGCTTCCTTGGATTGAAGTTCAACTTCCTCTTGGATCTCGTTGAGCTCCCTTACCATCCAGATTATGAATTCTATGTCAATCATTTCAGACATTTGACTCTGGTTAGAGATATTTACTAAAGAACCAATGTAAACATTTTTAGGTAATAAAATACCATGACTTTTTGAGTTTCCAGAGTTCTTGCACTGATTCCTTCTCATCTGAGGGAGCTAGTGCTGCTTTGACTTTTTGAATTTGCTGTTGTTTTGATGAGGCTTTCTGTTTTTATACCTTTTTTCCCTAGAGATTTTGGCTGTGGTGTATGTTGTATATAGTAGATTGGCTGTGTTTCTGGGAGCTCTCAGAGGGCCATGGCTCTGTATGGGTTCCTTGTAGATCAGTTTCACAGGTGTTTGTTGAAGTAATATATTTTTGTTTGGTAGTGTAATTCAGGCTGCAATCCAATAGATGATGCTTAAGAATACGGGTCAACAGAGTGAGGCTCATACTCAGTCTCTTGTGCCAGTTTTGTATTTCAGTGCCTCTGTGGCAGTGCTGTAGGAAAAAGAAGTGAGCAGCAAGAGATCACTCCCTTAGTGCAAGATAGAGAGATCAGCAAGAGATCACAAGTCCCTTCCTGGGCCTTGGTGGTGTCACCTTCAACTACTGGTAGCAGCAACATTTTCTTTTTTCCAAGGCGGACATTGGGAGACTGTGTTCCCCCCTCCCTTAGGGAGCAGTCTGAACGGAGGGTTAGGTCACCAGGATACCTGCAATTTCCCAGGGACCTGCTGGTTCCCTGGGCTCACCAAAGTCAGAGTGGGTTGTGGGGTATGTCTGTGGGTGACCTAGTGATGCAGTACATGAAGGGCAGAGGACCCTCAGGTGAGGCAGTGGTGCCATGAGTGTGTGAAATGTTTTGGCTGTGTCCCCACCCAAAATCTCTTCTTAAATTGTAATCTCCATAATCCCCATGTGTCATGGGAGGCATCCAGTGGAAAGTGATTGAATCATGGGGGCAGTTTCCCCCATGCTGTTCTCATGATAATGAATTCTTACACGATCTCATAGTTTATAAGCATCTGGCATTTTCCCTGGTTGCACTCACTCTTTCCTGCTGCCCTGTGAAGAAGGTGCCTCCTTCTCCTTTGCCTTCCACCATGATTGTAAGTTTCCTGAGGCTTCCCCGAAAAGCAAAATCGTGGTCAATTGAAACTTTCTCCTTTATAAATTACCCAGGCTCGGTTTCTTCATAGCAGCATGAGAATAATCTATTACAGTGTGCAACCCTATGGTGCCCACATTCTGGGGTTTTTCAGCACAGCAGATGGCTGTGGAGCTCTCCTAGCTCATGCTCCCCCAGCCAGGCAGGTCTTCCTCTGGTGTCCTCCTTCATAGCAGGCCCGACAAGATAGGCTTGTCCCAAGCCATTTGCACCCAGATTGCTGAGCCATTGCAGATGTTTCAGGCCACAGGGCTCCCCAGGAAAGAAGTCACAGCTGGCTTCAGGCCACATCCTTTCTAGACATGTCTTGTAAAGGGAGGACACATATCTCCTGTGCTGTCACATGAATCTGTGCCACGCTTTTCCCTGTTTTCTGGGAATGGGGGCTCCTCTCCTGCTAGAGCCAAGGCCACAGATCCCAGCTTAATACCCTTGAGTGGTATACTTCAGTCCTGGTTAGTTGGGACCAGACCAGCAGATTTGTTCTCTGGGCCCTCAAGGTCGAGCACTGGCTGTTTTAGTGGGTAGTGAATTGCTCCCAGAAAACCAGCAAAACACTCAGATGGCTCAGTGAGGGCTGTGCTGTAGGGATCCTCCCACAAGGTGGGGCAGACAGGCAAGGGGACACCTGGATTAGATGTACCCCAGTCCTGTGGCAATGACAGCCATGCTGTCCTCTGGCCTGGCAGACAGCAGAAGCTGAAGCCACTTAGTGCAAGATGGACAGCCTTGGGGGATGGGTACCTACAGTCATGTTTTTCTGCAGTTGCTCCATGTAGCAAAATCTTTTGGGCTCTGCGTTGGTTTGAGCTGTGCCTCTGTCTGTTCTCTAGGCAATTTCTCCTGTCAGTTAAAAGGCTTGAGGTGCTTGGGAATTCTTGTAGGTAGGATCCCAGCGGTCCACAATTGGAGTGGTGCTCTGGAGTTCCTTCACTTAACCCAATCTTGGGTCCAGTTCAGGACTGGAGTCAGTCTTGGCATCCAGCTTCTCCGAGCAGCCTTCACAGCTTCTTCCTCCTCCAACCACATGTCTGTGTTGCCTCTCTATTGATTTTCAGTGCTTCCTCTTAAAAGATTGGTTCAGAGTGTAATAGTTTGCTTGATATTTTTATTCCTCTCCATGGCAGAGGCATTTTCTGGCTGTGTCTAGTCAGCCATTTTGCCTGGAATCTTGTTTTTCATTTTGAAGTGAGCAATAACAGGACTGCAGTATGTTTTGTTCAAATTTAGCTATTTTTCCCCTTTTCTTTCTTCTTAATATTTGATTAGTTCTATAAATATGCCTCTTCCTTGTAAGTTTTTAAACATTAGAATGATACAGAGGCTAATCTTCAATGGAATAAATGGACATTTATGGATTAGCATCACTTGATTTCTGTGTTTTTAATAAAGATTTTTAGAAGTTCCAGAAAAAATAAATCTTAGATTAGTTGTTACATGACGTCACATGTTTAATATAAGAAAGGCTTATTGTGTTCTATTTACATTTTAAACCTTGGAAATAGAGTTGATTAAAAAACAGTCCCAGTTTTTACACAGGCTTGAAGACTCATCAGGAAAGACAAACTTTCTGTCAGGTTAATCTTTTATAGATTCAGCTTAGTATTCCATTTGCATCCCTTCAGAGTCTATTAAGGCTATAGAAGAATTTATTCTTTCATGGAATTGATACCATACAATAACTTACAGTTGGTTATAGAAGCTCAAAATTTCAAACCTAGATGGAGATTATGTTAACTTTTGCCAAATTTATTTTCTTGGGGGCAGGGGAGGATTGAGATGAGCTTTGTGCATGTTTTTCTTCTCCTCACCTCTCCTCTCCCACAGCAGTGATGAGGGTGAGGGGGAGGGATTGAAGAAGTGATTTCTAAGTCAGTAACTGGAGAAAGTACCTCTACAAACTGAATGTCACATATAATCTGCCAACCCACATATCATATTTCTCAGTTTATGGGAAGAGTATAAATGATTTTAACAGGATCTAAAGCTTTAATAATCTTACTGACAAACACAGGTTTCCCAGATTGCGTAATACATTGTGATCATGATGGCTGACTTATAACGACAAGGTTCCAGGACATCTATATACATGAAATTTTAAGTAGCATTATTTGATAATCCAGTGCACAGCCATTCATGTTAATTTCATTCATTCCCTTCTTTTTGAAACCAATCCAATTATTTTGGTATTGTTACAGCCCGTGGGCGTATGCGTGTTTACCTTTTCTGTGTCTTGACTGAGTGAAAATGAGAAGAACAGGTTATAAAAGCTTTGTTACTTTTGCTATCCAAAGTGTGAGCCATGGACCAGCAAGCAGCATCAGCAACACTAATGCTGAAGTGTGGTAGCCTAGGCTGTGCCCCAAATGTACCAAATTAGAATCCTAACTTAACAGAATCTACAGAAAATTCTCATGTACTTTAAAGTTGGAAAAGTACTAAGAACAGTAGCTCTCATCTTCAGCTATAAATTATAATCACCTGGGAAAATTTTAATAATTATTATGCCTATGCCTCACTTCTGGCCACTTAAATGGAATTTTCTGACGTGGGGGGCTGGGCATTGTTAAAGTGAACTGTTAATAAATATAGCCTGAGAAGGACTCCATATTTTTATATTTGAGTCATGTGGATGAACTGCAACCTAACTTAATAGGTAGACAAGAATGAAAACCTAACTATAACTATGTACCTGTAAGAATAGCTGAGTCTTGTCCAATCCCAGCAGTCATACTTCAAATACTCATTTACTGCCGAGTGTTCAAACTGTGTTCAAATAAGATAAGTACTGAGCTGTAACCAACCCAGTTGTTATTTCCAATTTCTGTACGTCACTTTTTTTTTTTTTTTTTTTTTGGTCTATAAATCTTCTTCCACCATGTGGCTGCACTGGAGTCTGGACCTCTGTATCTGCTGTGATACTGGGGCCTGCCTGATTCACTCAATTAAACTTCCTTAAATTTAATTTAGCTGAAGTTTTGCTTTTAATATCATCAAATTTAAAAAAATTCTCAATGTATAATTTAAATGCACAGCAAAGAGCAAGAGCTACTGTACCTAAACAAATGGCTTTCTTTGTTAAATATTTATTGCAGCTCTATTGTATGCTGGTCATTCCCAAAAGGGATGCCAAAATGAATAAAGAACACAGAGCTTCTGGCCTCATGGAACTTGCAGTCTAATGAGGCATAAGCTTTTACACAGCAACAAAAACAACAATAAAATTTTTTAATGACTTTATATTACTAATAGTGTTAAGTAAACTGGATGGGGGAAACACTTAAAACTAAGAAAGTTGCTACTGTGTACATAGTGAAGAATGAGAATGGGGCAGGAGGATGTTGGCAATTTTGGAAGACTGTAAGTCTGAGAAAGGAACACTGGAAATAGTTCAGTACCTTAGTACTTAGTACCCTGCTCAAGGAACTCTAGTTCAGTGTGCGCACCCCACTGAATGCATTCTATAACCTAATGAGGTGCTACATGCATCTAGGGTGTGCTGGAGGAAACTCTTCTTAATTAATCTTCCCTGAAAGTGTATCTTCTGTTAAATTACTCAGCCTGGAGGTCAGCATTAATTTGCACTAAGGCGTTGTACAAATCTGCAGTAGCTCTGCTCTCAGTCTTCTCTGGTCCTTCCTCCCCCACTCTTTCTTGTTGGGGTTAAGAGACATTATAGCAATAGTGTGGTACTTGGGTATAAATTTGCACAAAATGACGGTGAGCAGAACTTTTTACAGAACCTTCAAGACCTGGTCAAAGTTTTAGATTTACCCTAAGGGCAAGAGAAAACCACTGAGTTGTCCTTTACATTCCAATTAAACTCTGATTTACATTCTCAAAGACCTGACAGATCTGATGAGATCGGATTACAGTAGGGTGGAGTGGTAAATTGAATTAGATGGGGAGAACCTGTGAAAAGTCACTACAACAATCCAAGTGAGAGAGGAAGATAATCCAGCCTAGAGTAGTAATGGGAGATACGGTATGAATTCAAAATATAGTTTTCAACAGGATGAGGTCGTATATAAACAAATCAAGAACTCCTTACTGAAATTCATCAACCTCCAATACTAGTGGAATCTGAGGCCAGAAATATTAATTCAAAATTCAGGAGGAATAAAAATCTGAAAATAGTTTTGACCTCACTGGAGAGTATGAGCAAGAAAAGTTCTCAATGTATGTTAATTCCCACTTTTCCCTTAGGAAATATTACCACACACGACAAGAAGCTTCTTTTTTTTTCTTTTTAAATCATTACTTGAATTAGTACTTTCACAGTTTTCATAGGAAACTATATATATGGATATTAGAGGGCCAATATGTAAGACATCCCTCACTCTCTTCCCTGGTCAGTGTAGTGCATTGAGTAAAGAAAACGTGTGTGATGAGGTTAGAAAAATTTAAAGAGCCTGGACACCTTACTAAGGGAAGCTATTATATAATTTGGGGAAGATGGGACCCACCATGTATATGCTATCCAGGCAGTCCATGAAACACAGAGGAAGCCATACCAGGGGTCTCCATTTCTTATGGGAATAGAACTTCTCTCATTAATTTTCTCTTACATCCTGAAATTAAGTCTCTAATTAAACAATACTGTCTGCAAAGATGTAAATGTTAACAGTCTCACCAAGGGACCACAGTGTAACAGTCTCTCATTGTTTGAGTTATCACCTGGAATTCTTTGACCCATGACCATGAAAATTAAGGAGCATGGATACTAAGGGTGAGGTTGGAGTGCAAGTTTAATAAGTAGAAGAAGAAATTTCGCCACCGTGGAGATGGTGTCCAAAAGAGGGTTGCCATTTTCACAGTTGAATACAAGGGGTTTTGTAAGAAACCCATGAAGGCTGAGTGTCTCATTTGTGTAAGATGTAGGTTTCCGGTAGCTCCACCCTGTCCTCCTAATGTGCCTGAGGGCCCTTAGCTTGAGCTACTTCATATTGCTTTGTTTCCCTTACTGCACATGTGTCAGAAGATGTAATTTTCCATTGTGGGCATGTCTGGGCAAATAACCTGTGTAGACCTTTCTTATTTGTGTGACTGTGCAAGTTCCCTTATCTCTGCCTGCAGGTTGATTTTTCAGGCTGTCCTGTTGCTTGAAAGAATTCAATCAAGCACCCACCCTAATGGCCTGCCTGACTGGTTTCTTCCTTTCTCCTCTCATAAAAAAACATAGTGTCCTTTTTTCCTCCCCACTTTCTCCATTTCCTTTTTAGGTTCCTCATTTTCTATATAAATACTTTTCTAATCAAAATTTAAGTTGTTTATACCACCTAAGGACTTTGTTTTTCAAAACTACAATAGAACATGTATACTGAATTAAATATGGCTGAACATTTTTCTGTCATTTATACATTTCTTTGTCCCCGGAAGTCCCAGAGAAAATGTAATCAGATACTTAGTTCCCATTTAATATTTCTTTGCTTCTCAATCCCTTGAAAAGTAAACTGAACATTATTGTAGACATGATAGTTACTGTGAGAATAAGAATTTTTAAAGGAAATATCTGTGGTTTTAACCCATGGCATAAATTACTACTATAACATTCCATATTAAAAATCAACATTTACACATAGAATTAAAAACTCCTGTGGGATTATTCTGCTGAAAAGGCAAACAGATGATAGTTCAAGTAAAACTGAAGCATGAAGTGTGGACAATATATTTTCAAATGGATATAAAAAGACCAGTTGGCAGTTGCTTTGAAAGTACAAACATCATAAGAGAGTGAAACATGTTTCCTTTCATTGCCTAATATCAGATTTTAAACAGGCTTTCTCAATTGCTTTCCTATTTTCTTCAATCTCCAATTCACCACATTTAAGCCTTATAGGTGAGAACTTAGACATCTGTAAACTTGTGAAATACTTCAAGTGTAGTTTTATCTTCACTGTGAATAAAAAGAATGGGGGAATTTCTGGTTTGAAGTTTTAAGATAATTTAGAAAACACACATTTCCAAGGCCCATAGTGTAAAAATAGGGTGGGTACATTGTCTGGTAGAAGGCCTCTCTGGCCCCACCCCCCCCAGCCACATGGAAGGAGCTTAACTTCCTTACGTGACTCGGCACAATGCCCCCGACTGAAGGAACTCCAGCCCCTTCCGCCTAGCAACCACCTAACCAATCATCACCTGCCTCTTTAGCTCCCGCCCAGCAAACTTCCTGCCCAAACCCTGACCAATCACCATATGCCCCATCAACCTCCTGCCCACTCAACTTCCCGTTCGGCAAACTCCCCGCCCGGCAACCGGGACTAACCAATCATCACCCGCCGCCACTGCTCTCCCACCGCCCCAGGCCCTCTGCCCCTATAAAACCAACCGAACAAGGAAAGCGCGCGCGATTCCTCCCTTCCTGCTTGAGTCGCCCGGAGATCCCAATAAAGTCGGTACCGGTCACCATGCGTCCTGCCTTGTGTCTACTGGGTGCCTGCCTCCGTGGGTTGGGGTCCCACAACCAGAGGTCGCACATACATGGGTTGGAATGATCTAAGACTTTTATGGTCTATATGTGATCAGAAGATATATCATGACAGTTGTTTTGTTGCTGCTGTTCTTTCCTTTTATTTTTTTATTTCTTTACAATAATACAGTTGTCCTGGGTATAGTGCTTCTTGTTTCTGTCAAAATTTACTGCTTGAATGAAGAAATAAAAGCAATGGCAACAAAAACCAAAATAGACAAATGGGATCTAATCAAACTGAAGAGCTTCTGCACAGCAAAACAAACAATCATTAGAGTCAACCAGCAATCAACAGAATGGGAAAACATTTTTGTGATCTACATATCTTACAAAGGGCTAATATCCAGAATCTACAAAGAACTAAAACAAATTTACAAGAAAAAGAACCCCATCAAAAAGTGGGTGATGGATATGAACAGACACTTTTCAAAAGAAGACATTTATGCAGCCAACAAACATATGAAAAAATGCTCTCATTTTCACTGGTCATTAGAGAAATACAAATCAAAACCACATTGAGATACTATCTCACGCCAGTTCAAATGGTGATCATTTAAAAATCTGGAGACAACAGATGCTGGAGAGGATGTGGAGAAATAGGAACACTTTTACACTGTTGGTGGGAGTGTAAATTAGTTCAGTTATTGTGGAAGATAGTGTGGTGATTCCTCAAGGATCTAGAAATAGAAATACCATTTGACCCATTACTGGGTATGTATCCAAAGGATTATAAATCATTCTGTTGTAAAGACACATGTACACATAATGTTCATTGTGGCACTATTTAAGATAGCAAAGATCTGGAACCAACCCAAATGCCCATCAATGATAGACTGGATAAAGAAACTATGGCACATATATACCATGGAATATTATGCAGCCATAAAAAAGGATGAGCTCTCATCCATTGTAGGGACATAGATGAAGCTGGAAACCATCATTCTCAGCAAACTGACACAAGAACAGAAAACCAAACACTGGATGTTCTCACTCATAAGTAGGTGTTAAACAATGAGAACACACAGACACAGGGACAGGAACATCACACACTGGGGCCAGTTGGGGGTGTGTTTGGGAGAGATAATGGGGGTGGGGGGATTGGGGAGTGATAACATTAGGAGAAATACCTAATATAGATGACAAGGGGGATGGATGCAGCAAACCACCATGGCACGCGTATGCCTATGTAACAATCCTGCACAACCTGCACATGTACCCCAGAACTTAAAGTATAAAAAAGGGGAGTGGTACACAAACTGATAAGACTTTGGTTAATGTACTTTTAAGAGAGATATGTAACATCATCTGTCATGTACGTATAGCAGGGAAGATAGATTTTGAAGATGTAAAGACCTGAGTTTAGATCTCTTTCTAGCTGCCATTTTTTTTCTTTTCAACTTTTATTTTAGGTTTGGGATTACATGTGCAGGTTTTTCACATGGATAAACTTCATGTCATGGAGGTTTGATGTACAGATTGTTACCCAGGTAATAAGCATAAATTCATGAAGTTGTTTTTAATATGGAGACAGAGCCTCATTTTGTTGCCCAGGCTGGTCTCCAACTCCTGGACTCAAGCAGTCTTCCTGCCTCGGCTTCCCAAAATGCTGGGATTATAGGCATGAACCACCACGCATGGCCTATAACTAACTTTTTCTTTTTCCCAGGTGCTTTTTGCCATGCCAATTTCTCTTTATTCCAGTGGTCTCATTTGTTCAATAAGAATAATATGATCATTGAAATGATTAGATTTCATAATATGCAGCTTTTTGTCTCTGCTTATATGCATAAAAAGCTCAGAAGGTAGATAAACTGTACATCCATTAAATTAAAAATTACTCAGTGCTAAAAAGAAATGAGCTACCAAGACATAAAAAGATATAGAGGAACTTAAATGCATATTACTAAGTAGAATAAGTCAATCTGAAAAGGCTACATACTGTTTGATTCTAACTATATGACATTCTGGAAAAGGCAGAAGAATGAAGACAGCACAAAGATTAGTAGTTTCCAGGAACTGGGTGGGGAGTGGGATGAACAGGCAGAGTATAGAGATTCTTAAGACAGAGAAAATACCCTGCATGCGACGATTATGATAGATACATGTCATTACAGATTTGTCTACCCCATAAAATATACAACACCAAGAGTGAACCCCAATGTAAACTATGGACTTTGGATGATAATGATGTGTGACTGTAGGTTCAATTGTATCAAATACACTACTTTGGTTCAGAATGTTGATAGTACGGTGAGGTTTTGCATGTGTGGGGACAGTGAATATGAGGGAACCCTTTGTATTTTTCATCCAATTTTGCTATGAACCTAAAACTGTTTGTTCTAAAAATGACTTTTATTAACTTAAAAAAAAGTTTGAAAAGGCAATCAGTACACAATAAGCACTAACATCTACACATAATAAGCACTAACATCTATAAGCTGTTATTGTTATTATATATATCATATATGTGTGGATTTAGGTTGGTAAACATAATCTCCATTGGAGAATATAGCAAATAATAAAAAGATGATTTCTATTCTTTCTTTATAGGTTTTTTTTTTTTTTAAAGAGACACAGGAAATGGAAAATGAGCAATGAAAGAAGCAGAGAGGAAAAGAAAGAGGGGAAAGAGAGAGAGTATGCAAAATTGGTTTACCCCATGCTTCACATATCTGTATTTAAAAAATCCTTCAACTTTGATCCTTTTATGCTCATGGTAATGTAGGTAACAGGCAGTTGAGTAAATTGCCATCATCTGTAGTGTTGGGCCCATTCTCTTTCCAAAACTATGCCCCAAATTTAGTCTGGAGTCTCTGACTCTGTGTTTCTTAGTTTTGTTGTTGTTGCTGATGTTGCCTTCATTGTCTTGAACATGGCATCCCTATATTTCTGTCTGACTTCCATAGACCTTTCTTACCTGCCTTCTCCTTACACCTTTAGAGTAAATCTTTCAAATGTTAACTTCCTGGAAAAGGTCAGGTACTGAACACTGGTAGGTAATTGGTCCTTTGGGCAGGTTAAGTCTGTCCAGGGTAAAGGGAATAATAGAAGAAAAATCCTCTGATTGAGTTAAGTGGACAAAATAGGGCAATGGATGGAAGAGATTTCTTCTTACTTACTATCTATACCATTTGGAAGGAAGTTAGAAATCATCGGAAAGATGGTTAATCTAAAATATTTCCAGGAATATTAAAAATCACTCACTTTCAAAGTTGCCGTTGGACTAGAATACGATTTAAAAATGTAAACATCTTTCTTTCTTAAGTTTCTAAATGTGTATTTATTACCATTATTATCTGAAATAAGACTGCTCCAATTTTTTATTAAAATATTTATTTAAAAAGTACTACCTACAAGGTTTTGTGTTTTGTACTGTTGTATTATGTAGAGACACAGGATGTACCTACTATGATAATTCCCATTTGGCTGATGTAAAAAGTGAGTTTGGAGGCAAAATAACTTATCTGACGCTTCTCAATTATTATATGGTGGTACCAGCCTAACTCCAAAGAGAGCTTCTTAATCATACTGTCACACTTCCCCACTGGGGACTTTGAATAAATTCTTCTAACTTTTAGAAGAGAGGAGTAACAAGGACTTATATAATGAATTGATTCTTCAAAATGAAGAATAACTCTAGCAAGCAACATTTCCTTTGAAAAACTACCAGGAAATTCACAAGTATCAATTCAATACCTTGTTAACAGTTCCTATGTAATATCACTGCTTGACATGATATTGACTTGCTTTTTATCATGTCTGAGCTCCAATTGAGAGTTTTGAAATGTTGAAATAACATCATCATATGGATAATTACTAGATGTGCTATTTTTGCAACTGTTTTGAAGAGAAATAATTAGACACAGTGTACCACTTACTTGTTTTATTTGTCTTTGATCTTGCTCTGTAGGTCTTATAAAAAATTAAATGAAAATGCACTGTTAAAAAACACATAGAACGGATCATAAGTTTTCAACAAATAAATATTCAGAGGAGTGTCTGTGACCTATATCCCTGAATTAGAGAAAATAATCATTGAACAATAACGTAGTGCTTAAGAATGTGGGGACTTAGACCAGATTGCCTCTCCTTTTATCAATACTCTTCATAAGGTAATTTTTGTTGTTCCTCCTATCAAAAGGTAGAGTCTATTTGTCCATCTATTGAATCTGGGCTGACCTTGTGATTGGCTTTGTGTGAAAGGAAAGTTGTGACGCTCTGGTCTTCCATGCTTCCTTTTATTCTTTCAGTAACTTACCCCTGCAACCATGACAACAAGCATGGGCTAGCTTGCTGAAGGACAAGACATCATGTGGAGCAGAAAAGAGCCAACCTAACTGAGCTATCTTAGACCGGTGAGCTCCCAGCTGACTTGGCGGTTGACCACAGAGGCATAAAGAAACACAGCAAAATTTAGCCAAGCCTGACTGAAAGAATCGTTGAGCTGAGTCCAGCCCAAATGGCCAAGAGACAGAATCATGAAGTAAGTAAATGGTTGTTACTTTATGCCTTTAAGATTTGTGTGGGGTGGAGGTTAGTTGTTACTTAGCAAAATGGATACATTTAGCTTCAACTCCCAGTTCCAACACTTAGGGCATGTGTGATGACAGGCAATTTAACTAACCTGTTTTGTTAAATTTCTCATATATAAAATGGAGATAATATGGTAATGATTGATGCTGTTCTCAGATATTTGAGTTTTCCACGTTTGGGTGCTTAATAGATTTCATCATCTCCTGGGCTCCAGGAAATTAGATGTGGCCATGTGACTTGCTTTGACCAATTAAATGTCAGTTGAGAGTCTTTAAAGACACCTGTGAATTATAAACTATTTATTTCCCCTACAGTCCCAATTTTTCAGATGGGGAAGGTTTTGTCCTAAAGCAAGGAAAACATACTTTTAATACCCCATTTTGACCCACAATGAACACTGAAAATTTGTGGCTGTTTATTACCACTATAAATTCTAGCCTGTATGATTGGTACAAAAATTAATAGTACGATGTGACAATATATATAAACCTCTAAGCACAATACTTACTACATCTATAGTATTTAATATTAAGAAATATTATTACTGCCCCCAGATTTTAAAAAATCCTTGAGATAGGATGTATAAGTTTCTTTTAAAATAATAATTATCTTTTTAATTGATATTCATGTACCATTTTAATATCATACCACAATAAATCAGTGCTTAAAACTTTATTTGGTCACTGTACCAAGAAAATACAGTATAATTGGAGCTTAATATTGTTTGCTTCATCTTCAATTCTATAAACTTAATACAAAATTAGTTCTTCCATTTTTAACCACAAAATAATTTATAATTATTGTAGGGACTTCAGGGTTATAATTAATATAGATTTATAATATTGACCTAGCGTTTGTTTTAGATTAGTTTTTCATTTATCACTGTCACCAGCCTGTAAGCACTTCAGAAAGATCTGGGTATGAAGGTGAATGCTTATTGCACATTTATATAAGTATTTGAGAAGGTAAGCCATCAACAGGCTACCCCAGCTTACATAAAGGTCTAACCTGCATTGCATTTAAAGCATCACTCTCAAATATCTGACTTGTGAAAAAGAGGTGTGTGCTGTGAAGCTGTGTATTAATGGGTTGTGATTGCAAGGAGACAAATTTTGTTCAATAGGGGGAAAAATGATCTAAATAATAAAATTCTGTGATAGTGGAGAAAAAGATACTTTGGACCAGCATCATTCTCAACAGGGGGATATTTTGTTTCTAGGAGGCATTTGGCAATGTTTGGAGACATTTTGATGGTCACCACTCCATGGGAGGTTTTTCTATTAGCATCTAGTGAGTAAATGTCTGGGCTGCTGCTGACATCATCCAGTACACAGGAAAGCACCACATAACACAGGATTATTGGGTCCTAATAGCTCTGCCCTTAAGGAACCCCAAGCTACAGCCTAGGACCTGACCCTGAATATGTTTAAGTGAAGACTGTTGGAAGTGCTAGCTGGTTCTTGAATTGAGTATAAAGCCCCTTTCAATACAGGACCAATGACAACAATAATATGTGAATATCTGGAGGTTGGTTATGTTATAAGCAAATTCAGTTACATCATTTCACTCTCACAACTACAGTAGGGCTAATTTTTTCATTTTATGGATTTTCATGATTACTGAGACTACATAAAGAGGCAGATGTTTGCAAAAAAAAATCATATTATTAGGGCTTTCTGTGGTTTTCTGTGCATTCTCTTTGTTTTTGGTGTATTTTTCTGACAGGACAGTCATTGTCTTCTTCCCTGATAATGTAAGAGGCAGACACAGAGAAATGGTGACCAGAGAATCTGTGGCCCAAAGGAGATATTTTCTAACGTTGGCATTATTGACCTAGCACCGTAGGGCAGAGGAGAGGTGGACAAGGCTTAATGAAAACTCTCTATAGTTTCTAAGTAACTGGTGTGGAACTGATGGGCTCATACAGTCAGTTTGTCCTGAAATGGGATGTTCAGGTCACTTTTCCATTGGCTGCATTCACAGATAAATGGGCCTGTCCTCATGTCCTCCAAGCCTACTTCTTATTTTGTAAGGTCAAGGCTCTAAGCTGATTAGTCTTCTTCTCTTACTCTGTTTCCCTTTGGGTGCTACAAAACATGATGAGAAAAGAGATGGGGAGTGAGATGTCATTTGGGAGGGAAGAGATCAGAATGCAGCTGGAACAAACAAAAGGCAAAATATAAAATGATCAGTTTAACACATATGTACTAAGCACATATTGTGTACCAGTTTCTATATTAGGTTCTGGAGATAGGTAAGAAAAGTAATAGGATGAAGTCTTATCCTCAGAATTGTAGCAAAATTAGGATCTTATTTTCATGGGGAACAGACACATCATGAGACATGTTTGCTGTTTCACTCAACAAACATTTAATGAGTTCCTATTATGTGGCAAGCATAGCCCTAGGTCAGAAGTATAGCCCAGAATTAGGCAGACATGGCCACTGCTGTCATAAAGCTTATGCCACATGGTAAGTAAAGTGAGAGAGGAAAACCCAGGGTGTTAGAGAAGCACAAATATAACTCTTCAATCTAGATGTGGGGTGGAATATGGGAGGGAGTAAGATAAGGCAGGCTGCTGGGAGCAGATGTTGACTAAGAAGAAATTTTGTACATTGAGAAATAACCTGGTGAAAAAAAAAAAAAAAACATGGAATCAGATTTCAGGCAGAGGAAAGTTGAACAAGTTTGAATGTGTGAAATGATATGGTGCCCGTGGGGTAGCTACTATGAGATTAGGAATTGCAAAACTCAAAAGTAGAAGTTGAAGAAAGATAGAAATGTAAAGATAGGTTGGGATCAAATTTTTGCTATGTGTTAAGATAGAGAGGCTGGGAAATGTGACTCATGCCTGCAAACTCAGAACATTGGGAACCAAGGCAGGAGGATCACTTTATTCTAGGACTTCAAGACCAGCCTGGGCAACACAGTGAGACCCTGTTTCTACAATGGCAAAATTAGCCCGGTGTGGCACACATAGTCCCAGCTTCTAGGGAGTCTGATGCAGGGCAATCTCTTTAACTCAGGAGGTTAAGGCTTCAGTGAACCATGGTTGGGTCACTGTACTCTAGCTTGAGTGACAGACTTAGACACTGTCTCAAAGATTAAAAAAAAATGCAGCAAGAAATATATATAGAAGGATGGTAAGGAAGGCAGGAAGGCAGAGGAAAAAGAAAAAAGAAGGAATGAAAGTAAAAGAAAGAAGAGAGAGTGAAAGAAAAAGAAGGAAAAGAAAGCAAAGAAAGAAAAAGAGAGAGAAAGACAAAGAAAAGGAAAGGATGGAAGGAAAGAAAGAAAGAGAGAGGGAGGAAGGGAGGAAGAAGGGGAAAAAGGAAGGGAGAAAAGGAAGGAAAGGAAAGAAGGAAGGAAGGAAGGAAGGAGGAAGGGAGGGAGGAAGGAAAGAAAGAAGTTAGTTCAGTAATTGAGTGCTGGATTGAAACAGGGTTCTTAAGAATAGAAAAAGATAGAATTCCTAGAAACCTTAAGAAGGCAAAATTTGTGCCTTGTCATGGTTATTTATCTTTGTGGTTATGGGGTGCAATTGAGCTTTTCCATCTTCCTTTCCTTCTATGGCATACCTTTCCTTTCTCTTTCTTTACTTCTCATTTCAAGTTTTGAAGTAAAATAAGTTACAAACATTATAAGAGTAAAAAGTACTCTTGTACTTCCTCCCAGACCCGTCTAAATTTGTATATATTCTGCAAACTTGCAAAGTAGTCTTGCATTAGGAGCTCTAATGCATAATTATTTCAATGGAATTATAAGGCAGCAAACAGTTCTTTTTATAAATAGTAATGTTCAATGTACATTGAAATTAATAAAGCTACAACTGTGATATTAATTTTTCCATATTTGAGTTTCTGACTTTAAAAAAGTGCTTCGACAACGAGAAAGTTTCATCTAGAGCATGTGTAGTATATTCAATTTTAGTGAAACATAACTCTTATGGGAAATCAGGCATGTCAGAACATTATCCTGTAGGTAATAGAAATAAAACTAGTCATCGTTTTGAAATTCATCAAACATTAACACATGCAAAAAGTTCCAGGAAAGTATAGATACAACAAAATGGCTAGCGTACATTAACCTGTTGAATACTGTCTATGGTAATTAGGTATTTTCACGATTGATAAATTTCTGCAATTTTAAGGGTCAAGTTGGGCTCAGTTGTAGCTGAACTGTTTTTGACATTTAGTAACCAGCAGCCCATTTTTATAATTGTAACTATGTTTTAAAATATAGAATGGCAATGATTAAGGCACACAACATTTGTTTTAAATTTCAGTGGTGGTATCAAGCCTGCCATAACTAAAAACTCATTCCAGATACTACAAAGATATATTTCTTACAAAGGCAAATTAAGAATTTTTATAGACTTGACAAGAAAAAAAGTTGAGAAGGTCAAAATATTTTCTGTGGCTCTCTGAGTTTATTTTCACTTTTCTGGTTACTTAGAATAGTTTTGAGAAGAATACCTATAAATACTGTAGAAAGTTGATAAAATATGTGATATATGCAGGCTTCCTGTATATGCTTTCTCACCTCATCCTCTAAAATACACTGGACTAAATTTTTCCTGGTGTTATTTTCAGTTTGAGATATTTTTTTTTTTTGCTATGATTATCATTGTTTGAGGTCTCTACATCTGCAACAGATCATTTTAGTTAGAACCAATATGAGTACATTTCAACCACATTTCAAGTACTTCTGATTCCAATAATCAGATCCTAATCATTTAGCAAGTTCTAGACATTCACTACAGAGTGACTTGGTAACCTACTAGCAATGTTATGGCAATTTAGCTTTTGAAGTTAAAAAAAAAAAAACTGCTGTGATTAACACTTTGATCTTATAGTAACTCATAAATCTGTTTTATCTGTTGAATATCATTCATTCATTAGATAATAGTTACTGAATGAACTGAGCATATGTAATGTATCCTTTATATACATTTTAAAATAATTGATATGAAACAAGTGTAGAAAATTCATATTATCCAAGGTTATGTTTTAGGGTTAGCCAAGGTAAAAATAAGCAGGTAATAACAAAGTTAATTTGAGTTTCATGGGGTCAGTACTGTGCTAAGCACTCAGAAAGACAAAAGCATATTAACCATGGACTGTTTCCTCATAGAGCTTAGGATCTCTGTATGAAAAGTGACTTCACATATGTAGTAACTAGCTCACAATAGCAAATACTATTTAGATGCATCCTGACTATAGAGTTTCAAGAGAGAAAGCAGATTCCTCTAAAAGCATTGTATCCTACTCAGCTGCTTTTGGTTTAGTTTGCACAGTGGTGATATTCCTCGAGTTTCCTGACAATACTGTCTACTAATATTAGACTCATATTTTTTTAGGACAATTAGCTGGTGCAAATTAATGTATCCTTTAGAATAATCATGTGCTTCTCAGGCTACCACAGTCTCCACCATTCCCTATTGTCCTGCTGACACATAGATTGAATATCAGTGACTAGTTATCATCCTTACTTTGCTGCTACTTCTCTCATACAGAGAAGCGTTTCCTCTACTTCTGTCTCCAACAAAAGTACTAGGGGATTTAAGGAATTGACAGAGTTTTATGTTTTAGATTAAAATGAGAGCTGGTTTCTGGGGAGAAATGAAAGAATAATCCTACATGCTTAATATACAAAAGTAAGATTTTATTTAACTTATGTTTCCCATTTTACTCTTATGTGTCTTGTCCCTAAGGCCATTTGATTTTGTAACAATTGAGGTAGAAAAAAAAATTCTGGATTTTCAAGTAGTTGGAGAAATTTTATGGGCAGAATGTAAGTCAAGCATGACCTTGATGAATGAGGTAGTCAGCTATTATATAAGAATACAGATATGTCAAAGGAGATTCAACATGTGAAGGACATGACAATGAAGCAATTAGTGTGGTGTGCTTGCTGTTTGTGGGAAGACTTAACTAGCATAAGTAGATGAGTCATCAAAGTAGTAGCAGCAACTTTTTGTTGGCTTTCAGGGGAGTATGGATTAAGGTTAAAGAGTTTTGTAGCTCATATAGCTATATGGAGTTGGAACCTGAGATTTGAGCCATTAAGAAACCGGCAATGAAGTTACCTGAAGAGTGTGGCAGTTACAGAAGACCATGCTCCAGCAATATCAGGATGAATTACACAGAAACCCAGATTATAATCAAAGGAATGTCATGGTCTGGAGAGTATTGGGATGATTTAGATGTGATGTGGTAAGTTTGGATTTGAATAGTGGTAGGAAATATGTACAAAATGTGCCCTCTAGGAGAAACATTTAAAGAAAGGAGCAAAATGAGACAGATACAGAGACATAGGCCTGGCCAATACCTCAAGTTTCTTAGCACAAAAGAGGAGGTAGAAAGCAAGCAAAGGAGATTGAGAATTATAGAGAAATAGGGAAGAAAATAAGGTCAACATGTGTCAAGGAAGCCAAGAGAGGAGTGAATTTCAAACAAGAGAGATGTGATCAAGAGTGAGATCGTATTTTAGACAGGTCAAGGGTGAAAATGCGATCAAATATATACTTTTGCATTTGAAGTCACATCTGTGGTCAATTTCTCCTAGAAGGTAAATAACTCTCAGGGTATTGGCTAGGTTTTCTCAGAAGTGCAATAATGCTTTCAAGTTATTGAGCTAACTCTTTCTTCATTGTGTTACTCATGGACCAAAAGGAGCCTATTAACCTAAAAGGTTAATCTGCTTTAAGAGTCATTTTCCAGCCGCAGTGTATAAAGCACATGCTAATTAAAGAAAGCACTTGTTGTACAGAACCAAAAATGCAAGGTAAATTAGGAAAGTGGGAGTTCATTGGGGGCTAAAATTGTCAGAGGAGATTCACTCGAAGATGCTGAATTGGAACTGGATTTTGGAAATGAAGACATTGTAAAATAATTATTATAGTGTATCCTTAGCTGTGTTTGACTTTAGTTAGTGGTGAAAAGGAACAAAAGGAAAATAGAAGAACAAAGTTATATTATTACATTTTTCTGATTCTCCTGGTATTGCTAAGATTTGATATTATCCACAAAAGTTGAGAATAGTTTTGTTGTTTATCTTACTTCAATAATCATGAAATTTTATCTCCCACCAACATGTCTCCAACCTTCTGCTGAATTTTCCAGTATGAGAAGAAGAAATTTTATAACCTAATAACTATCCTGTGCTTTCTAATACAGTAGTCACTAGTCACATGACAATTGCAATTAAGATCAATTAAAACTAAATAAAATATAAAATTCACTGTCACAGTATCAGTAGCCACATTTTAAATACTCAGTAGCAGCATGTGGCTACTATATTGATTGGCATAGGATGATCTTAGACATACAAACATTTCCATCATCGGAGAAAATTCTACAGAACAGCACAGAGAAACCAAGAACTTTCTTTAGTAGCTACCCTGTGGTAGAAGATGGTTGATTTTGCTTTTAAGAACAAGCTTGTAAGGATGAGATTATAGGAATAATTTATGTTCTGGGATACTAGCTAGTTTATGTTTAATTTGATTAAACATTGATTTGTTTATAAATTCAATAAATTCATACTGAGGGCTCACTTGCGTCAGGCACTGTGTTTGACTTTGGGAAACAGTAGTTACCTCCAACATAGATTCATTCATACCATTTGAGGAGATTCATGTTTAATGGGAGAGATACATTTAAACCATATTATCACTCAAACAAATGTAAAATTGCAATCGTAGTATGAAAATAAGTATAGGATTCCAGGAGATGATTATTCTCCTTAACAGGGAATTCATTCCCTATAGATGGATGTGGGCTAAAGATCTGAAGGTCAAATAGGACTTTGTTAGATAAGAAAGAATTATTTAATAGGAGGACTGGAGAGGTAGGAAGGAGACTATTTTAAGCAGAAAAACAAAATGTATAATATCTTTATAGAAAACGAAAGCAAGACACATTGAATGGCCTTTCCCCGGTTACTTTATTTTACTCTAATCCTATAAAAGTTGGTCTCAGACATACAACTAGAGTTTAAATTAGTCACCCATTCAGTTTAGTCAGAAGTATTTGTTTTTTAAATAAAAATTAAAACACTGAACATTCCGACTTTATCTTTTCCTAAGACAACATTGGGACTTAAGTTCCAGCAACATGTGATGGGTAAGCAAGGCAACGTATGTTCCTGATTCATAAATTATTTGAAGAAATGGACATTCCTCAGCAATAAATTAATCCTTTCACTAAGACTGTTTCTCATTGTGTTCATCTCTTTACCAACTTGGCCCAAATCAGTCTTTCTACAAAAGATAATCCAATTTCAAGTCCTGTTGAATTACTATGATCATCAATGAGGAAATAACCCACGTGGAACACACTCTGGAATACATTTATAGTAATAATACAAAATCTGCACTGTGAAATTAGGGTATAATGCTAGAATTACTGTGTTTAACCTCCTATTCTTCGCAGTAGAAAGTCACAAAGCCATAGCATGCTACAAACCCATCTATACAGTGTTTCCATGGTTGCTCAGGCAAATAAAATGCAGCTCTTGGTAAAAGAGTAAAGGTGACATTGGGACTTGTTCAAAGCAAAAGCAAAATTGTATTGCACCAGTTGCTCACAAAACATCCTTTAAAGAACAAAGGAGTTTTCAGATGCTCAGTCATTGGGATTAAATTAACATGACATTGTAGGATCCGTTTTGGGATATGCAGTGCACCCTGGTTGGTGATAGAAAAACACATTTGGCACGATAAATTTTAAGGCTGCATTGAGATTCAAGGCATATAACAAAACCGAGGTTTTTGTGCTGTTATTGAAGTGACTTGATATTCTACTTTAGAAATGCTTAGTGTCAGAATTGTTATATATTCAAAAATAATCTCAGACTTAGAAGTCACCTTGTCTTTGCCCATCCCTGCCCCCAACCCACTTCTTGATTCCTTCCTAAACAGCTTCATCAAGTATTTGTGCTCTGAAAATTATTTTCCCACAATCAATGGTGTCACTATTGGATTGCTTATAAATGCATTAGTAAATCAGTAGACTACATATATGTGCTCTGTAGCTTTATTACACAGGGAGTGAGAAGAATATGTCTTTTGCTTTAAGCATGCAATATTTTACACAAATGCATAAATATTATATTTTAGCATGTTTCTCTCTCTCCCCCTAATACATATATACACACACACCACTTTCCTTTACTTTTATGTTAATTCTTCTTTTTCCCATCCTCCCTCTATTCTTGTGTAAGCCATTCCAACGTGAGAAGCCATGACAACAATGTAGTATATATTATCCCAATTTAATAATCATACTGCTATGGTTTGAATGTTTTTATGCCTACCAAAATTCTTGTTGAAACTTAATCTCTAATTTAATAGTATTAAGAGGTAGGGACATTAGCAAGTGAATAGTTCATCAAGAATCCTCCTCTATGAATGAGATTAAAGCACTTTAAATTATTATTTTTATTTTCCTGTAAGTTATTGGTGTGCAGGTGGTATGTGTTTACATGAGTAAGTTACCAAAGAGTGATGATTTGTGAGATTTTCATGCATCCATCACCCGAACTGTATGTACTGCACCATATATGTAATCTTTTATTCCTCTACCCCTTGCTACTCTTTCCTGCAAGTCCTCAAAGTCCATTGTATCATTCTTAGGTCTTTGTGTCCTCGTAGCTTGACTCCCACATAGCAGCGAGAACATATGTTAGGTGAGCTCTAACTCTTTCAGTTGTTGCAAAGTTCAGGTGAGAATTACCTTCTCCCTGTGGTGTCCCACCCCAACCCCTGCTCCTCTGGCTGCCCTCCTGATGGATCCCTGTGGTGCCAGGCAGGAATAGCCTGCTTACGGACACAGCTAGTTCCCAGGGCCTTTCTGCTGCTGCTTCTACCACTGTATTTCGCTTGGCTATCTAAATTGGCTTGGCTCCAGGTAAGCTCGAAAACTTCTGCAAACAGACCTTTAGTTTCTCCAGTGTAGGTGTGGTTTTGGGGAAGAGGCTCTCCCTTTCCCACTTCTGCTGTTGGGCTACTCACAGCATTTGGGGTGTCTCCTGGGTCCTTCAGGATCAGTCTGCTTCTTTCAGAGGGACTATGGGTCCTCTTGGGATTTCCGGTTTATTTTTGCAGTCAATAAGAAGCTAAAATTCACAGTACAAGCCCTCACACACTGCTCTGTCCGTTTAAGTCTGAGCTGCAATCTAGTCCTGCCTCCCATCCGCCATGATGATCTTAAACCCCTAAAGCACTTTTTAAAAAGGCTTTACATAGCAATAGGCTCTTTTCTGCCTTCCATCTTCCACCCTGAGGACAAAGCATTTATTTCTTCTTCCATGTAAGGACGCAGCAAGAACGTCTTCACCAGACTCCACATGCTGGTACCTTGATCTTGGACATTTCAGCCTCCAGAACTTGAGAGATAAATTTCCATTACCCAGCGTTTGGTATTTTGTTATAACAGTACAGACTAAGATACACACAGGTTCAATTTAACTCTATATACATATTTAGATACACACATAAAAGCCTACGTGTGTGTATATATATACACACACACACACACAAACATATATATTGGTGTGTATTTTCGTGTCTACTTGTGGTTCGTGCACTGGTTACTATTTTATAAAAATGACATTAAATTATACATAATTTTCTGCATCTTGATATTTTAGTTAAAAAGTGTTCTTTCTTGTAACTTCCTTATATTGGTCCTATGGGATAACCAGAAAAAAAAGTCTAATATCTGTTTCAAACAGCAGTATTTATTACCCATGAAAATGTAGGAAGTCATTTCATTCATACCAATATGGGAAATTAAATAGTTTTATACATTTCTTTTGGTATATTATGTTAAAATATACTAGATAAAATTTTATATAAAGGTATTTTTTCATCCATAAATAAGCTGACAAAATAAAGTGGCTAGGCAGAGACCAGAAATTAAAGAAAACAGGGTAAGTGAGCACTGAGGAAGTTTCGTCTATTTATGAATGATCTCAAACCTCAGTTTTAATGAGCCACAATCACAGAAAATAGGGAAACAGACCCCTACAGAAAAATGGATCATTATGAAGATGATGTACTCAGAGAGTAAACTAGAAAATATCTTGTCACCCAACAGATTGTGAATATATATTTGTGCCTCTTGCAATGTCTTCTCTTCCGATTCCTAAAGAAAAATCAGGAAGCATGTACATTTCTGGATATGCATATTAGTGGTGAAAACCCAAGCAGAAACTTAGTTTTAAGTAGTAATGGACTAAAAGTCATGAATACTTAACAGAAGCAAACACAAATTGTTTCTAAAAGAATACACTGGCTCAGCGGAGTGGCTCGTGCCTATACTTCCAGCACTTTGGGAGGCTGAGGTGGGTGGATCATTTGAGGCCAGGAGTTTGAGACCAGCTTGCCCAACATGGTGAAACCCCTTCTCTACCAAAAATACACACTCAAAAATAATTAGCCAGGCATGGTGATGTGCGCCAATAGTCCCAGCTACTCGGGAGGCTGAGACAGAAGAATCACTTGAACCTGGGAGGTAGAGGATGCAGTGAGCTGAGATAGTACCACTCACTCCAGCCTGGGAGAAAGAGTGAGACTCCATCCTAATTTTTTTAAAAATGCATCATTAGCTGAAACTTCGAAATAATCTGCAGATAGACTTCCAACAAATATGAGTTCACAAATAAATAGCTAAGTAAAAAGCAAGAAAAAAAAACCATTCTGGAAATCAGCAGAAACAATTGGATCAGTCTCACAAAAAAATGTAGCTGATATAATGTTAAATAAAGACTGTAAAATAAACATGTTTATTCTTTTTTAAGATGTAAAAGATAATATCTAAAAAGTAAATCATATTCTATGAAACTGACCAGCGATGTTTGACAAAGGAAGAAAAAAAAAAAGGAAGGGAGGAAGGAGAGAGGGAAGGAGAGGAAGGAAGGAAGGAAGGGAGGGAGGGAAAGAAGGACGGAAGGAGGGATGGGAAATTAAAATGTAGTAAAACACAAAACTCAGTGAATATCTATCACACTAAACACAGTTGCAAAAAGAATTTTTAAACCAGCAAATAGATCTGAATTACCTAGGATAGATTTTAGTAATACAAAAATATAAAATATGAAAAGGAGGTAGAGACCTAAAGTGTAGAATAATAACAATTTCCAGGATAGGTCAGTTGGAGTTCCAAAGGAAGAAATGATAGTAAAGCCATACTGAAAGAGAAATTGTCAAGAAGATCAAAATTAGATAGACATAAATTCTTAATTTCCCAAAGTCTCAAAATATTAAGCAGGATAGATAAAAGTAAACCTATACCTAGACAAGCAAGAATAAAACTGCAGAAACCTAACAACCAGGAAAACAAAACAAAAACATTTTAAAGGATTCTGTTAAAAGAGACAGATGACTTAAAAAAAAAACACTAAAATTAACAGACAATTTGCTTTTTACAAGCAAAATTGAAAGTAAACAACAGTGGACTAATATCATGGTGTTGAGAGAAAATAACTTTCAACTTTCAATTGCATATCCAGTGAAAGCCTCCATAAGGAACTAGTGCAAAAAAAAAAATTTCAGATAAACAATAAAAAACACTATCAACAGACCCTTGCTGAAGCAACTTTTAAACAATACACTTTATGTCGGAAGGGAATAATTCATAGGGAATAGGTGGGATACATAAGGGAATGCAAAGTAAAATAAGAAATGTCTGTAAATATCAGCAAACATTGACTACATAAAACAATTTCAAAAAGCATTTATTTCAGAAGTTTAAATATTCAAGATTATACTAAATTTTTAGAAATTAATTAGAACTGAATAAGAAAATGTATACAAATTTGTAATGTAACCAAAGCAGTACTTGGATGAAAATTACTGTTTTAATGCTTATATTAACAAATAAAAATAATGCAATAAATGACTATCCACTCATCTTCATAGAAAAAAACACAAATGAATGATACCAGCATAATCTTAAAGAGCAGAAATTAGTGAGACATAGAACATAATCTAGAGAATAAATGCGAACCCAGAAGTTGTCCTTTGAAATGTTTCATGCAGTTAACGAACTTTACGGGATATTAATCAAGAAATAAAGAGGAAGAAATAAACAGCATCTAGAATAAAGAGAAATTTGTATATACAAATGCATCAGTAGTTAAGTGATCAAGATAAGATATTATACTATCACTATACTGTAGGACAATTGTTCACAGGTCTCTCACATTCCATCTATATTGCAAGTGGGTGACAGATATTTTTTGTTCCTAGCTATGTTTATCTTTTAGAACAGTTTTAGCTTTACAGCAAAATTGAATGAATAGTTCAGAGACTCCCCACATGCTTTCCCCCCTTCTTCGTAATTTACTCTATTATTAACATCTCCCTTTAGAGTAATACATTTCTTACAATTAACAAACCAGTATTAATCCGTTATTATTATTAACTAAAGCCCATAGTTTACATGGCTTCATACTTTGTGATGTACAGTTTTAGGGATTTTGAAAAATGCATGTCATGGAATATACGGAATAGTTTCACTGCCCTATTTTCTGCACTTCACTAGTTCATCGCCAGCCTTCCATCAAATTCCTGAGAACCACTGACTTTTTTGCTGTTTCTATAGTTTTACCTTCTCCACAGTTTCATATAGTTGTCATCACAAGACTGGTGTCTTTCACTTAGCAATATATATTTAACGTTTCCACAGATCTTTTCATGGCTTGATACCTCATTTCATTTTGGCTGAAAATCTTCTATTATGTGGATGTACCACAGTTTGTTTATCCATTCACCTATTGAAAGTTAGATTGTTTGCTTTCAGTTGGGGACATTTACAGATAAAGTTGCTATGAATATTCATATGCACATTTTGTATGGATATAAATTTTCCACTAATTGGGTAAATAGGAACACACACAATTACTGTATTAGATGTTAAGAACATATTTAGCTTTGTAACCAATAGACAAACTGTCTTCCAAGTGGCTATAACATTTGTATTTTCACCCACAATGAATGAGAATTTCTGTTGTTCACATCCTTGCCAGCATTTGGTATTATCACGAGTTTTTAATTTAGCTTTTATTATACATGAGTGCTGATATTTCTTTGTTATTAATTTAAATTTTCTTAATGATAAAGAGGTTTAACGTATTTTAAGTGCTTTTTTGACATCTGTATCTCCTCTTCAGTGAGTTGTCTGTTCATGTCTTTTGCCCTTTCTCTCTTTTTTCTTTCTTTCCTTCTTTCTTTCTTTTTCTTTGTCTTTCTTTCTTTGTCTTTCTTTCTCTTTCTTTCTTTCTTTTTTTCTTTTTCTCTTTCTTTCTTTCTTCTTTCTTTCTTTCTTTCTTTCTTTTTCTTTCTATCTCTTTCTTTCCTCTTCTTTTCTCTTTTCTTTGCTTTCTTTTCTTTCTTATTATAATTTACATTCTAGGGTACATGTACAGAATGTGCAGGTTTGTTACGTAGGTATACATGTGTCATGATGGTTTGCTGCATGCATCATCCTGTCACCTATATTAGGTATTTCTCCTAATGCTATCCTTCTGCTATCACCCCACCCCCTGCTATCCATCCCCTAGCCTCACACTCCCCAGCAGGCCCCAGTGTGTGATGCTTCCTTCCCTGTGTCCATGTGTTCTCCTTCTTCAACACCCATTTATGAGTGAGAACATGCAGTGTTTGGTTGTCTGTTCTTGTATCAGTTTGCTGAGAATGATGGTTTCCAGCTTTGTCCATGTCCCTGCAAAGGACATATACTCATCCTTTTTTATGGCTACATAATATTCTATGGTGTGTATGTGCCAGATTTTCTTTGTCCAGTCTATCACTGATTGGCATTTGGGTTGATTCCAAGTCTTTGCTATTGTAAACAGTGCCTCTATAAACATATGTGTGCATGTGTCTTTATAATAGAACAATTTATAATCCTTTGGATATATACCCACTAATGGGATTGCTGGGTCAAATGGAATTTCTATTTCAAGGTTTTTGAGGAATTGCCACACTGTCTTCCACAGTGGTTGAACCAATTTACACTCCCATCAACAGTATAAAAGTGTTCCTATTTCTCCACATGCTCTCCAGCATCTGTTGTCCCCCGACATTTTAATGACTGCCATTCTAACTGGCATGAGATGGTATCTCAGTGTGGTTTTGATTTGCATTTCTCTAATAACCAGTGATGATGAGCTTTTTTTCATGTTTGTTGGCTGCATAAATGTCTTCTTTGGAAGAGTGTCTGTTCATATCCTTTGCCCACTTTTTGATGGGTTGTTTTTATGGTTTTTTTTTTGTTTGTTTGTTTGTTTTCTAAATTTGTTTTAGTTCTTTGTAGATTCTGGATATTAGCCCTTTGTCAGATGGGTAGATTGCAAATATTTTCTTCCATTCTGTTGGTTGCTGGTTCACTCTAATGATAGCTTCTTTTGCTGTACAGAAGCTTTTTAGTTTAATTAGATTCTATTTGTCTATTTTGGCTTTTGTTGCCATTGCTTTTGGTGTTTTAGTCATGAAATCCTTGTCCATGCCTATGTCCTGAATGGTATTGCCTGGGTTTTCTTCAAGGGTTTTTATGGTATTAGGTCTTATGTTTGAATCTTTAATCTATCTAGAGTTAATCTTTGCGTAAGGTATAAGGAAGGGATCCAGTTTCAGATTTCTGCGTATGGCTAGCCAGTTTTCCCAACATCATTTATTAATTAGGGAATCCTTTCAACATTGCTTGTTTTTGTCAGATTTGTCAAAGATCAGATAGTTGTAGATGTGCCGCATTACTTCTGAGGCCTCTGTTCTGTTCCATTTGTCTATATCTCTGTTTTGGTACCAATACAATGCTGTTTGATTATTTGATTATTGTAGCCTGTAGTATAGTTTGAAGTGAGGTAGTGTGATGCTTCCAGCTTTGTTCTTTTTGCTTAGGATTGTCTTGGCCATGCAGGCTCTTTTTTTGGTTCCATATGAAATTTAAGGTGTGTTTTTTGTTGTTGTTGTTGTTGTTGTTGTTGTTGTTGGGGATAGCATTGGCTCTATAAATTACTTTCGGTAGTATGGCGATTTTCACAATATTGATTCTTCCTAACCATGAGCATGGAATGTTTTTACCATCTGTTTGTTGTCCTCTCTTATTTCTTTGAGCAATGGTTTGTAGTTCTCCTTGAAGAAGTCCTTCATATCCTTTGTTAATTGTATCCCTAGATATTTTATTATTTTTGTTGCAATTGTGAATGGGAGTTCACTCATGATTTGGCTCTCTTTTTGTCTGTTATTGGTATATAGGAATGCTTGTGATTTCTGCACATTGATTTTGTATCCTGAGACTTTACTGAAGTTGCTTATCAGCTTAAGGAGATTTGGGGCTGAGAGGATGGGGTCTCTTAAATATACAATCATGTTGTCTGCAAATAGAGACAATTTGACTTCCTCTTTTCCTAATTGAATACCTTTATTTCTTTTTCTTGCCTGTTTGCCCTGGCCAGAACTTCCAATACTATGTTGAATAGGAGTGTTCAGAGAGGGCATCCTTGTCTTGTGCCAGTTTTCAAAGGGAATGCTTCCAGTTTTTGCCCATTTAGTATGGTATTGGCTATGAGTTTGTCATAAACAGCTCTTATTATTTTGAGATACGTTCCATTGATACCTGGTTTTTTGAGAGTTTTTAGCATAAAATGCTGATGAATTTTGTTGAAAGCCTTCTCTACATCTCTTGAGATAATCATTTCGTTTTTGTCTTTGGTTCTGTTTATGTGATGGACTGTGTTTATAGATTTGTATTTGTTGAACAAGCCTTGCATCCCAGGGGTGAAGCAGAGTTGATTGTGATGGATAAGCTTTTTGATGTGCTGCTGGATTCAATTTGCTAGTATTTTATTGAGGATCTTTGCATTATTTTTTATCACAGATACTGGCCTGAAATTTTTAGTTTTTGGTATCAGGATGATGTTGGTCTTGTAAAATGAGTTAGGCAGGATTTTCTCTTTTTCTGTTGTTTAGAATAGTTTCAGAAGAAATGGTACCAGCTCTTCTTTGCATCTCTGGTAGAATTCAGCTGTGAATCTGTCTGGGAGACTTTTGAGAGTTCTTTACGCATTGGAGATATTAGTCCTATGTCAAATACTATTTTCTGTTATGTTATCTGGTACTAGTTTTACAGTTTTGTATTTTACATTAAAGTCTACAATCCATTTTGATTTAATTTTTGTCAAAGCTAGAATGTCTCTGTTTATATTTGGTTTGTTTTATTTTTTACCTCTAGATATCCAATTATTTCAGCACCATTTGTTGAAAAGTCTACCTATTCTCCATCTAATTACCTTTGTTGTGTCGTCAAATATCAGTTGATGATATTTGTATGGGTCTATTTCTGGGCTCTCTATTCTGTTCCATTGACATATTTGTCTATTATTTTATCAGTATCACAGTGTCTTGATTACTATAGCTTTACAATAAGTCTTGAAGTAGGGTAGTGTCAGTCCTCTGACTTTGTTCTTCTGTATTGTGTTGGCTATTCTACATCTTTTGCCTTTTCATGTCAGCTTTGGAATGACTCTGTCAATATCAACAAAATTGTTTGCTGGGATTTTGAATGGGATTGAATTGAATCAATATGAGAAGTTAGGGAGAACTGGTATCCTAACATTACTGGGTCTTCCTATCTGTAAACATAAAATATATCTCCACAATACTTAGATCTCTAACTTATTTCATCTAGGTTTTGAATACTTTCCTCACATAGATCTTGTACATATTTTGCTAGATTTATGCATAAGTATTTCATTTTAGGAGTGCTAATGCAAATGTCATTGTGTTTTCAAATTTTAAATTTCAATTGTTCTTTTCTTATATATAGGAAAGCAATTGAATTTGTATGTTAACCTTGTATCCTGCAATCTTGCTATAATTGCCTATTGGTTCCAGGAGGGTTTTTTTTTTTTAATTTTTCTCTGGATTTCCTACATAGACAATCATGTCATTTATGAAAAAAGACAATTTTATTTATTCCTTCTCAAACTGAACACATTTCTTATGGCAGTAAATAGGACCTATTAATATTGAATAAAAGTGCTGACAGGGAATTAACAGAATAAACTTTCTGTTTTTGACTATAAGGGCAACGCATCTGATTTCTCACCATTGAGTGTTAATTTAGCCTTGCATGTTCTTTATCAAGTTAAAAAATTTCCTTTATATTTCTATTTTGTTGGTAGTTTTTAATATTATGAATCAATGTTGGATTGTCTCAGAGGTTTTTTCTGCTTCTATCGAAGCAAACATATGATTTTTTTCTTCTTTCACCTGCTGAGATAGATTACACTAGTTGATTTTTTAAATGTTACCCCAGCCTGGCATACCTGAAATAAATCCTACTTTGTCATGGAATACAATACTTTTAGTGAATTATTGGATTCAGTTTATAAGTATTTTGTTGACCAGTTTTGCAACTATGCTCATGAGTGATGTATGACTGAAAATTTCCCTTCTTGGAATGTTTGTCTGGTTTTGATATCAGAGTAATGCTTGGTTCATAAAATAAGGAAGTGTTCCATTTTCTCCTGTATTCTGAAAGATTGTAGATAATTGTATATTTCTTTCTTAAATGTTTGGTAATATTTACCACTATAATTGTCTGGGCCTAGTGCTTTTTTTTAAAGGTTATTAATTATTAAGTTTTTTATAAAACAGATATAGGCCTATTGAGATTTTCCATTTCTCCTTGCATGGGTTTGGTAGTTCATATCTTTCAAGGAATTGGCTCATTTTCTCTAAGTTATCAAATTTGTGGGAATATAGTTGTTCATAATATTCCTTTATTATTTTGATGTCCGTGAGACAGGTATTGATGACCACTCTTTTGTTTTTGATATTTGTAATTTATAATTTTTGTCTTTCTTTTTTCTTGGCTAGCCTATCTGTAGGTTTATCATTTTCATTCAACTTTTTGAGGAACTAGATTTTGGTTTCACTGATTTTCTTTGTTTATTTCCCATTTGAAATTTCATTAGTTTCTGCACTGATTTTTATTACTTATTTTCTTCTATAGGCTTATATTTCTCTTTTTTTCCTCTAGTTTCTTAAGGTGCAAGCTTAGATGATCAGTTTAGGTCTTTATTCTTTTCTAAAATACACATTCAATGCTTTAAATTATTCGGTAAATATCGCTTTTACTACATCCCACAAATCTTGAAAAGCAGTATTTTATTTAGTTCAAAATATTTTTAATTACTTTAGAGACCTCTTTTTTCCAATGTGTTATTTAAAAGTGTGTTTAATCTCCAAATATTGTAAGATTTTTCCAGTTATCTTTTTTTTACTGGTTTCTATTTAATTCTACTGTGATCTGTCTTTTCTTTTAAATTTGTTAAGATATGTTTTATGAAACAACCTCTGGTCTGTCTTAGTGAATGTTACCTGTGAGCTTGAGCAGAATGTGCACTCTGCTGTTTTTGGATGAATTGTTCTTTAGATGCCACTTAGGTCTAATTTACAAATGATACTATCCTTACTGGTGTTTTCCCTGTTGGATCTATCAAGTACTGATAGGGAGTTTGTTTCTTCTTAAAGTTCTATTATTTTTTTGCCACACATACTTTGATGTGTTGTTGTTACACATGCATATATCAAGGATTATTTTCTTTTCAGTAAATTGATCTCTTTATCACTATGTAATACGCCTCTTTATTCCTGGTAGTTTTCATTGCTCTGAGGTCTGCTTTGTATAAAATTAATAGAGCTACTCTAGGTTTCTTTGTATAAAATTAATAGAGCTACTCTAGGTTTAGTGTGACATATATTTATTCATTTCGTTATTTTGGTCCCTCTGTGTCTTTATATTCAAAGTGGGTTTCATATAGAAAACATATAGTGGGGTTTTGCTGTTTGTGAGGGCAGTATGTCTTTTAATTGGAATATTTGAATTGTTCCCATCTAAAGTGCTATTTGTATAGCTGGATTAATGCCATGTTTGTAACTACTTTCTATTTGTTGTACTTGTTCTTTATTTCTTTTCTTTTTTTAAAACTTTCCTTTCTACTTATGCCTTCTCTGGTTTTAATAGAATATATTTTTTTTTCTGATTTCCTTTTCTTTATTAGCATATCAATGTACTTTTTTTTCTAAAAAAATGTTATTGGTTTTCCTAAAATCTGCATTATACACTTATAACAACTCTAAGACCACTCTAAAATAAAACTACTGACATGTAATGCAAGTATCTCATAACAGAATATTCTTAATTCTTCTTTCCTGTTTTGTAACATTGTTTCATTTATTTCATTTTTACATGTCTTATAATTAACCAATAAATTTCTATTATTGCTTTGAAATAAATTATTAGGTCAATTTAAAATTGAAATAAATTATTAGGTCAATTTAAAATATTTTATTTTGTATTTTCTCTTTATTTATTCCTTCCCCTTTGTTCTCCCTGTCTTTATGTAGATCTCAGTTTGTAACTTACATCATTTTCCTTCTCTCTAACTTCTTTTTAACACTTCTTGCAAGGCAGATTACCTCGTAACAAATACTCTAGCCTTCAGTTTTTATTTGTGGTTTAAAAAAAGTGTTTGTTTTTCTTTCTTTTGGAAAATGATTTTGCTGAATAAAAACTTCTAAGTTGGTAGGATTTTTTTCTCTCAGCTGTAAAACTTTCGCTCCAGTCTCATTCTGACTGCATTGTTTCGGACATACTTTGTGAACTTTGAAAGACTTTCCTTGTCTTTTTAATTTTCTTCTTGTGTAAGACAGGGAGGCTAGAGGGGGCTAGAGTTTTCCAACTGCCCTTCCCCCAGGCCTGATAAGTCTCTAGTAAAGTGATTTTTTACAGAGGACAGGTTTTTATTATGAAAAATGCTTTTTAAGTATTTTACACCAACACTTTCCCCTGGGAAATTTTCAAGTGGTTACATTTCCCTCTGCTCAAAACATGAGGGAATTTTTGTCCAATCTGTACAGTGAGAATGTGTCTCTGGAAATGAAACACATGAACGTGTGGTGACCCCTTAACGTTGTGCCCCCAGAATTTCCTAACTCTCAAGGTAATCTATAATAGGCTTCCATCAATTCATCACAATGCAATTTAATTGTTCCTACTGCTTATTGGCTCTGGTGACTTCTCTCCCAATAAGCTGTGAGATACTGTGTTCATCTGTCTTTCTGTATTTCAGTGACGGTTTGCCCAGTAGCCTCAATTCTCTGGTAGATCCAAGAAAAGTCATTGACTTTTAGCCTGATCTGCTTTATTCTGGTGAGAATGATTGTCATGACTTTGAAGACCTCTACATGATACAGCTGAAACCAGAAGTACATACAGTCTTTCAAGGATGTATGATGATTCTTAGCAAACAAATTAAATGAGAGAGAGAGATTTTCTCTCCAAAGCAAACTATGGGTTTGCTTACAGCTTTGAAAGATAGAGATAATGTCTCTCACTCATACAAATGCCAGGCATTCTTTGCTTATTACAAAAGATTTGGATTTTTAAATTCAGAATTTGTTTTCTATATTGTAACCCACGTCTTGTACAGGTGTCACCTGGACCTTATCTTTGCCATGTGAGGATTGGGGTTTGGTAAGCTGGCAGGAAAAAAAAAATGCTGATAGTCTGACTTTTGCTATTGCTGTGATAAAAAAGAAAAAACAAAAAAACACCTGTCCTTTGTCTCTGATTCAGGTCTTGTGTATTCTACTGACATCTATGAAATTTTGGTTGGCTAACTTTTTATCTTGGAAGTAAGGTAAAGTGTCAGATCTTTTTCAATTCTTCACACACTATGCCAATACATTTGCAAGCATTATTGAAAGGGAAGCACGACTAAAATCTACAGTTGTCCCTTGGTATCTACAGGAGCTAGGTTCCAACAATCCAAATACACACC
The DNA here is from genome assembly GCF_009761245.1 of Sapajus apella. Classification (NCBI taxonomy): domain Eukaryota; kingdom Metazoa; phylum Chordata; class Mammalia; order Primates; family Cebidae; genus Sapajus; species Sapajus apella. The sequence continues at coordinate 26,059,648 of NW_022436963.1, forward strand.
AAAATCCAGATATTAAAGTCCTCATATAAAATGACATAGTATTTGCATATAGTGTACACACATTCTCCCTTATGTACGTGTGTTGGGGGGGGGATGTGTATATGTGTATACTTTTTTGGTCAGCAAATATTTATTGATCTCCAATTATAGCCCAGACATGTAAAATAACAGCCGCAGACACATAAAAATTATATTTTGGATTACATATTAGATAATAGGAACCACAGTATAATCAAAAGGATTTAGTTATTCATTCATCAGTGTTCATTAAACCCTACAATATGCCAGACACTGTGATAAATGTTGGGGATTTGTGATTGAATAAGCCAGCTATTGCTCTTAAATCACTTGCAGGCTACTGAGAGATATACAAGTAGATATAGACATCAAATGCCAAGTGATATATAGAGGAGTCTTTTAAAAGTGCTGACAGTGTCACTAATTCTGCCTGGGAGAAGCAAGGAGGGCTTCACAGAGGAGTCTGCCATATATTTTAAATCACTTCTAGCTTATTTGTAATACTTTATATGATATAAATGTTATGTAAATAGTTGTTACACTGTTTTATTGTTTTATTTCTTTATTTGTCTTTTTAAAATATTTTTGATTTGAGGTTGGTTGAATCCATGGGATGTAGAACTTGCTGATGTGGAGGGCTAAGTGTATATTCTTACATAGCCAAAGCTCATTCAGGAAGAAATGAAAAAACATAAATAAAATAAAATTATTTAAAAATTTATCATAAAAGAAACACTAGGTTTAGAATTTTTAGGTAACTTTTACCAAACAGTCAAGGAGAAGATAATTCCAATTTTATACAATTTTTTTCAGAGAACAGTAAATGAAGCAAGATTTCCACTTTTTTAGGTTGTTGCTTCAACCTTAATGAACAAAGTCAATGTGACAAATAATTATAATAACAGAAAATTCTGTATGAGGAAGACAAATTATCCAGAATCTCATTTTCAGTATAGATACAAAAACTGTCAATAACTGAATTCAGAAATGTATAAAGAGGATATACATCTCAATCAATTTAAATTTCCTTCAGTAACACAAGATTAATTCTCCATTATCTAATTTTCAAAGATCTGCAATGAAAAAAAAAGATAACCATATCAATATATTTTTAAAACATTTTGAATAAAACTTAATGACTATTTACAATTAAAATATCTTTAAAATAGTGAATATAGACAAATTTTTACTAAAATTTTCCACAAAAAGCATCATTTTCAAAGAGGAAGCATACAGCATTACATTAAAAATCAAGATCAAGACAAAGATGCCTATTACTAACATTTTCATTCACTCCAAAATGTAGGTTCTACACAGCGCAAACTATTAAGAAAAACAAACTAAGAAAAATAAAATAAAATTAATATGGAACCACAAAAGCCAAATCAATCCAGAGAAAGTAGAACAGAGATGGGGGCATCATATTTCCTAATTTCAAGTTATTTTACAAAGCTAAAGTAAACAACATGTTATGATACTGACATACAGACTAATGAAACAGAATAGAGAGCCCAAGAAGAAACGAACACATAGAAGGTCAACTGATCTTCATTCAGGGAGCCAAGAATGTGTAACAAGGAAAAGACAGTTTCTTCAACAAATTGTATTAAAACAACTGGATATCCACATGCAAAAGACTGAAATTATTCCCTTTGTTTTACAACAGACATAAAAATAAACTCAAAATGCATTAAAGACACAAATAAAAGACTGAAACTATAAACCTCATAGAAGAAAACACAAAATCTTCATGACATTGGTCTTGGAAATGATTTCTTAGTTCTGACATCAAATTTATAAACAACAAACGCAAAAATAATCAGGTGGAACTATATCAAACTAAAATGCTTATGCACAGTAAAGGTGTCAGTCAACAGAATGAAAAGGCAACCTGTGACATGGGAGAAAATATTTGTAAACCATATATCTGATTGGGGGTTAATCTCCAAAATATATAAGGAAGTCCTACAGCTCAGTAGCACAAAAGCTAATAAGCCAATTGAAAAATGGGCTAAGGATTGAACAAATATTTCTCCAAATAAGACTTACAAAGATATATGAAATAATGTCCAACATCACTGTCAGGGAAATGCAAATCAAAATCACAGTGAGATATCACCTCATACCTGTCAACATGGCTATTATAAAAAAGCAACAGAAGACAAGAGCTGGAGAGGATGTAGAGAGATTGGAACTCTATCTGCTCTACTCTTAGTAAAATGTAAAATGGTGCAGCCACTATGAAAAATAGTGTGGAGCTTTCTCAAAAATTAAAAATATAACCATATAACCCAGCAATTTCACTTTTAGATATTCATCCAAAATAAAATCAGCACCTCAAAGAAGACAGTACTCTCATGCTCATAGCAGCACTGTTTACAATAGTTAAGAAATAGAAACAACCTGAATGTCAGTGATGACTAGATGTTTTAAACGTGTGTTGTACATATCTGCAATGGGATATTATTTAGCCTTGAAAACGAAGGAAGTTCTGCAATAAGTCATAACATGTATGAACCTTGAGGGCATTATGCTAAGTAAAATAAGCCAGTCACAGAAAGACAAATACTGCATGATTTAACTTTATGAAGTATTTGAACAGTCAAGCTCATAAAATCAAAGAATGGAATGGTGATTTCCAGGTGCTGGAGAAAAGGGGAAAATGGGATGTTACTAACGAATGAGCATAAAATATTAGTCAAGCAAGACAATAGTCTCTAGTGATCTGCCATACAGCATTGTACCTATGGTAAGAATACTATCTTATAGAGGTAAAAATTGGTTAGGAGAGGGTATATCTGGTGTTAATTGTTCATATCACATTTTTAAAAAATGTAACATAAAGCAAATACAAATGTTAGCCAACACACTGGGATAAGATATTTGTGACTATGGATAAATACACATACATGTTTGTGTATGTAAAATACACACTATATATATAATATATGTGTATGCAAAATGATTTGTGTACTTAAAAAATTCTCAGCTGGCTATAGTCACACATGCCTATAGTTCCAGGTACTTGTAAGGCTGAGGTGGAAGGATCTTTTGAGCCCAGGAATTCATGACTGCAGTTAGCTCTGATCATGCAACTTCTCTCTGTGTGGGTGACAAAGCAAGACTCCATCTCTAATAATCAATCAATCAATAAATAAAAATAAAAATAAAGATTTTCTGACAAATCAAAAAGAAAGATTTAAAAGCATGCATAAGAGACAACATGAATTAACAGTAGTGATTTAAATGCATGATCTTGTTAGTAATAATTGTAATGCAATTTCAAACAGTGATGTTACATTTTATATCCCCAAGATTGGCAAACGCACAAAAAGTTTAAAAAATGACAGTATTAGTATAGATAAAAATGAGGAACAAAAACTACTCATACTGAAACTGTGCATATTCAAAATTTACTTGTCAAGCAATCTGAAATTATGTAGTAGAGCAATAATGTATGCACCCTAAGACTAACAATTATACTTCTTAGCACAAACACTGAAGAATCTCTTCTGTATATGTACCAGAAAACTTGTACAAGAACCTTCATAGATGTTCTTTTTGTAGCCATGTTTGAGAAATAATCCAAATCTACATCTGTAGTAAAATCTTCATATAAATTGTGACACATTCACACAATGAAATACAGTATCACAATACAAATGAATAAACACAGTCTACAGGCATCATCATGGATTAGTCTCACAAATTTAATTTTAATTAAAAGAAGCAAGTGGTAAAAATATGCATATGTCATGTTTTCTTCTGTATAAACTTTGAAAAATATTTTCATAAATTACAAACCTAAGCAATATATTTCACTATGTATACAATATCAATGACTCGATAATTTTTCAAAAGAAAAGAACGTGATAGACACAAAATCTTGCAGTTTTTCTCTCTGTCACGTAAGGGTGAGGTAGAGGAAAGTGAGTGGGAAGGAGCAGAGTAGGCTTCAAAGTCGTTGATACTTTATTTCTTAAAGAATATAGTGAGAACATGATGTGTGTTTTGGTCATTATTCTTTGAAACATGCACACATGTGCATCCTTTTTAATGAACAATTCATATCTTAGTGAGTAGCAAAGAAAAAAAAAATATGTGTTCGAAGAAAATTATCATTCCTGTCTCCCTTCCCACCTGTCTTTTCTCTTCTTTACCCCAAAACCTTCTTCTTTGTCAAACAATGCATTCAAATCTTTTTTCAGTCAACTAAAACTTTAATCCTCTCTAAAAACTCTACAGTAAATATGAAGACTTTTTATGCTTATTGGACTCTAATTTTTTTTTTGTTATTAAATGTACCTTCTTGCTCCTGGTGGCTGCCCTTGGTCATGGATAGTTAGGACAGCTTCCTTAGGTACTCCCTCTAGCAGGCTGCAGCCTGGATGCTCTTACCTCCCAACAGACTGCAGTGAATGTGGTGGCCACTTCAGTGCAGGAGGGAGTGACCCTTGTGGTCTCTGTGGCTGCATGTGAGCCTAGGTGACCTAGAGCTGAGTGGTAGAGGGGAAGCCATGAGGCTGTTGTCTGACTGGGGCTGGAGCTAAACAGCTAGGATTTAAAGCTTTAAATGGGAGTAAAGAGTAATGTTTACGAGGAAATAAAAGTAAGTCACCTCTAACCTCTTCCAACTGTTTTCTCAGGAAAGTGTCCATATTACTATGATCAACCTTCAGTTACAGGGTTGAAAATGGAGCATTTCCAGGTCTGAGAACAGCAAAGAGTTCATTCCTTTTAGGACATCCCCACTGATGTTACCTTTTCAAACTCTATGAAGGTGGCATCATTCTTTCTTCAGTGCTAACAGTTTTTCTGTATGTCAATATGATTGATAAAAAACTCTAAAGTAACAAATGAAATAATCAGGGGCATGGAAAAGATCGTTTTTATATTCGTCTAAGGTTGGCTTTGTTCTGTGATATTTTCACTGGAGGGAGTTCCATTTTCTAAAAGAAAAATAAAAACAAAAAGAGGTCTGCCACTGTAAAAAAGGCTCATGACAGCTGGCCAAGGTGGGTATACCCATCTTGAATGGTGCTGGTAGGTGGAATTGCTGTTGATGAGAGCTGGGGAGATGGCCAATGTCACTCATGCATTTGCATGAGCTGCACTGGTGACTTCATTAGGAGTTCGTGGAGACCTAGAAAGTGCCACTCTTTCTTCATACTTTCTAAGTGAATGATTTAATCTTATGGGAATATTGGGTAGTTGCTGAGTATTTTAGGATCTAGAGTTATGGTCAATTGGCCATACTTTAAAATAAGAGGGGTTAGGGAACTTAAAGGACATGTTTCACAGGCTAGGTGATCCAGGTTTTGTGGGCTCTGCAATACTTGTGGTCACTGTGTCCCTGATTAGTAATCTCCCCAGTGAGACTATGCCATGGACAGACATGTCCTGTATATAACCATTGACTCTATAATTGGAGCATTTTTAGTCTCCTGTGTGAAGGGCTTAGGCATTGCTATTGAAGAGCTGTCGCCTGGGCTCTGATGTGCCCTGGCCTAATTTTGCTGCTGAGCTTTGTTGTCTGAGTGAGCCCACAGATTAATTATCTAAATAAAGCTTTGAATATATTCAGCACTTTCATAGTGACTCCAATATATGAAGTATTTTTTACATTAGTTTTAACTTGTTCAGCTATTCCTTTTAAGCTGCATCAAGGTATGTCTGTTGATAATGTCACTGGTACTTTGAGTGGCTTTTTATAATAATTGTGGGGATATTCTTGTTGCAAGCCTTTAACGATGTCAGCTTTAATTTAGCAAGTCTTCCTCTGCGTATCCTAAAAGATGAAAAAACAATGAATAGCAACTTCTCTAATACATAAAATTTTTAATAATAATAAAGAAAGCTTAACCTGTGGAATTGAACAACACATTGGTGAGAATAACGCCTGCATACATGGAACTCAGCTTTCTAAGAATAATCTAATTACCATTTGAGAAAGACAATCTCAAATGCTGGATTTCTGAAAGATCAAAATCTCCCAAATCTCCTAACATCTAAAATTCTGAACATCACCATCCAAAAGATCAAAATCCAAATGTTGAAACCTTGAAACCTGAATTCTGAAGAAAGAATGAGTGGGTTTTGGAGATATACACAGGTAAGCTGCATCATGTCGGTTACACCATGTTAGGTGGAACTATTACTTTGTTATTGTCCTTATTTGGAAATTAAATATGATGTAGGGGGATGTATACAGGTGCCAAGTTGAGAAGGGGTAAATTTGTGGACTTAATTTTAAGTGTCAACTTGACTGGATTAAGAAACACCTAGAAACCTTATATAGTATTCTTTTGGGTGTGTCTGTGAGGTTGTGTCCAGTGCAGATTAGTATGTGAGTCTGAGTGAAGTAAGTGGGAAAGACCAGCCCTCAATGTTTTGAGTGTTTCTGACATCACAGAAGAAGAAAAAACACAGGCAAATTATACAAGAAATCTTTCCTGACAAATTATTCAATCACGTGTGACTTCTGCCTATTCACACATACTGTCATGCTTGCCCAAAAAATGCCCTTCAAGCCAAATACACTGGCCTGTGCCTATAGTCCTAGCTGCTCCAGGGGCTGAGGCACGAGGTTTGCTTGAGCCCAGGAGATCAAGGCTGTAGTGTGCTATGGTTGTACCTGTGATAGCCACTGCTCTCCATCCTCAAACCTGGACCATGGAAAGCAACCCTGTCTCTAAAAAATACAAGGCAAACAAACACCCTTTTTCAGAAGATTAAAAGAAATTAAAATCTCAGAGACCTTCTGAAGCAAAGACATTTGATGATATAGAGATTCCTCCAATGTTACAGTCACACTAAATGGTGACCGATTCTTGGTGAGGAATTTGACTGTTGAAGATGGTAGTCTTCCTGTATTTACCGCTAAATCTAACAGAAAAACTGGCTCATGCTGCATTCACTTTTGCTAATGGATGGTACTTCCAAAGCTGTCCCTACCTTTTTTTATCGACTATATAAATGGCATCTCTATTGGATCCAGAAATTCTAGAACTTATCATCTCATTTACGTTTGAATGACTGGGAAAAGAAGTGAAGCATTTTATAAGTGTATGTTTGAAAATTTGGTAGATGTTACAGAGGAAAATAGATTTCAATTGAATTCCCAAACCATGATGATAGATGTGAAAACAGGTTTCAGCAAGCTACTAAAAGTGATTTTTGAAACAATCATTAGTAAGTATTCTGGCTTCTTTAGGCAAGTATGATTTTAATTCATTAAAATTTCCTAGAATTTCATCAGCAGCAAGAAATACCAGTGCAGAAAAATGATGCATTGTTAAACTGAAGTATTCACTGTTGCCATCTTGTGTGGCCAACCCACTAATTTGAATTTTCCAACAAATGCATTGGGCTGAATGGAAAAAAAAAAAACTTTATTGGTAACAACTTTTATGAACTACCTCCATACAATTGCCCATAATATATATCTATAATACACATTCTCATATTTCAAAATTTTTATATTTTTTCCACTATTTTAAATTGTCATCATTTTCTATAGTTTGCTATGCTATATATTTTGTCTTCAAATAATTCCTAATACTAGGGGTACAAATTGTGTAAAGACTTTTAGAAAGTTCTAATCATACTATGCATTTTTTTTACAAATTTGGCTCTATAAAGAGAATTATCTCAACGTTGACTCTGTATGTAAGCATTGTGTGTGTATGTAAAAATAGTGAAAGTTCCTCCATAAATGAAGAGATGTCCTTTTATAAATCTGCATTTGTGAAAGATAAAATTTCTTGAGATCTCAGCTCTCTGGGTGACTGCAAATGCATTGGTGGCTCATTATGTTTTTTGATCAATCTCATCAAAACACAATGACAGTATTTCAAATGACCACAGTTATAAAGCTGTTGGAGCACACAATGGCCAACCACAGTGACGTGTACTGATTTATTCTGGTTTTTGACCCATTTCTTTATGAATATGGTTTGACTGCTCATAAATATCATACTCATGGGACTGTGATTAGTATACCTGAGTGTTTATGCTTGCAAAAATATGTATATTATTATTGCCTGTTTTATCTGTCAAGTGGCCTATGACATGTTCTGCTGTGTCTTCAAATGTCTCTCAAATAAATCCTTTTAAAAATGAAAATAGCGGGCCATGGTGGCTCACACCTGTAATCCCAGCACTTTGGGAGGCCGAGGTAGGCAAGTCACAATGTCAGGAGTTCGAGACCAGCCTGGCCAACATAGTGAAACCCCATCTCTAATAAAAATAAAAGATTAGGTGGGCATGGTGGCATGTTCCTGTAGTCCCAGCAACAGAGGAGGCTGAGGCAGGAAGAATCACTTGAACCAGGGAAGTAGAGGTTGTGGTGAACCAAGTTTGTGCCACTGCACTCCAGCCTGGGCAACAGAGCAAGACTCAATAAATAAATAAATAAATAAATAAATAAAAATAAATAAATAAATATCTTTGAAATAATTTTTAAAAATTATTTCTTTCCAGAATTGTGATTTCCTGAATTTTAGAATTTAGGGATTTTTATCCTTCAGGATTTCAAAATTGGAGATTGTGTCTTTCAGGATTATGACCCAAACTCAAATACTTCTTGACCAGTTCTGGCCTGAAATAGTTTTTACATATGCAACACTTGATTCATTGAACTTTTTTGGCCTTTTTTTTTTCAACCAGTATTAGGTTTTACTGCTACCAAATCCACAGATCCACTTCTCAATGACATCCTGACAAACTTTCTATCTCAGAAAATGTATGGACAATTTCTTATAGAACCACAATGTCATTATCACACCTAAGAAAGTTAGTAACAATGTCTGGGCATTTAAAAAAAACTACTCAAGGCCGGGTGCGGTGGCTCACGCCTGTAATCCCAGCACTTTGGGAGGCCGAGGCGGGTGGATCACGAGGTCAAGAGATCGAGACCATCCTGGTCAACATGGTGAAACCCCGTCTCTACTAAAAAAAAATACAAAAAATCAGCTGGGCATGGTGGCGCGTGCCTGTAATCCCAGCTACTCAGGAGGCTGAGGCAGGAGAATTGCCTGAACCCAGGAGGCGGAGGTTGCGGTGAGCTGAGATCGCGCCATTGCACTCCAGCCTGGGTAACAAGAGCAAAACTCCGTCTCAAAAAAAAAAAAAAAAAAAAACAACTCAAAACACTGATCAACCATAATGACAGATTGAAAGAGAAATAAATCTGCCAGAACAGTTGTGAGCATGCCTTGCCTCACAATTACTAGATAATAATAATTTTATATTGAATAATATTTGTTATCTATATGTCACTGCTTTCCTGTCAAGTGTCTATTTTCACAAGAAGAAAATGTTTTTTTCCCCCTTTGGAAGGTAAAATCTATTTGTCTCAAATGTCTGTCTGAGTGTGTTTTGGAGACAGGTCTGGGGTACTGGAGTGAGGAGAAAATTAGAATGTCACTGGACATGAGGCTACACCAATTAGGATGACGAACAAGGTTTTTCCTAAAAAACTAGTTTGATATATTATTTTTATGTGGATCTTTTAACAATTGAAATGAAACAACGGATAATAGGATACAATTTTCTTTCATATCATATTTCATGTTTCGTCTTTTTCCATTTGCATGTTGAAGGTCATAGAGATGATAAAGAGTATTAAATGAAAATTAAAACTATTTTTCTGCAGATCATGTAGACTAATGAAAATGCTGTTTGGATTAGTTTTGGAAGTACCGATCAATTGAAATTTGAAGTACTTTATTACATTGCGATTTATGGTGCATTCTTTCTACAACCATTATTGCTCATGGTTATTTACTTTGCAGGTGATAATATTCTTGGATGAAAGGTGTTTCATTATAATTCAAATACCTCTTCTTTCAAATTCATATGCCAATCAAATGCTTTATTAGTACAGGTTGTTATGTGAATCAGTCCTTCTTTCCAATTATTTTCAAGTTTTAATGTAAAAGTTTTTACATAAATGCATTTAAATAATAATATACACATTTTTAAATCTTAAAAATATTTCTATTATACCTTTGGTTAATTTTTATATACATGTGAAGTATTTTCAGCAAATTAACCTGAAATTGAAATGTTTTCTAAAACTTTTAAAATGGCACTTTTTTTCTAAATTATTGTCAATTTTAGACATCAGGCTCAAACAATTCACAAACTTTCTTTGCATGATAAATTTATTTTTATCTTGATTTCTTTTCAAGCTCTCAGTGCATGTGTTACACTGCTTTTTAAAGTAACTCAATTCATTTTCTAGACTCTTTTAGAAGTGCCCATTAATTTTGTGAAAGTATTTCAGTATGGTCCCTTCTTAATTAGAACACTAATCATTACCTTTTAAAATATCACTTTTCTTCCCCCACAGTGAAATCTTGAACTACAATGATTGCTTTGCGGCTGCTGCAGTTTAAATACTTGCTGCTGCTTCCAACAATTCCAAGACCCTTGTAGAGAACAGAGAATTGATTTTACCACTATATTTTCAGCATGATCTCGGTCACGAATGATTGTTCCTTTCATAGATAATATTTAATATTATGATTCTGTTATTGAATTACTAATTGGTTGCTAATTGAGTCTTCTTCATCGTCTTGCCAACTCACCTCTCACAATGTTAAGAGTCCTGTTTATTCTGGATTTTGGGTAAGTTCTGCTGAGATGTACAATGCATCTTTTCTCGAAACTCAAATGTTAATTCTAAGAAAGCCCTAAAAGCAGATCATTACACTTGATTTAATTCCTAAACATCTGGAAATTCAATTTATATTCTTTAGAAGACACAATTAATGCTAAATGTAAGAAATTTTGTAATATAGTTTTTATTCCATTATAAAAAATATCCATTCTATTGCATTTTTAAAGGAAAACCCAGTGAATCAGAATTTCCAAAAAGAACATCAGTAAACCAAGTATATTGCCTCTCTTAAAATAGACTGTATGGATGTTTGAGTGCTTAAATAAATTCTGACTGGTCAGCAGGGCACAAAAATGTTGTGCTTGCAACAAAATATAAATAAAGTAGAACAAACCTTTCACTGTTGTAAAAACCAATGCAGTCACCACTTGAGCAAACATTTGGGCAAAAGAGAGGTTTGTTCTATCCGAGGAAATTGGCCTAATGCCTCAGTTAGCAGAGAAAGTCACTAAGGAATTGAATACTGCCTTTGGCTGACATATCAGGCATTAAATAAAAAAAGAAACCACTTAATCAACCTTAGCCGAAGCCTTCTCTAGACACTAAAAAATTTTATCTATTAACTCTGCTCTTCTTGAACACCTTAAAGATACTTCCTGAGAGAACTTAGCTTTAGGGGCCTTCAACCAATTTGTTTCAATTGCTTCTCCTTAAATCCACCAAATTTACATATTCATGGGACTGCCTATAGTCTATATATGTCATCTTGTGTATTCCCACAACACTGTTACTATGGTCCTAGTATTGTTTCAAATATCCATGAACTTCCAACTATGTTATATACAAGTAAAAAGCTTGAGTGCTTTAAATCAGTGGGAATGCCAAGTCTGAAACCATCACATGGCCTGAATTGTGTGTGCTTGAAGTTTGAAGGCCCAAAGTGGCCATCAAATCAACACTCAATTTTTGTTAGGGCAGTAATCAGCCACAATGAGAATTTCACAAATCAGTGCTGTAAGTCAGAAATAATCATATTCCTGGTACTCCAATGTTATGCAATAGATTTTTCCATAAATTGTCTTTGTGTTTGCTTTTCTTTTTTAAACTCTACCTTTGCATGTAGCATAATTTCACTGATCAAAGATTTTTGCTAGTAAGAACTCTACCTAGTGTTTAGGGCTAATGGGAAAGTAGGATGGAAAGTGTCAAGGAATATGTACCCAAATTTGCACATATCCCTTTTCTTAGAGTAGAAATGGTTAGAGTTATTAGAGCTCAGTTCCTGGGCACATACAGGGTAGATGAAGGTCCACAGGTAATAATTTCTAATTTAACCACTCACTGTTCTTATGAAGAATCACCCCCTCACATATCCTTTCTGGTACCATTAAAAAAAAAAAAATACTTCATGGTCTACTCTGTATATTTGTTTCCAATGGATGTTGTAACAAATTTACCACAATCTTAGTGGCTTAAAATGTCATACATTTATTCCTTCATAGCTCTAAAGCTCAAAAATCTAGAATCACTTTTACTCGGCCTAGGGGAGTGTATTAATTCATTCTCATGCTTCTATAGAGAAATATCTGAGACTAGGTTATTTATAAAGAAAAGAATTTTAAATGACTCAGTTCTGCATGGCTAGGGAGGTGTCAGGAAACTTACAATATTGGTGGAAGGCACTTCTTCACAGGGCAGCAGGAGAGAGAATGAGAGATGAGTGAAGCGGAAAACCCCTTATAAAACCATCAGATCTCATGAGAACTCACTCACTATCATGAGAACAGTATGGGGTAAACTGTCCCTATGATTGAGTCGTCTCCACCTGGTCCTGCTCTGGACATGTGGGAATTATAACAATTAATGGTGACATTCAGGTGGGGATACAGAGCTAAACCACATCAGGGAGAATCTGTCTTTGCCTATTTCAGCTCCTAAACTGCATTTCTTGGCCCATAGCTCCTTCCTCCATCTTCCTCCATTTCAAGATGCAGTAGTGCAGTGTCTGGTTTTAGTCTAAACATTGACTTAATCTTCTGCAGTCAAACCTCTCTCTGACTTTCTCTTTAAAAAACTTTATTAATTTTATTTCATTGTGGTAAGTACACTGACCATAAGTCTTAACTTATTAACACATTTTTAAGTGTACAATATAATATTCTTGACTGTAGTTACCATGTTGTATAGCAGACCTTTAGAACATACTCACTTTGCTGGATTAAAACTTTATGTCAAGGTTTATAATACCTCAACTTCTCCCCCCAGCACCTGACAACCATTTTGGCCTTTGATTTCATAAATTAGACTGATTTTTATGCCACATATAAGTGGAATCATGCAATATGTATCTTTGGATTATTGGCTTAATTCACTTAGCACAATGTCCTAAACTTTCATTTATGTTGTCTCATACTACAGAGTTTCTTTCTATTTTAAGTCTGAATAATATTACATTGTACACACACACACATACATACACACACACACACGCACATACACTATAATTTTCTTTTTCCATTCATCTGTTCATAGATATTTAGTTTTGTTTTTTTTACATCTTGGCTATTGGATATGGTGCCACTATGACATAGAGTGCTAATACCTCTTTGAGATCCTAATTTTAATTCATGTGGATAAAAAAGACCCAGAAGTGAGATTTCTATGTCATGCAATGGTTCTATTATTAGTTTTTTAAAGAACCTTTATACTGTTTTCCATAATGGCATAAATGTTTCAATTTCTCCATATCATCTCCAATGCTTATTTTCTTTGGGGTTTCTTAAAAATAGCCATCTTGACAGTTGTGAGCTTATTTCTACTTATGGTCTTTTTTATTTTCTCTTTTTGTGGGTTCATAGCAGGCATATATTTTATGAAATACATGAGATGTTTTGATAAAGGCTATAATACATAATAATCATATCACGCTAATGGGATATTTGTTACCAAAGCATTTATCCTTTGTGTTATAAACAATCCACTGTTTTATTTTAAAATATACAGTAAATTAGTGTTGACTGTACTTACCCTGTTGTGCTATCAAATACTAGATTTTATTCATTCTAGCTAACTTTACTTTTGTATTGATTATCATCACCCACTTCCCCCTAAGTCCCTTCCCAGCCTCTGGTAGCCATCATTCTATTCTCTATCTCCATGTGTTCAATTGTTTTAATTTTTGGCTCACACAAGTAAGTGAGAACATGTGACGTTTGTATTTCTGTGCCTGTCTTATTTTATTTAACATAATATCCTTCATAAAGTTCCATACATATCACTGAAAATGACAGGATCTCACTCTTTTTCATATCTGCATAGTACTCCATTGTAATGCTTTCTGTGTTTATGCACCACACTGTCTTTATCCAGTCATTTGTTGATAGACACATAGGTTGCTTCTAACTCTTGGCTATTGTGAATAGTACTACCACAAACATGGAAGTACAGATATCTCTTCAATATTCTGATTTCCTTTCTTTTGGGTATATACCTGGCGGTGAGATTTCTAGGTCATATTTCAGTTATATTTTCAGTTTTTTTAAGGAGTCTCCAAACTATTCTCCATAATGGCTGGACTAATTTACATTCCCACCAACAATGTACAAGGGTTCCCTTTTTTCCATGTCCTTTCCAGTATTTATTATTGCCTGTCTTTTGGATAAAAGCCATTTTAACAGATAAAATGGTAACTCATTATATTTTTGATTTGCATTTCTCTGATGAGGTTGAGCACTTTTTCATATTACTGTTTGCCATTTGTATGTCTTCTTTTGAGAAATGTCTATACAGATATTTTGCCCATTTTTAAATCAAACTATTTGAGTTTTTCCTGTTGAGTTGTTTGAGCTCCTTATGTATTCTGGTTATTAATCCCTTGTCAGATAGGGAGTTTGCAAATTTTTTTTTTCCTATTCAGTGGGTTGTCTGTTCACTTTGTTGATTGTTTCCTTTGCTTTCCAGAAGCTTTTTAACTTGATCTGATCCCATTTGTCCATTTTTGCCTTGGTGTCCTGTGCTTTTGGGGAATTGCTCAAGAAATCTTTGCCCAAACCAATCTCCTGGAGAGTTTTCCCAATGTTTTCTTTTAATAGATTCATAGATTGAGGTATTTGATTTAAGTTTTTAATTTATTTTTATTTGATTTTTGTGTATGGCTAGAGATAATTTTATTCTAATTTATTTTGCCTGTGGATATCCAGTTTTCTCAGCACTAACTTTCCCCAGTGAAGAGACTGTCTTTTTCCCAGTGTATGTTCTTAGCACATTTGTCAAAAATGAGTTCACTGCACTTTTACACTGTTGGTGGGAGTGTAAATTAGTTCAACTATTGTGGAAGACAGTGTAGAAGACAGATACCTTTTTGTTTTCTGGCTTTTTGGGGTTCCATATAAATTTTAGAAATTTTTTTTCCATTTCTGTGAAGAATGTCATTGGTGTTTTGATAGAGATTGCATCAGATTTGTAGATTGTTTGGGGTAGCATGAACATTTTCTCAATATTAATTATTCTGATCCATAAACATGGAATATCTTTCCATTTTCTTATATTCTTTTCAATTTATTGTATTAATGTTGGTTCAGTTTAGTGCTAGGTATGTTATTTTGTTTAGCTATTGTAAATAATATTACATTCTTGATTTTCAAATTGTATGTATATATTAATTTGTGTATGTTTTATAATCCTGCAACTTTACTGAATTTATCAATTCTAATCGTTTTTTGGTGGAGTCTTTAGGTTTCTCCAATTATAAGATCGTATCACCTGCAAAAAAAGTATAATTTTTCTTTTTCCTTTCCAATTTGGATGTCCTTTATTTCATTCTCTTGTCTGATTGCTTTAACTATGGTTTCTAATACTATGCGGAGGAACAGTGGTAAAAGTGGACATCCTTGTCTTGTCCAAATGATGTGGTTTGGGTTTGTGTCCCCACGCAAATATCATGTCAAATTCTAATTCCCAATGTTGGAAAAGGGGCCTGGTGGAAGAAGGAATCTATTTCTCCCTTGCCATTCTCATGATAGTGAGTGACTTCTCACAAGATCTGGTTATCTGTAAAAGTGTGTAGCACCTTCTACTTCTTTCTCTCTTCCTCCGTCTCTAGCCATATAGGACACACCTGCTTCCCTTTTGCCTTATGCCTTGATTGTAAGTTTCCCGGGGCTGCCCCAGTCAGGCTTCCTGTATAGCTTGTGGAATTATGAGTTGATTAAACCCATTTTCTTAATAAATTACCTAGTCTCAGGTAATACTTTACAGTAATGGAAAAACGGACTAATACACAGATCTTAGAAAAAGGCTTTCAAGTTTTCCCCATTTAGAATATTAGCTGTGGGTCTGTCATATATGTCTTTTATTATGTTGATGCATGCTTCTCCTATAACCAATTTTTGAGGGTTTTTAGCATGAAGAGATGTTGAATTTTAACAAATGCTTTTTCAGAATCAATTAAAATGATCATATAGATTTGTCCTTCATTCTGTTGATATGATGTATCACATTTATGGATTTGCATATAACAAACCATCCTTGCATCACAGATAAATCCTACTTGGTCATAATAATCAAAGATCTTTTTAATGTGTTGTTAAATATGATTTACTAACATTTTGTTGAGAATCATTGCATCAATGTTATCAGGGATATTGATCTGTAGTTCTGTAGTTTTCATTTCTAATGTGTCTTTGGTTTTGGTATCAGGGCAATACTGGCCTCATAAAATGGGTTTGAAAGTATTCCTCCTCCTCTGTCTTTCAGAATAGTTTGAGTAGGATTGGCATTAATTTTTTTAAAATGTTTGGTAAAATTCAGCAGTGAAACTATCAGATCCTGGGCATTTCTTTGCTAGAAGACATTTTATATGGCTTCAATGTCATTATACGTTATTGGTCTGTTCAGGTTTTGGGTTTCTTCATGGTTCAATACGGCCCATGAGGAAACTGAGGAAAATGAAATGTCTGAGAATTTATTCATTCCTAAAATGTTTTCTAACTTATCAGCATAGAGTTGCTCATTGTAGCCTCTATTAATCCTTTTAATTTCTGCAGTGTCAGTTGTAATGTCTCCTTTTTCATCTCTGATTTTATATATTTATATAAAAGATAAATATATACATATAAATATTTTATATATTTGGGTCTTTATTTTTTAGTCTGGCTAAAGCTTCGTTAATTTTGTTTATCTTTTCAAAAATCAACTTTTTTTTCATTGATCTTTTTAATTGTTTCCTTCATTTCAAATTCATTCATTTCTGCTTTGATCTTTTTCATTTTTATTTTTCACTAATTCTGTGTTCAGCTTGTTCTTACTTTACCAGTTCTTTAAAATGTATTGCTAAGTTATTTATTTGAAGTTTTTCTTCTTTTTTGATGTAGGTGATTATAGCAATAAATTTCCCTCTTAGTACTGCTTTCACTGTATCCCATAGATTTTGGTATATTGTGTATCATTATCATTTCAGGAAATTTTTCAATTTTCTTCTTAATTTCTTTATTGACCTATTGTCATTCTAGAGCATATTGTTTAATTTTCATGTTTCTAAAGCTTCCAAAATTTCTCTTGTTGCCGAGTTCTAGTTTTATTTCATTGTAGTCAAAGAAGATACTTGATATTATTTCATTTTTTGAATTTTTAAAGACATTTCTGTGGCCTAACATATGATCTATCCTTGAGAATAATCCATATGCTGAGAAAAAGAATGCATATTTTGCAGCCTTTGGATGAAATGTTACATAAATATCTGTTAGATCAATTTCATATATAATGCAGATTAAATCTAATATTTCTTTGTTGATTTTCTGTCTTGATGATCTGTCCAGCTGAAAGTAGGGTAGTGAAGTCTCCAGCTATTATTGCATTTTGGTCTATCTCTCTTTAGTTCTAATATTTGCTTTATATATCTGGATGCTTCAGCATTGAATGCATTTATATTAACTAATGTTATATCTTTTTGCTGAATTGTCTCATTTATTCTTATATATGATCTAATTATCTCTTTTTATGGTTTTTGCCTTGAATTTATTTTTTGTGATGCAATTATAGCTATTTTTGCTCTTTTTTAGTTTCCATTTGCATGGAAGAGTTTTTTCCATGCAAATGGAAATAGTCTGTGAGTATCTTATAGGTGAAGTGTGTTTCTTGTAGGCAGCAGATCAATGCTTCCTTTTTTTTTTTTTTTTTTTTTTTTGTCTATTCAGCCACTCTAGGTGTTTTGGAAATTTTAGTCTATTTATATTTAATGTTATTATTGATAAATAAAGACTTAATCTTGCTTTTCTGTTATTTGTTTTCTGGTTGTTTTGTGGTCTTCTCTTCCTTGTTTTCTTCCTTTCTGTCTTGTTTTTAGTGAAGGTAATTTTTTCTGGTGGTATCTTTTTATTTCTTCCTTTTCTATTTTTGAGTATCTGTTACATATTTTTGAACCAAGGTTGCCATAAAGTTTGTAAATAATATCTTATAACCCATTATTTTAAACTGAAGACAACTTAACACCGATTGTGTGAATGAACAAACAAGCAAAGAGAAACTGATAAAAACCCTGCACCTTAATTTCAACTCCCTCCTTTCTAACTTTTTGTTCTTTCTATTTATATCTTATTGTCTTATGTCTTTAAAAGTTGTTGGAGTTATTTTTGATAGTTTTCATTTCCAGTTGTTTTACTCATGATATGAGTAGTTTGTACATCACAATTACTATGTTACCATATTCCATGTTTTTCTTTGTATTCACCCTTACCAGTAAGTTATGTACCTTTAGATGATACTGTAATGTTCATTAATATACTTTACCTTCAGATTGAAGAAACTCCCTTTGGAATTTCTTGTAGCAAAGATCTAATGTTGATGAAATCCCATAGCTTCTGTTTGTCTTGGAAATTTTTTATCTTTATTGTTTGAGGGATGTTTTTGCTGGATATACTGTTCTAGGATAAAATTTTTGTTTTTGATTTTTTTCCTTCAACGCTTGAAATATATCATATCACTCTCTCTGGACTGTTACCATATGTATTTATGCTTATTTGTATGTTATTTGTCTTCTTTTTTCTCTTACTGATTTTAGGATTCTTTTTCTATCCTTGACCTTTAGGAGTTTGATTAAATTAAATGTCTTGAGGTAGTTTTATTTGGATTAAGTCTGCTTGGTGTTCTAGAATCTTCTTGTACTTGAATATTAATATCTTTCTCTTGGTTTGAGAAATTCTTTGTTATTAACCCTTTGAATAAACTTTCTACCCAGTTCTCTCTGTCTACCTTGTTTTAAAGGTCAGTAACTCTTAGATTTGCCCCTTTGAGGCTATTTTCTATGTCTCATAGGTGTGTTTCATTATTTTTCTTTTATTTCCTCACACTGTGCATTTCCAAATAGCCTGCCTTCAAGCTCATTATTTCTTCTACTTTATCACTTCTGTTGTTAGGATACTCTGATGCATTCTTCAGTCTGTCAATTGCATTTTTTTGCTCCAGAATTTCTTCCTGATTCTTTTTAAATATTTCAATCTCCTTGTTAAATTTATTTAATAGGATTCAGAATTTCTCTTCTATATTACATTGATTTTTGTTGAGTTTCCTCAAAACAGCTATTTTGGATTGCCTGAAAGGTCACATATCTCTGTGTCTCAGGGAATGGTCACTGGTGCTCTATTTAGTTTGTTTGGTGAGGTCATGTTTTCTTGGAAGGTCTTGATGTTTTGGATGGTTATCTGGGCATTGGCAAGTTAAGTATTTATTGCAGTCTTCACAGACTGGGCTTGTTGATACCTATCCTTCTTAGAAAAGCTTTCCAAACAGTCAAAGTTACTTGCATGTTGTGATCTAAGTCACTGATCATTGCAGCTGTATCAGCATTAGGGGACACTCCAAGCCCTGTAACACTTTGGCTTTTGCAGACTCATAGAGGTGTCATCTTCATGAATTTGGGTGTGATCCAGGAGAATTCCTTGGATTACCAGGCAGAGACTTTTGTTCTCTTCTTTTATTTTCTTCCCAAACAGAGTCTCTCTCTCTGTACTGAGCCACAAAGAGATGGGAGATGGGTAACACAAACACACTGTGGCCACCACCATTGGAACCATACTGAGTCAGACTCAAAGCCAGCATAGCCCTGTGCCTCACTCAAGGCCAATGGTGAACACTGCTTGAGTACCTCCCATGTTTACGTAGACCCAAATGCTCTGCGATCAGCAGGTGCTGAAACCATATAGCCTTGTGTTCTTCTCTTCAGGGCAGCAAGTTATTGCCAGCCTCAGCTTAGTCCAGAGATGCCATCTGGTAGCCAGACCCTACATTTGGAAACCTTGGGAATCTTTCTGGTGCACTATCCTACTGCAGCTGAGCTGGCACCCAAGTAACAAGAGAGAGTTCTTTCCACTCTTTTATCCTTTTTCCTCAATCAGAGAAGTCCTTCACTTTGGCTGTTACTACCCCATACCCTCAGTGAGTACTGCCTGACTTCCACCAATATTCATATAAAGCAAAAAGAAAAAGAGAAAGAAAACTAAATCAGAAGAAAACAGCTACTTAAAAGCAAAGGTAAAGTTTCAGCCCTTCAACGTGCTGAGAAGACAAACACTAGACTTCAGAGCCTGTCCAAGAGGAGAAGCAGGGTTTCTCATGAAACCCAACAATCTGGAATCAGCTAATTTTTATTAAATCCAGGTGATCTGCCTGAACTCTAATGGTCAGGAAATAAAAACTAAAATAATAGATATGCTTGCTTTCATATCCTAGCCTTGAGTAAAACAAACACAAAAGAATACTTGTTGAAGACAGGCTCACAGACAAAAATTACAAAGGAGCTACCATTCATTTAAAAAGATATTTGAAAAATATATAAAAAATTGTACATTTAAAAAGATATTAAAAGAAGGATGAGGTCTGTTTAATAAAGAAACACTTAGAAAATCATAGATATTGAAAGAAAAATCTCATTGGATTGGGTAAATAGTAGCCTAGTTAAGACAGGGACAGAGACACTGCAAAAAAGTTTCCCTTCAATATGGTGCAGAAAGACTATGGGAGGGATCGCTGATAAGGCTCTGTCCTATGGTCTCTACAGCACCCAGTGTGTGGATGGGCAGTGCTAATGCTTTCTTTCTGGTGTTTGCCTGGAGTAAGGTGGGTTTAGTCAAAATGTTCTGCCCTTTAGTGCTATTCTTTTTTTGGTCTCTTGGTGAGACAGTTGAAGATTTTCTTGGTGCATTAACTACAGATCCTTTAGTGTTTCTGGGTGGCAAGCTTTTCTAGCACCCAGGATGAGATATACTGGAGGCATAAAAAGAAAACCAAAACCAGGAAACTCACTACTTGGTAATTCCTCAAGTCCTGAGGCCGGTTGGCTTCCCTCTCTTCACCTTCTTGAGTCTCCTCAGAGTTGCCTTAGGTGTTATGTCACGACTTTTTAGACACAATCAGCAAGAGAAATAAGGTGGAATGCGTTTTCTTCACTTGGTCTAACATTGAAAGCTCCACATGTGATTCTTAAAAGTTGACATGATAAATCAAATAGTATGACATTCTCATCAGCAGTATATGAATATGGGCTACCTCATTGCTTCCTAAGGAGCATTAATATATTTTAAAATATTTTGATTTACAAAGATTTAGTGCCTACAGCAGAACAAACCAATTGAATGAAAAATGAATAAGCAAGTCAGGTGTTTAAATATACTATTTTTCAAGATGCCAAATATAGAGGTAATTAAGATTTAAAATGTTAACTTATTTTACTTTTGTCCAGTCAGATATTCTAAAAATGTGTAAATGATCTCAAGCTTTTTCTCAATATTATGAGTTTGTAAAACAATTAAGTACTTTAAATATTTTAAGTTTTGGCTTTTAAAAATTTATACATTTATATGATTTAGATTTGTGTCTCCACCCAAATCTCACAGCAAACTGTAATCCCTAATGTTGGAGGAGGGACCTGGTGGGAGGTAATTGAATAACTGGGCAAATTTTCCCCTTTCTGTTTCACCTGATAGTGAGTTCTCACAAGATCTGGTTATTTAAAAGTGTATAGGACCTCCCCCTCTGTCTCTTCCTCCTGCTCTGGCCATGTGAGATGTGCCTCCTTCCGTTTCCACCATGATTGTAAGTTTCCTGAGACCTCCGGGCCATGCTTCCTGTATAGCCTGCAGAACCATAAGCTGATTAGACCTTTTTTCTTTATAAATTGTCCAGTTTCAAGTCTCTCTCCCTCCCTCCCTTCCTCCGTCCTTTCCTTCCTTCCTTCCTTCCTTCCTTCCTTCCTTCCTTCCTTCCTTTCCTTTCCTTTCCTTTCCTTTCCTTTCCTTTCCTTTCCTTTCCTTTCCTTTC